>NW_026988431.1:22762500-23292500 GCF_030222135.1 Aotus nancymaae
GGGAGGGAGGGGAATAAAAAACACACAAAGCACACACAAGTGCCTCTCAAAACGTGAAAGATTTCTGTTTAATTTTGTTTAAGTGTTCTGTGCTATCAGTTGCTGCTTGAATTAAATGAAAAGCAATTTCAGCGGTAAACTGAGCCCTTAAATGTAAGAAATAATTTCCCCTTTTCCTCAGCTCCAATCTTAAATTATAACAGCCCCAATAGCTCCAGTGTGGCAAAGGTGGAGCTGGGGTGGTGGTTTCAACTGACCTACCTCTTCAGTGGTCCTCTGGGAAATGCTCTAATCAGCTCAAGGATTGAATGAAAAGGAGACATCAAAACCTAATTTGAAAATCACGAATTCTTCCTCTGTGATTCTTAAAAATCTGCCGCAGAAAGAGCTTTGACATTGCCTGAAAGAGCCATGTGCTATTTAAAATAGTGAATTGGATTCTACACTATTTCTTTGTTAGCATTTTTTCACTTAAAAGTGCTTTTAAATGAATTCCTCTTGCAGAACTGTATTCTTCCTTTAGATGCTCATTTTTCTAAGAAAAAGAAAGGAAATCCTGCCAAATTTCATTACACAAGATAATGAGAGAAGGACATCATGGGCAAGTTAAGTTTATAAATAATTCTAAATTCCCCTTCTATGCAATGATTTGAGTAAAAAGTATGACCAAAACTGTTTTTAAAAATGTTTTAAAGAGAGAAAATAATAGT
This sequence comes from Aotus nancymaae, assembly GCF_030222135.1. Classification (NCBI taxonomy): domain Eukaryota; kingdom Metazoa; phylum Chordata; class Mammalia; order Primates; family Aotidae; genus Aotus; species Aotus nancymaae. Next base: position 22,763,211 of record NW_026988431.1, read on the forward strand.
TCTATTTGTAGTTCCACTTAATTTTTCCTCCAGGGCTAACAGAAATAACCGTGAGGAGTGAAATGTTAAAAAGACAATAAAAAAATTGTTAGTAAATGTTTATAGAGGGTCACTACTTTTAAAAATCCTGGAGAAATGGTCACCATCAACAGAAATACTGTCAGCATCTTTGACTTGTAAAATATGCTATAGTCAAGTTGTGCATCAAAAGCTATTGAAACAGATAAGAGTGTAATTAATTCTGTCTAAGAGTTGGAGGGGGAGATAAGGAGTGGCGAATGCATATACAAAATAGTATACAAGAGTTATAAAATGTTTTCTCAAAAAGCTGAGATTCAATGGGTAAGAAAAATTAATATGCATGAATATATAAGCATGTTCCTACTAATCAGAAATGTGGTCATCTTCTCTCTCCTCTCTCTCTCTTCGATATTTAGTCTCTTACTAAACTCTGTTATTTCTACCACCTTAACATCTCTTGAACTTGTCACTCTTCTCCATTTTTGCTACCACACTATTATTTCAGGCCCTTATTTCCCTTTACCTGGTGGTCAGAATAGTCTAAGTCATGCAGTGATAACATATAACCCCAAACTCTCAATGGCTTAACTCAAATTTCTTACTCATATACAACACATCCAGCATGCGTCACCTGGATCTCTGTTTATCATAACCACTCAGCAACCCTGGCTACGTCCCTAATGGAAGCTCCATTATCACCAACTTAGGAGTAAAAGAACAAGATAAATCATGCTCTGACTCTTAAAATTTCCACCCAGAAATGACACATGACACCTCAGCTAACATTTCATTAGCTAAAGCAAGTCACACAACTATACTCAGCCTCACAGGGAGCAGTACAATCATGCCACGTGCTCAAAAGGAAGAAAGCTAGAAATATTTGTGGTTGCACAGCACGAATAACTACCACATCTGCTTTAACTGAATAGCCCCTTAACTGGTCTTCAAGCTTCCAGTCCCACGTCCTCCAGTGCATCCTCCACAATGACCTTTCTTAAATTCAAATATGATTATCTAAGAATATTATCACTCTGATTAAAAATGTTTACTGTCACATATATCACTTGAGATGAAGCTAAACTTGTTTGGCATGTTGAGCAAGCCAGTTTAGATCTGGCCTTGGCCTCACTTACAGTTTCTTCCCCAGCCACCACCTCTATGGAAAGCACCCCAGTGCATACTCCCATCATACAGAAGCACAAAAGTGACATACTTCTGTTACCTTTGCACATGCTGTTTTCTCTCCCTAAGCCTAGAATGACCCCCCAACCTATCCCATCCCCTTCCTCCTAAAAGAAGGCATCCACTAAGACTCATCTAAAATGTGATATTCTCTGGACTACTTCCCTGACATCCCCAGGTTGAATTAAATTATTTTTTTCTCTGCTCGTATGGTGCCACCTACATACTTCTTTTGATGCCTCTTTTTCGTGAGAGTTACTATTTATCTATTCAGTTTCTCTACCAATAGATTTTGAGGCCCCAAAAAGGAAATAGACTCCTTTTTACAGCAAGGGCCTAGCTTATAATAGGTTGTTTGAAAATGTTTATTGGATAAGTAAAGTAAAACACACATACACAGTCAAGTTCTTTTTTTAAAAAAATTTATTTATTATACTTTAAGTTCTGTGGCACATGTGCAGAACATGCAGGTTTGTTACGTAGGTATACATGTGCCATGGTGATGGTTTGCTGCATCCATTACCCTGTCATCTACATTAGGTGTTTCTCCTAATGCTATCCCTCCCGAATCCCCCAATCCCCTGCTGTCCCTCCCCTAGCCCCCCACTCCCCAGGCCCCGGTATGTGATGTTCCTCTCCCTGTGTCTGTGTGTTCTCATTGTTCAACACCCACTTATGAATGAGAACATGCGGCATACACAGTCAAGTTCTAAGTTCCGGAACATATTCTAAGGTCTATGGGAATACCGAGTAAATGAAACACTAGTCTCAATCCAAAAGTATATTCATTTTCTCTTATTTGCACATATGCGTTACAATGCTGAATCATCGAGAATAATTAATGCACTTTCTCTTTTGTCTTTTCAAATACGGGTCCTTCATTCCTGTTGACTTGGGACATCTATCTTCTTAGGGAGAAGATTATAAAGTCTGAACATGGACTATGAAGAGGAAATAAGGTAATTTTCAGTTCCTGACATTCAAATACGCTGTATGAGATTTTGTGGCAAGACAATAATCCTGCAAGCTAGGCTCTTATATTAAGAAAAATTGTCTAAATTTAGCATATTGAAAGCCAGACTTAATAGGCTGGAGGGAAGTTCAAATGAGAAGAAGAGAAAACGTTTGTCCTCAGGAGTCAGATGAGTAGATACTCCCTGATTCAGTCTCTACAGACTTTACCTGGAGAGGGAGTGGATTGTTAGACAACTGAGAATAGTACTTAAGGCAGAAAGAGGCTCTTCTTCTTACACTCCTGCCCTCTAACAAATTCTCTAATTAATATTCAAAGAGTAGGGCACTTTGCAGATTATTTTCACCAATGTGGAATACAACCACATCCAAGTAAAAGAGGGACCAAACCATGTGAAGAAGGAAGATCTGACCTTTATCCTTCCCAAACCTGTGCGGTATACGTGAGACCCAGAAGTAGCTACAGTGTCTTCCCAAGGCAGTCATCAGAGCTAGGTGAAGTGACTGTAGCATGAGCTGTGGAGTGGACCACTGTCTCAGTACGTTTTGTGCTGTTATAAAGGAAAACCTGAGCCTGAGTAATTTTTAAAGAATGTAGGTTTATTTGGCTCACAGTTCTATAGGCTACATAGGAAGCATGGTGCCAGCCTCTGCTTCTGGTGAGGGCTCAGGCTGCTTCCACTCATGGCAGGAGGTAAAGGGAAGCTCGCCTGTGCAGAGACCACATGCAGGAGAGGAAGCAAGAGGGAGGGAGAGGGGTGGAGGTGCCAGGCTCTTTTTAAAACTAGTCCTCCCAGGAAACTAATAGTGCAAGAACTCACTCATCCCCACAGCCAAGGTACACATTAATATATTCATTAAGGGCCCACCTCCATGATTAAACTGCCTCCCATTAGACTTCCACCTCAAACATCTGGATCAAATTTCAACAGGAGGTTTGGGGAGACAAATGTTCAAACTACGACAACTACTAAGAGCAGCTTTCAGCCAGAGTTCAGAGGGGCTAAACGTAATCCTAGGTGAGACCAAGTCAGGTATGACTCACCATCACGAGCACTGTACAAGTCAAAGAGAGGACCACAGGTGCAGCAGATTCCAAAATCAGAGGCCAGCAGGACACTCAGGGTCTGTGAACATGAGTCATGACCTCAGACATCAAAAACCACACCCTCAACACACACATCCAGGAGCAGCCTGAAGCACAAAGCTTCCTCTCAGAGTTATGAGAGTATGTAAGTTTCAAATCCCTCCCCCTGTTCAGCTGGATGCTATCAGATAGAGAGGGTATTTGGAAAAAATAAATAAATTTTAAAGAAACTGATAAAATTATTGCAGCAGTCAAAGCTTTAAGGCAAATTAGACATTTAGTTAATATTTTTCCCTCCTTCCAATGGGTAGGGGAATGTAAAAGGCTAAATTATTATTAAAAAAAAAAGAAATCTTTATTTGCTGTACATCCAGTTAAATTTACAACCCCACTACATATGTATATGTGTATTTATACATGTACATTTAGGAACACGTTCATTCTACTTTAGTCTCAAAAGAATTTGGTAACATCTTTCATTAATATCTGATTTGGACTTACACATCTTAGAGGAGGAAAATATATTTCAAATGTGTTTCAATCACATATATTTCATCCCTTGCCATCTACACAATAGTAGAATTTGGACTTATTGGTTGTAAAATTCACTTCCCTAATCTTCTAGAATTGTCCTTCCAGAAGGTTGCAGTTTTCATTTTTAATACCTGTGCTAGAGACGTCTGGTACTTTCCCAAGCCTGGTTTCTCCTCTTCCAGGCACACAGGAAGATGGTATTCCACCACCTTTCTATCATGCTGAAGGTCCTGTACAACTGTTTTTGGCCAGTGTGTTGTGGAAAGTGTGATGTGGTCACTTCTAGCAAAAGAGATGAGCACGACCATTCAAATGCCTCTTCCTCTGCCCCCGTCACTGAGAAGGCCATATATTTCAGGTGGTATATTGGCAGAATAGGTCTTCAAGTTTTTTGTGAAGGAAATGCCCCAGCTCTCTCATAGGATACATGTAACGTGAGTGAGAAATAAACTTTTGGTTTGCTAATTAAGGGAGATTTTGGAGGTATTCGTTACCACAACAAAACCTAAAGTATCTTGACTAATACACTATATTTCAGTTTCTCAGACTGAAAAATAAAGATACAAATTGGGGTTTTATCAACAAAATGATATGAATATGGGAACAAAAAGATACTTTAAGCCACTTAAAAGAACAATACAAATAAAATCTGCTCCCAAATATCACAATAAAGAATGGGTAACCCAGCATCCTTTATGTCTTGGTCACCGAAGCTCAGATATTTACCACTAAACCACAGCTTCCTAGACCATCAGTGGATCTTTGCTTTTGTAAGCTTCAACTGCCTCATTCAGATGTCAAGCGTGAATATGATGATAGGAAGCATCATCGTATTAAAACAGCACACCTAGCTTCAAAACAGCAAAGTGAGATTCCAAATACCAGCGTGTTACTAAAATGTGATACTAGTACAACAAAGGATGCGATGATAGTCCAACAAGTTCCAAAACACTTTTCTTGAGTTATTTTCTTTAGCTAGCTCTGTGTAAAATTATTGCATACTCTCTCAGGAAACACAAAAATGGTCTTGAGTGAACTTAAAAGCATGGGACAATCTTTATACATGCTTTTGATTGGGGAAATGAATAAGTAAAACACTCTTTAAAGAGTACAATTCATAGAATTAGCAATTCCGAAGGCATAGTAGTATGTTAGGTGCTGTACCTGTGGCAAAGTTCCAATACAGTGGGATATTTTGTGGCGCCAGGCTTGGACTCTTTTGCATCAGAGACGTCATCATTACAACCATCATTATAATCATGCACTTATAATCCATTAATAGACAGCTCACTCCATAAATATGTACATAAATTCAAAATCTTAGTGGTGGTATTATTATTCTAATGGAAATATTGTACATCTTAAAGTGAGAGAGGTGCTGCATTTAATTTAGAATTCGAGTTTCTGTGACAATGTTTGACTGCCTTGAAGAATCGCATTTACTCTGTGGCGTCTTCATCTCTGATAATGGACCTTAGTTTTCTGGTTACCTGAAAGCTAATTACTTTTAGGGCCTTGGAAATCAGTAGTCAATCATTTTGCCTTTGTTGGATCTTAGATGTATAGTGAGCCATTTTCTCATTCTTCATTAATTCACTCAACATATATTTATTGTCTCGTATGTGACAGAATAGCATAGCAGTGAACCAAAGCATAGCAGTGAACAAAACAAATAAAAAAGTTTGTTCTCATGGCACTTATGCTATAGTGGGGTGTAGGCTCAGAAAGTCAGGGTGAAAGTTTGGCTCTGCTAATCGTCAGAACCTCAGTTTTCTCACTGATAAAACCATGGAGCTGGAGGAAGTTCTCAACCTAAACCTTAGAGGGTGTTTGGAAATACATTAGAAGGTTTTTGTCACAATAATAACTGAAGGATGCTATTAGCATTTATTGTCAGAGGCCAGGAATGTTAAACATCTTTAAGACAGGACAGTCTCTCACGGGAAAGTAAAGTTCTACCTAAAAATCCAAAACTGCAAATGAAACTCCCTTTGAAAACCCCAAAGCTCTTTCCAGCACTAACATCATATAAATTTGGACAAATTGGCTTCTATCTCTTCTTGAGAGAAAACAAGTAGGTGCTTGCTATCGCAGAGGACACATCTAGGGAAGAGGATTCCTGATATTTCTTCGTTTCTCTTGGATTTTTTAACTGAAAGTATAAACCTAGAGTCTTGTGAAAATGAAAATGCAAGCCAAAGACACATTGTCTCATTCCAAGAACAGATTCCTGTCAGAAAGGTGTCTGGATTTTTTTCCCCAATAAAGTACAGTAAGAGTGTCTTAAACCCTGAGAGAACTGAGAGCATTCTATACCAAAAGAGGCACCCTATTCACACTACAGATACAAGAGGCATACATCAACCTGGAATCTGAGTCCATCCTGAGCAGAATTCTGTGGCTTAATTAACCAAATTGATCTTCGAACCACTCCCCAGCTCTTCCTGAACCACAATAGATAATGTCAGTGTTTTCTTAGTATGAGTCTATTTCTGGCACCAAATACCTACAAATGAGTTCCATGATGCTCAAACATATACACCCTTCTCAGGTTGTCCTTCTCTGGAGATGTCATTTACTTGCTTAGGGGAAAAATAAGAAAAGAAATCAGTTGAGGGGAAGGAAGGAATATGTGCATTTCTAACTATTCCCAGGTGATGGTAATGTCCCTGGCCCTTAATTTGAGAATCACAAGTTCAGGCAAATTTTCTTCTGATTAATTTCTAGGCTGAGCAAATGTCAGAATTGTTCTGTAGCTAGAAAATGCAGAAACTGATTCCAAAGTCGGACCCTAATTTTGATGCCCAACTTTGGTGCCAAACCTTGACAAACATTGAACTCATAGTTTTCACTCAGTGTGGCTGATGGCCACTAACTACTAAAACAGCAACAACAAATTCCATCAGTGGTATTTCTACCCAGCTCAATGACGAAGCAAGTTCTAGTGGTAACAGCACGTATTTCCTGGAGTTCCCACCCTTTAAAAATAGTGCTTCCCTAATCCAACTGGATTGAGAGCATTGGATTCCCCACAAATTGATTGCATTCTGGCTGAATTTAACAGTGATACAGGTTTTTGCAAGGTCACATTGCCCTTCAGGATATTCTGTGTCAGAGGCCATTGACATAGAGCAATCAGAACTTTCTAAAGTCAGGATGTGCTGTGGCATCAATTGAGAAGACTTGGTAAAATGACTTAGGTTAGAGTTTTTTTTTTGTTTTTTTTTTGGGACGGAGTTTCACTCTTGTTACCCAGGCTGGAGTGCAATGGCACGATCTCGGCTCACCACAACCTCCGCCTCCTGGGTTCAGGCAATTATCCTGCCTCAGCCTCCTGAGTAGCTGGGATTACAGGCATGCGCCACCATGCCCAGCTAATTTTTTGTATTTTTAGTAGAGACGGGGTTTTACCATGTTGACCAGGATGGTCTCGATCTCTTGACCTCGTGATCCACCCGCCTTGGCCTCCCAAAGTGCTGGGAGGTTAGAGTCTTAACTGCAGACATTTTCTGCCAGTAACAGTGAGTCAGTGATTTGAAGACTCCAACGATGCCTTATCTCCAGAATGGGGAGCTGAAGACCTGTCAAGGATCATTGTGAGAACTTAATGGAATTACATACATAGAGGAACCTTGTAAACAGTCAAGCACCGCATTGAGCAAGTTTTTAATATTAAGTCCTATCTCATGGTGAACAATAGGGAATAGTCATATTCTGTTTCTACCTAGAAACTTTATTCAGCAGCCCAAAGGGGTTAGAGTTTTCTGAATTAAATTTGTAGACATGTCCACAAAAATATAAATATCCTTAACAAGACATTTCATTTGGTTAGAGGTCCAAATAGTTTTCAGATCTCTGGCCATCATGTTAGTTTCTCTCATTTTCTTTTTCATATACTTATGCATATCCTATAGTGTTTCTAAAATCCCGAGGGTGAAGGTGGGTGTCTCTGGCTTGATCCACATGCACAATTACTATATCATTCAAAGTAAGTGTATAAACTTGACATACAATAGCTGGGAAATGTATTTATGCTTTACATTATGTTGTTTTAAACTTTGAATAAGAGTCTTGGGAGGCTGAGGTGGGTGGATCATGAGGTCAAGAGGTTGAAACCAGCCTCGCCAACATGGTGAAACCCTGTCTCTACTAAAAATATAAACATTAGCTGGGCGTGGTGCCACGCACCTGTAGTCCCAGCTACTCGAGAGGCTGAGGCAGAAGACTGTCTTGAACCCAGAAGGTGGAGGTTGCAGTGAGCAGAGATCATGCCACTGCACTCCAGCCTGGTGACAGAGGGAGACTCCATCTCGAAACACACACACACACACACACACACACACGCAAAAGAATAAGATTCAGGACTCACACTACCTGATTTTGAGATTTACTATGAAGTGATAATAACCAAGACAGTGTGGTATTCAAGACAGGCTAAACAGATCAATGGAATAGGCTAGAGAGTCCAGAAATAGACCCATATATAGGGAGGGGTCTAGAGATTTTTAAGAAAGGTTAAAAGGTGAATAATTTAATGGAGAAAAGATACTGTTTTCAACAAATGGTACTAGAACAACTGTGCCCATATGCAAAAATGCAAAAACAAAGCTGCATTCTGTACATTGCATCACATATAAAAATTAACTCAAAATGGATCATAGATATAAACACAAAACTGAAAATTGTTGAGCTGGTAGAAAAAAAACTACAAAAGTAAGTATTTGTGACCTTGTACAAAACAAAGGTTTCTTGGATTTAACACCAAAGGCATGATTCATAAAAGAAAACAAAATTGAACTCATCAAACTTAGAAATCCTTCTGTTTGAAAGACACTGTTAAGAGAATTGAGACAGGCTATAGGGGGTGGGAGCAGGTTGGAAAGATGTTGGTCAAAGGATACAAAATTTTGGTTGGATAGGAGAAATAAGTTCAAGAGGTCTAACGTACTATGGTGATTATAGTTAATAACAATATTTTGCATTCTTAAAAATTGTTGAGAGTAGATGTTAAGTGTTCTCAAAAATAATAAGTATATGAGGTAGTACATATGTTAAATAATTTAGCCATTCCACAAAGTGTATGAATTTCTAAACCACACTTATAGTTATACAGGATAAATATATGCAGTTTTTATTCATCAATTGTAATTTTTTAGTAAGTTATATAATTAAATAAATAAGACAAGCTATAGACTTTAATAAAAGACTTGCAAATTGTATATCTGATTAAGGGCTTGTAAAATATGTGTATATATACATACGTATTTAAAAATTTCAAAAATAATAAGAAAATTACAACCCAATTCCAAAACAAAAACAAAAACAAAAACAAAAAAACAGGCAAACATTTAAATAGAAACTTCACCAAAAATACAAAGATGGCAAATAAACATAAAAAAATGCTTAACATCTTTATTTGTTGGATTAAATATGCATTAAAACTACTGCATATTTGTCACAATGGCTAAAATTAAAACAAAAATATTCTGACACTTCCAAGTGCTAGTGAGAATGTGGAGCCACTGGAACTTTCATACATTGTTAACAAGAATGCAAAATAGTCCAGCCACTTTGCAAGTGTGATCATTTCTTACAAATATAAACAAATACTTATCATGTTACTCAGCAATCACATTCCTAAGTACTTATCCTAGTGAAATAAAATTTATATTCACAAAAAAGTATGTTCACAAATGTTTATAGCAGCCTTATTCATAACTGCCCAAACCTGGGAACAACCTAAATATTCTTCAACTGGGTGGTGGTTAAACAAACTGTGATATGATTATACAATGAATACTACCTAATAGCAAGGAACAAAGTACTGAAAAGCACAATATAGATGAATTTCAAATAGTTTAAGGTAAATGAAAATAGACCAAAATGTTAGCATACTATATTATCCTATTTATATGACAGGCTTGAAAAGCCAAAACTATAGAGACAGAAAATAGATCAATGATTCCCAGAGAATGGGTGTGGGGAACAGGTTGTCTGCAAACAGTTTTCACAGGGCAATTTTTAAAAATGATAAAAGTGCCCTATATCTTCATCACGGTGTTGGTTACACAACTACATGTGTTTTTGAAAACCTGAAGAACTAACTGTACACTAGAAACTACTCCTTTTACTGTATATCATTTACTGTATACAAATTATGCCTCAAAAAAATGAAAAAAAGACAATGTTTATCATTCCATTTTTAAATGTAAGATTATGTTGATTATTGAATATAGCCTTGAGAGTACCCATACCCTTTTTCACTTTTCTCTGAGACGGTAACCTAGCCCAGTATAAGTAGCCATGGGCATAGCACCCAGATTGAGAACCGGTGTTACAGAAGTAATGTTATTCCTCCCCCTTTCCTGTGATGGCCTTTTATAAACCATAGATTTCTAGACTAATTTCATAGATGCCAATGACTTATTAACTGTCACCCATCCAACTTAGGGCGTGAAGTAAGAATCAGGCTGCCCAATTTCCCCAAGCAACCTCAGCAGCATGCCTGGGCCTGACTTGGAGTTGAACTGAGACAGCAGCTGCTGAGTGCTGAGAATTCTGGACAAATAGGAGTCAGGTGCCACCAAGGAAGATGCTACTGATGAGGTCAGTTTTAAGGACATGTATCCCCTTTAAAGCGATTTCAGTGCTAAGAAATAGAGAACTGATGAAAATAATATCTGACATTTATTGAGCATTTATATCCTTCTGTTTTACACTATTATTTTATTTAATCCTCTAGTTACTTTTTGAGGTATATATGATTATAATCTGCTTCTCATAGATAAGAAAAACAAACCATAGAGAAGTCAACTTCTCAAAATCACAGTTAGAATATGGGGGAGCTAGTATTTGGGTCTTGACTCTAAATTCAGTTCTCTTAACTAAGGTGGAAAAAACTAAAATGTCACTTTGGGGTTTTTTTAATTATTCTTTTAAAGTGTTCTTGGAGGTGCCTAAAAAGCCAGTACAGCCAACTCTAATGGCTCCCAACCCTTATTATTAATGTCATATAGATATTTATATATTCTTTAATTTAAAATAACTCCCTCACCCTCCTCCTCTTTGCAACTGTTCATCTCCCCTCCAATGCACCAGCCAAATGGTGTGCCAGGCTGTGTTGCTAACACTTGCATAATAACTTAAGATCTCACAACCCCTCTATTTATCAAGCAACAATGTTACTAAATATAACTGCACTCATAATCAGAGCGGGGGAAATAAGAGTCAGGGAGAATCTAATATATTTGGAAATGTACAATAAAGACCCAGTAGAAGGGCTTTAGTGTTCTGAAGTCGTATCTTTAGGGCCTTTGGAATAAACAAAGGAGCACTGGGCCATTGCACAGAAGCTGCAGAACTTGGATTGATGCCAAGGGTAGCAAGATGGGACAGGGTTTTAGTTCTGTGTCACCAACATGTGGCACTTTGCAGCAGCAGCTATGACTTGGAGAGATAGAAAAAGAGGTGGCTGTCACAATACTGTAACACACATGCTGAAAGGGAGCTGCAGGTACACTTCTGGAACCTAGGCCAACCTCAGCCCAAGTAATCTAACTCTCTTTCACATTCTTCTCAGGTCCCCAGTCTAGACATTGGATGCCCCTTACAGGTCTTCCCAGAGGGCTAGCAGGGTTAGCATAAATGGTTACTGGTGGGGTGTTTTCCACACTGTCCGAGGTAACAAGTGGCAAGGAAAAGTGGCAAAGAGTGAAGCAGCTTTTTAGAGAAGCCCCCTCGTCCTCAAAGTTTGCAAAATGCCATCAGCACTGCCGAACTCATGAACCACAAGAAACTGTTGTGCATGGCTTTTACACAGGCAGTTCTATCAAGATACAGAATTGTGGGGCCTGCAGTGTGGCACTGCCTCTTCCAGGTACAGCTTCAATGATTTTTATCTCAGCTTGGAACACAAAGTGTGTTCTGATACTAATACTGATAAAAGCATAAAGGCTGGCGCCATCTGCCATGGCAACTATCAAGATGGCAGATGCTTTTCATCAGCTTTATCTGAACTTTGCATTAATGGGAATTCAGAGACAGTGGGTACATTTCAAAAAAAAGCGGGGGTGAGACATTAAAATGATAGCACTCCTCTGAATGGAAACAATTCATCAAATATCAACATATTCTCATCTCCTTTATCTCTCTTGTTAAAAAAAATTAAAAAGAGGAGGAAAGAATCTTGTTCTTTGTTGTTGTTGTTTGTTTTTGGCCTTCCTGTGTGTGTACCACTCCAGTTGTCCTGTGGCTTTATCCAGAACACTCCCAAGGGAGCTGACCCAGGGAATTCTCTTCAGAGGGGGCTGTCACCTCCAAGCAGTCCTGTCACTGCTGCAGGCAGCAAATGGGATTTAAATGTGCAGTCCCTGAGGGCAGGGCAATCAACAAAATAGTGTGTGAATGCTTAGAGCCTACAGCAGGTAATAATAGAGACATTTTTCACATTAAAAAAAAAAGAGGCAGCGGTGGGGAAGAAGAAATCACGCTCCAAGAGTACTGCCTAGATCAGAGATCTGTATTTTCTAAGTTTATAGTTTATATCGGACACACCTCCCCATCATTCATTAGCCACAGTAGAACAGGACAATTCACTACATCCAGAAAAGATGCTAATTGCATTCAGCCCATGAGCTTAGCTCTGCTGGCTAGGAAAGCATGATGATAACAGCAGGCAGTGTACATGATGCCATTCTGCTTCTCTGGTTTATTATATATTGTCTTGAGAAGATATTTTCCCTCCTTTTGCTTGTTAATTTGATCTATATTTTATTTATCTACCTATAAATATATTTTTGAGAATGTTTACTTAGGCTTTTCTTATAAGTAAGATATGGTAGTTCAAATATATAAATATATATTTTTAATATTATTTCTATATTTTATTTCTATGCTTCTGTGTATGTATGTGTACATATACACATACATACACACAAACCATAGAAATACATATATAAAGCATAGTAATACATATATATACATACATACATACACACACAAATTAACTATTTATATGAATAAACATATTCTCACATATAGCATAGTAATAAAATGAGCAGGAGCATGTGAATTCAAAAGGAATAAACATTTATAGTCAAAAATCTTTACAACTGCACAAATGACTACCAGGAATTGTGGGGAGCCCTTTGAAAATAACTTTTTTTCAGTCTGAAAAGAAAAAAAAGAAAATCAAAACCAGAGAATATGAATTTGTAAAAAAACTGAATAAAAAGGGCAGCACCATGGAAGGGCCATGAGCCCTTTTATGAAACTTGAGTTGGACCGGTGACCTCCATCTGGCTTCAGAGCTTGGGAAGACATAGCAGAGAGCGTGTCCACCCTGCCCGCTGGGTAGGGTAATCTAACTTGAGCTTCTCACACAAAGAGGGCTTTGTGACTATCCTCCTTTTCCTTATCATGACCAGGGTGGTGGTGGGTTTTTCTCCCCAACAGGAGCACAGGGATATTTTTCCCCTATAATTTCTTCACACAAAGATCCACTCTCAGGTGTGTTTCCAATTTTGTTTCTGTTAAAAATATAAAAGAAAGAGCAGCATATTCAAGAGCATAGATGTTTGCTAGTGTGCTCGCCTAGAAATCACCCACGGTATTCAGAGGGTGAAATTCTATGCCCTGTGAAGATGCAATGTTGCTTTCATTTTTAGTTTATCCAGTTGTCTACTTTTCAAAAAAAATAAGGATGGGCTATGTTTAAAAACAAACAAACAAACAAAAGAGTCTATTTCAAAAATCCTTATACATCCCTCAACATCTCATTTAATAATTTATAATTTCCCTTGGGCTGAAAATTTACCCTTAACTTTACCCATAGGTTCTCAGGTTGAAGCATTATTTTAGGGGAAAAATAAAAGGCCAAACCCCACATTAATCATAAGGAAAAACAAGTTTTAATGGATCTTTTTATTATAATAAATGATTAAATAACCACTTAGTCCTAACAACTCAATTAAGTACTAAGTAAACAAGTTTGTGTTTATAAAAGGAACAAAAAGGTAACATCATGTAAAAGGAAATGCTATTACACACTGGAAGCAAATCTCTAAGAAGACGACATAAAGACAAATTTTTCAGAATAAGATGACTAAGAAAACACACGCAGAAGATGGAATAATGAAAGGCATAGTAAGAAGGAAGTGTCTCAAGTAGCCAAGAGCTTCTGGGGAACAGGGTTCAAACCCAGCTTAAATACTAACTGTGGGTTTTTGTACAGGTTACTTATTTTCTCTGATCCTGGAGATCTCTTAAAATCAGGATTGATTAAAAACCCTTCCAATGACTTCCTGTCTTCTTTAGGATAAAGCATCAAAATGCACACTTTTAAAATAAAATGTAAAAAATTAACATAGGGTACAATGTACAACTGCCAACATTTTAAGTAAGGACATCAAAAATAGTCATATTTATAGAGGTGTTACCCATCAATATCTCAAAAACAACAGTAAGTTGTAACCCCCTAAAATAAGAAGACATAATATTTGAATAAATAACAGTTCTTTAATTTGAAGAAATTTAGTTTTAGGGAAATCTCATTACATTATCCTTATTTTTCTAATCACATCATGAACTCCACCACAAAGGGGACCACCATTGCAATGAAAGCACATAAGAGGAAATATATCTGATAGTCATGTTAAGTTAGAATATGCTGTAATAACAAAGTAACCACCAAAACTCAACACAACAAAGATTTCTTTCTCATCTTTGCTCCATATTCAACTGGTATTCTGTACTCCACATGGTCAGAGAACAACTCAGGCTGAAGGAGATTCTACTGTCTGGAATGCTACTTATCACCATGAAGCAGAAAAGGAACAGAAAAATCAAACATGAGCCTTCACTGCTTATGAGATTGCCTCATGCCAGTTCTTCTCTCCATCTGACCATGTTTTGGACAGAAAAACTCATGTGATTCTGCCTCACTGCAAGGGGACTAGAGAATGTAAGAGACCACTTAGAATGGTTGGCAAACATTAGTGTGAGTCTGTGCTGCAATAACCTAGTCTCCATCAGAGAAGTCCCCACTGAAGAGGCTAAGATTTAAAGGTCAGGTGAAGGGGGAGGATAATGGCAGCAGTGGAAGAAGGAAGGAGAACAAAGGGTTCCAGGCAGAGGGAATTATACACTTGAAGTCCCAGAAGTAAGAGACAGCATGGTACATTTAAGGAATTAAAAGCATGTAATATAGTTAGAAGGCAGAGATTAAAGCAAAGACTAAGGAGAGTTAATAATTTGTTGCTTTATCCTAAGAAAGACAGGACATCTTGGAAGGGTTTTAATTTGAAATTCACCGTTTAAATAATAATTTTGGCTAATCAAGTCAAAACTTTTATTTTCTGATGACCTCTTCATTAAAGTAACTATAAATGATACATATTTTTAAAAAAAGATTAGAGGGAAGTCATTATGAAATGCTTCTGGAAGTAAAATATAGTTTCTTATTCATAATTTCCTAATGGGATCAACCAAGTGCTAATCTGTTAATTACCAAATACTAATCTCTTTCGGGGTTAGTGGCTTTTTCCATCTTGGCTGCCCACTAGAATCCCCTGGGAAGACTTTTAAAATCCCAATGCTAATTAAGGCAGAATTCCTTGGAGTGGGACCTAGCTAGCTACCAATAATTTTTAAAACTCCCAGGTGATTCCAATGCGCATCCAAGTACAAGCTTTTAGGAATAGTGATTCTCAGTGGGACTTGGAAGTGAGAGAACAGTGGGAGTGAGATTCTCAGTGGGACTTGGAAGTGAGGGACTCCCCCTCACCCAGATTCTAAAACACAGTGGGAGGTACTGTTTTTAATGGCATTGTATTACATACCTCAGATATGTCGGAGGTACAGAAAAGTTGAGAACAACAGATGTGGAGTGGCACTGTTAAACAGAACTTTCTGTGGCGATGGAAATGTTCTGTAATCTGCACTGTCCAACATGGCAGCCACCAGACACATGTGGCAATGGAACACTTGAAATGTGACTAGTGGGACTGAGGAACTGAATTGTTTCATTTTATTTCATTTTAATTAATTGTAACTAATTTCAGTTTAAATGGAAATAGCCAAATGTGTCTAGCAGCTAGTGTATTGAAAAGCATAGCTCTAGAGCCTTAAGCTAAAATGGTTTAGTTACATCACAAATATTATAAATGCATGTATCTAATGCGTAAAAATATTACATATAGAATGCATCATTTTTCTATAAAATTTTCTATTTCTCATCAAGATGTATTTTGGATGGTCTGCTTCTAATATTAACTGGCAATCTCTGCCCACTTGACAGTCACATGTTGTTGAGCTGCCTGGAAGCTTCAAGGTCATCTAGTCTAGGACTGCAAACCCAAAAGCCTAAGGGAGCCAGGCAGGTTAAATAAATGAGTAAAGCATGTCATCTGCATATTAAACTCACAGAAACAGTCTTCCTTTCCACAAAGCCTCTCTTCCAATTTTCTTGAATCATAGAGTCTCTGTTTATCTGTTCTTTTCTGTTTTTCTAGCTTAGTATTTCATCATGTAGTCTTAGCCCCTCATATCAGAAATGCAAAAAAGAAAACTTTGAAGATAGTCAGGGACCCTGAGATGGGAGAAGTAGGCAGCTGGCTGAGGTCAGAAATACAGTAGCAGGATAGAGTATTAAGGCTGGAGGAGACTCTTGAGCTCTGGAAATCCAACAGCATTGGAAAAGCTACTTAACCTCATTATGCTCCAGTTTCCTCCTCTATGAAATGGGAATATGTGCCTCTTTACCACACTTACCTGAGGTCACAGGACTAGCTACTGCCAATTCCAAAGCTAGGACCCCCACCCCCCAAAGTAACCTCATTAATTTGCTTTCCATTAAAGCCTTGCTAAGGTTTATTGTAATGAGCCAGTAAAATCAGATCTGTAGATATGTTTTGCAAACTATAAATCTCTATACCTAATATTGCTCTTGTTACTACTTATCTGAAACAGCACACATTTAAACCATGGTCTTCAGTAAAATAAAAAATAATTTCAGAATATTTATAACTTGGATGTCCCAAACTCTGCCAGCTTGTAACTATTATATAAATATCCCGCATCCAGTTAGAAATTATTTTTAGCTGCTAATAACAGAAACTGGATATAACAGTTGCTTCAACAAGAGAGAAGATTATTTATGCTCATGAAAATGAAATCCAGAGGTGTACAGTCCAGGGTTGGTAGGGAGGCCACCAACATACAGCTAATTCAGTCAACAATTAAAAAATTCCCAAAGAAAACTTGAATTTTCCCATTTTAGAATGCAAAAACTGGAATTTTTAGAGGACATTTTTTCTAATTTTGAAAAAATCATTAAGATTCAGTTTTTGCCTGGCATGCCATTACAAGAATGTTTCCTTTCTAGACACAGCTCTTCAACGTGGTGCCCTGGAGTAACAAAGAAGTGTTATACTATGATACAACAAGAGTATAACCATAATCCAACCATTTATATACAATCTAACACCACTGCCTGTAAATCTTTTACAGGTTGATTATTCCTCATCCAAAAAACTTGGGCACAGAAGTGTTTCAGATTTTGGATTTTTCAGATTTTGGAATATTTGCGTTATACCAATGTATTATGCATTTGGCATTCCAAATTCAAAAATCTGAAATCTGAATACTCCAATGAGCATTTCCTTTGACTGGCATGTCAACATTCAAAAAGCTTTGAATCTTGGAGCATTTTGGATTTGGGGTTTTCAGATAAGGAATGCTCAACCTGTATAATATTTCTGGTTGCCTGATGATAGGTTTCCAGAAGTGGAAATACAGGCTGTTGATATGCATTGGCAAAATGCCATTAGGAAAGTTTGGAATCATTTTCATTCTCAACAGTGAGGAATGAGAGCTTCTCTCGCCACAAAATCACCAAAGTTGAGAATATTCTGCCTTAATTTTTTTCCCTGAAGGTAGGGTATAAGGGAAGGGGAGAAATATATAAATAACATTGAAATGTTGTCTTATTTTGTACCCTTTGAATCATCACTGGGCAGTCATGAAATGCAGTTCAAGGAGTGTGGTCACATTATTATGAAGATTGCTGGAAGAATAGCTCCATCTGGGTTGCCATAAAAGCAACTGCGTAAAATGCCCGTCATCAATAAGACAAGAAAATCATTAAAATCAAAAAGATTTATCAAAGTGCAAAGTGAATGGTATACAGAAGGTCTCAAACATGTGTGTTCTTAAAAATCTTGGCCTAGCTCATTTTGATAACCCTACCCCTCTCCCAGTACACACACACACACCACACAATCCCTTACAAGTTATTGCATAAAAAGTTAAGTTGTTCCTTCCTATCCAGATATTTCTAGTCATTTCAAATTTGCTACAAAAATCAAAAATTTACTAACCAAGTGATTACAAGTCATTATAGTTTGTCTGATTTTTGAAACCAATTGGCAGATTCGCTGACTATAGTTGATAAAACAGCTCCAAATTTCCAGTCGCTTTGGCACTTCTGGGATGAATATGCACATCTAATGAATACAACTATTTCTGACATGGAGGTATGGTTTTAAACAAATATTTGCATTCTACCGTTATTGCATGAATATATTTGAGAGAAGCAGAGTACTGATACAATGGATTGTGATTGGGTGATGTTATTTAGGGAAAATTTTTATAAGTTGGACATTACTAATTTAAAGAGATGGAGAAAGGAGATTTGAAAGATGTTGGGAAGATGTTAAAACATGCATTTGAGATAGCTGGGCAGGGGGAGAAGGGGACAAACATGAAGGAAGGCCAAATCTAGCAGAAGTAGCTAGGTGACAAGAAGGCAGTGAAATGGCATATGATTACTTCAAACAAGCAAGTCCACTTCAAGTTGCTGGAGGCCTTCAAAGGCAACAGTGGAAGGATTTATTTGATTAGAGCCATGAAGACTCACTGGAGGATTAAGTCACTGAGTACCATGATCCCAGTGCCAGGCATGAAAAATTATTTTGGCAGCCATGTGCAGAATAATTTGAAGTGTAAAGAGATAGTGTATTAGAAGCGAGCGAGAAGAATCTTCTGGTAATCCAAGAAGTAAACCAGAAACCGCACGTAGTAGAGACATAGGGAAGAACTGGAAGACTCAAGGTGGATCAGAAAAGGACAGGAAATATCACAGAAGCCCACAAGATAGGTCCACTGAGGGCAGTGGTCATTTCTGCCAATGGCATCAACATGGCAATGGCCTTTGTTGAGCATGACTATTACTTCCTTGAACCAAGAAAACTTTAGCAATTTACCTCCTATGTCCCCTCATGAGTTCATTAGGGCTCTCTCATGTCTAAATGTCTCCAACTACTTCTTGAGTCTATTTATATCTTCAGCAGGCACAATTTCTTAGTGTAAGCAGTTGCCTATTGCAGGTGACTATTTGTGACCAAGGACAGATAGAAAGAAGCTGAAGATAGCCCTGAAGTTTACAGCTTAATGGCCCATTGGATAATAAAGAAAGCATAGAGAGAAAAAGCAATAGGGGAAAATTCCAGCAGCAGAAGAATAAGAAATGGAATACTGGATGTACAACCACAGAATACAGGTCAACAACAATTATTGCATTAGAATGGAGGGGGCTGAAACAGTCTCCATTTGGAATGCAGCGAGAGCAGTCCTACAAGACGGATCGCATTAATATGAAAAGAATATTATTGAAATCAAGAAGGTACAACAGAGGGCAACCAGAATGATACAAGGACCCAAGGACCTTAATTATTTACAAAGGTTGGAAACACAGTTGCTCTACTTTCCTCCATTAAAAAAAGAAAACGTAAAGGGAATTCACTAAGAACAGCCTCAATTCCAAGGTAGCAGAATAAAGGAAGATTTGCAAAGGCTAAATGCCAAAAAGAAAAGAGAAAAGAGGGGCATGTACTTAAGTCCAGAAAGAATATGGTATTAAGTAAGTTTTAGTGGGATTTCTTTACAAAGAGAGAGGTAAATGCATAGTGAAAACTACATGCAGGTTCAGATGGCTAATATATATGTAGTGTTCATATGTACATGTGTTTTTATACAAATACTATATATTTTAAGTAGATAAGCATTACAAAGGAAAATAATTATGAGGTGCCACAACTGTAGACTCAGCTAGACTTACAGAGATTTCCTGTTCTAAAATTTCCTGTGTTCCATAGCCCTTCCATGTAATTTTCACTGTTTTGAGTGCCCATTGGCAATACAGACTAAACACTAAAACAATCTAGAATGATATTCAAGTGAGACTTACAGGAAAGTAAATTTGATCTTGAGCTGTCAAAACATCGCTTAAAATACAACATATTGACAGTCAAACTATATACCCTCTGAAGAGTACCTTCTGAGAAAGAAACCAAAGAGAAATTGAAAACCCATTTTACCCCAGCCAGTACATACCAAACCCACATCAAACTTACAGTGGACTCATTTTTATTCTGCATTTCTACTATAATGTTACCTAAATAAGCATTTGTTGAATGCTTGTAATACATTCTGCAATCTATTTTGCAACATGAAATAAAACAGAGACATAAGGCCTGGTCCCTATTCCCAAAAAGTGAATACTAAGCCTGCCTTGTTCACAGCTGTATCCCCAGGACTGAGGGCTGTGCCTAGTATTTAGTAGGTACTCAATAAATCAGGAGCAATAAGGAAATGTATCATTAATTTTTTATGGAGAAGTTACTAAGGGGCAGGCTTTGGGAGTACATTCTTGCATTTAATATTCATGAAGACCCTGTGAAGTACGTAGCATGTGCCCTATGTACTGGAGGAACAAGGAGGCTAGGTTGTCATCTGAGAGCACACAGCCTGCAAGCAGTAGAGACAGGACACATCCCAGACCTGTGCACGTCCCTCTAAGCCATGATGTGTCATATAATCTAGTTGTGAAAACAAGTATACATGCATGTGAAACAATAAGTGATACAAAATGCAACATACTTCAAAACTAGGGGAAATGGCCGGCCTGGATTCCACATGTTAGAGAGGTTCAGAGTAGATGAAGACAGGAGCGGTCAGGTACTTCTTAGAAATGGGACCATGAAATGAGCCTTGAATGATGAAAGGATCAGAGGGGAAGATCACCAAAACATCTGTGTGGTTAGCTAGTGAAAAAGGGTAACGGTTCCCAAACCTGACTGGGAAAGCTTGGAGTAGGGTTGAAAAGAACGACTAGTATTAGAATCTGGTGTGTATATGTCCCTGATTATAATGTATTTGTGATGGGAAGAAAGAAATGTTTTAAAACACTGTCTCTGGCCTCTTAGACATATATTTTTGGAGGGAAAGTTGATATAACTCACAAGTTGTATACTATTTCTTTCCACTTTTTTTTTTTTTTTTTGAGACAGAGTCTTGCTCTCTCATCGAGGCTGGAGTGCAATAGCACAAACTCGGCTCACTGCAACCTCCATCTCCCTGGTTTAAGTGATTCTCCTGCCTCAGCCTCCCAAGTAGCTGGAATTACAGACACGAGCCACCATACCCAGTTAATGTTGTATTTTTAGTACAGACTGGGTTCCATCTTGTTGGTCAGTCTGGTCTTGAACTCCTGACCTCAGGTGATCTGCCTGCCTTGGCTTCCCAAAGTGTTGGGATTATAGGCATGAGCCACCGCGCCTGGCCGTCTTTCCACTTCTACCTGAGATTCCAGATGTCCCACATTAAAGAAGGAGTGGTAATTTCAAAACATATAGCAGTGCTTTATGGCGCTAAAGCTATGCTATCCAAGATGGTAGCTACTAGCAACGTATGGCGATGGAGCACTTGAAAGGTGACAGACCCAAATTGAGATGTGCTTATCACTCAAATGAGAATTATTTCAGCACTTGATGCATCTGCTTTGCTAGGACTGCTGCAAGGAAGCCTTTTTATCACCAGCAAAACAACAGTGAACATACAACCACTTGGGGTGAGCAGTTTCCTTAAAAAATCCAAAGAAAAGGGATGGTGTGGGACAGAGTTCAAGGACCAACCACAGAAGGCAAGCTGTGAAGAAAATCAGAAATTCAATAGGTAAACGTAATTGAAGAAGGAGGTGACCACAAGAAATGTAAGTCCCTTGAGATTCTCCATAGATTTTGGCCGGAAGCTTGTGAGGGGAGTGAGTTCATTGTCTTTCACCATATGTGAATGTGGAATAAGACTTGAACCAATTTATTTAACTATTAACGAACACACAGGGTATAAGGCCACAAAGCTGGAGTATTTGGGGAATGGTTCTTATACTGTATTTTGAGTCCTACCTTGATGAAATTTAGGTTTAGACCATAGGTGTGGAGACTGTTTAATACCTCATTTTATTTCTGTGTATCATTTCATGATTTTCAAAACAATCATTATTTCATTTGATTTTTTAAAAATATGTGAAGTAGACAACTATATTATACCGCTTACCATTGCCATCTTAAGGTTGAAAACACTATGCCTCAGAGGACTTACATGATTTGGGAACTAAAACAGTAGACATATTCAATGCTTTTCTGATCCTCCTATAGCCTTCTACCATCTCTACCCCCAAGCAACAACAGCAACAGTAACACACACACACACACACACACACACACACACATCCCTTTACACATATGGACTAGAATCCCAATGCTCAGTTTTATGTTAGAATCTCTCGCTATATATTGTTTTCTCTTTAAAATTACTGTATTATCCAATTCTAAACACTTCCGATGGAGTAAGAAAATATACTCCAGGAAATTGTCCAAGAAACTAACGCCAAATTGAAAAATATTGTTTAAAAATAGGATCACGAGGTCGAGAGATCGAGACCATCCTGGTCAACATTGTGAAACCCCGTCTCTACTAATACAAAAAAATTAGCTGGGCACGGTGGCGCGTGCCTGTAATCCCAGCTACTCAGGAGGCTGAGGCAGGAGAATTGCCTGAACCCAGGAGGCGGAGGTTGCGGTGAGCCGAGATCGCGCCATTGCACTCCAGCCTGGGTAACAAGAGCGAGACTCCGTCTCAAAAAAAAAAAAAAAAATACCAGCTGGATGTGCCTTACAGGTGTTTTAGTAAAGTGGTGGCCTAAATTAGGTGAACTATCTTAGCACCTCAGATCTGTTCCTTTTTATGGTGATTATTGCCCAAGGCAAAGATTTAAAGAAGGATTGGTTTAAAGTGTGTCAAACAGAAGGGAAGAAGTCTTAAACTTTTTCTTCCTTTATCAGCATGAAAATGAAAACGTATGGGGGTAAAGAAACTTTCATTCAATGATAGATTAAAATATTTAGTAAATACAACTCTCACTTTTTGTTTTACACACACCACCCCTCTCCCCAGTATGAATCATCCACAAATCCCCTCCCTAATCCCAGGAAGAATGCCTCCAATTGCTTAGAAGTGATATAGGAAACTCACTTATCTTTACATCTGAGGTACAGTTGTTTGATTTTGTTGTTTTTTAAATTTATAATTTACACATGGACACAAGAGTGCTGTGCTAACACTATTTTTAAAGTAATTGAAACTAAGAAAATATGTGAAATCCCTATACACATCATTTTTCACTGGCTGTGTGGCAAAATATTTAGTGCTTTGGTTGAAGAGACAAGTTCTAGGAAAATACTAGGAAAAGAAAAAAAAAAAGAATCACATGTTTCATTATCCACCAATGGCAATTTTCACACATCCCAGAAGAAAACTATGGGATATTTCTGAAGATCCCCCAAGTCACCTCCCTCTACCTCTTACTACTCAAAGTGTGAGCATCAGCTTCACATGGGAGCTTATTAGAAATGCAGGTTCTTGGACTCAGTGTCAGGCTTACTGATTCAGAACTGGTGCTTTAAAAAAACCCCAGCTCGTTCCTACACACAGGTAAGTTTGAGAACCACTGCTCTAGACAAATCTCAGTTATAGCACCTGAATCCTGACAGGGCAGAATGTTAAGTCCTAGCACTACAGCAACACTTGGGGTTAAAAAATCATAGATAAATTCTTCTATAAAAACTTCAGAACCCAGATAGCAAACATCTGTGACCAAACACAAAGCTGGGTGGAATTATGGTTGTCTGAAATATAGCACATAATCCAACTAAAAGTAAGGTCGAAATTCCACAGAAGGTTCCCAAACTATTCTTCAGGCGCAGAATCCACATAAGCAAATGAACAGTCTGTCACTGCAGCCCCAAGCCAGAGAAGAACTTAGACCAGCTATTACTGCTTCCACGAGGAGAGTATGAGAAAGGATGTGGACAGTCTCAGAATAGAGACAGAAATGAGAAGGGGGAGCAGAAATGGGAACAAGTGAGAAAATAGCTTACGTGTCCTGGGGAGTCAATAGTAGATCACAAACTTTTAGACGAGGAGAAAAGAGAAGAAGCAGGGGAGGGTAAAGATGCCATTTTGAGGCTATGTGAGTCACACAGGACCCCACGAGGTTGAATGGGGTCTCAAAGAATAAATGGCTCTTTCTTGGCTCTCCTAAAGGATATGACACAGCGCATCATGAATCACCAGCCCACCCTGCAAACTCCTGCCATTTCCTGCCAACTTTTAGGGCCAGAGGACTTGCCCTCAAGCCATGAGTCCCTTCAGCATTTATATGCCAATTCCAAAGTGGCACTTGTGGGGGGAAAAGGAGCCAATTTGCCTGGTATACTTTAAAAGAATCATCTGAAGGTCTTTAACCTGTTAACGATGCACTGACAAACCCTGAGTTTGTCATTATTGGAAGTGGTGCTGGGGCCAGAACTGAGATGGCAGGTTGATTGATTGATTTTTTAATTTAATGTTTGTTCATGGGGAGGTTGGCTTCTTTATTGTGGTGGCTAGTGCCATCATAGTTACAAGGCCTGTTGGAGAGGCTTTATGGTGAAGGCTTACTTCTATTATAAATACTGGTTGGTGTGGGTGGTTAATACCCCAACAGTTCCTGTTATACTGGGTTCAATATAGTCTGGTCCACATTGTTAAGTCACACATAACATCCTTGCACAAAAAAAAAATTAAATGCTATTCCAATATCAACGTCATTAAGTTACAGAAGAAATATTATCCAAGTCAATCCTTAAATTAATCATTAACTTCAGATGAAGAATTGTTACATCGAACTCTAATAACTAGAAATAATACAATATGAATATACTATAAATATATATATACATTTGATTGCTAGAAAACTACCTATCTCACACATGCAACTCAGCACATAGATTTCCATTTACTCAAATAATAATCATACTATTCATATCCCAAGTTCCCAAACTCAAATCCATGCTATATTTACATATACTACTTGCTAGCAAGTGTAGATTCTATTTCCCCATACTAATACCTCAAAATGGGTTTTACCTTAGGAAAGCGAAGTTTCTAAGCTGCACAAAGTAGTCTAGTGGTTAGGAGCATAGGCAGGAGGTGAAATATACTTAGATTCTAGACCCTTTCTTGTCCTCAGTCCCTTTCCTGCTATGTGACCATGGATTGGTTAATCAACCTCTTGACAGTTTATGTTTCCTCATTAGTCAAACAAAAGTTTTAATAGTATCCACCATTGTTGTTGTAAAGACGAACTAGGCACCAGATGGCTAATTCAAGGTCAAGGTAAAGAAAATACAAAATGAACCTGGAATATCTTGTTTTTTCTAGAAAATATGAATGTGCTTAAAGAATGATGGATACATGTGGGAACAGCAGAATAACAGTCCATCTTCTAATCTCCAGACCTCTGACTATGTTATTTTACATGACAAAAGGGAATTAAGGTTGCAGATGGAATTAAGGTTGCCAATTAGCTAACTTTAAGCAGTTTATCCTTAATTATCCCAGGTGTGTCCAGTGTAATCACAAGACCTTAAAAATGGGAGAGGAAGGCAAAATAGAGATGAGTCAGACTGAGGCTTGACGATGCTAAACTGCTGCCTTTAAAGATGGAGGAAGGGATCACAAGCCAAAGAATGTGGGCAGCCTCCAGAAATGAGAAATGGCAGGGACATGTATTCTCCCCTGGAGCATCCAGAAGAAATACAGTCCTTCTATTACCTTCATTTTAGCCCAGTGAAACCAATTTCACAATTCTGACTTCCAGAACTGTAAGATAATAAATCTGTGTTGTTTAAACCACAAAGTTTATGGCAATACAGTTATAGGAAACTAATAACATTTGTCAAGCAGCTTACATATATACCCAGAGAGAGAATGATAAAACAACTCTTAACATTTGAGGAATCTGGTTGAAAAGTATAAGGAAATTCTCTGTGTAGAATTTAATTGTTACAATATGTCTGAAATTACATAAAAATTAAATTTTGAAAAGGAGAAAAATAAGTTTCTATAGGAAGGTGTCAGATCCTCAGCATCCCTCCCCTGCTTCACACAGCCAGACAACTAACTGTTCCTCCCTGGCCTTCAAAAGAGATCAGAATTTCAGTCTCTTAAAAGGCTGTGACCTGGGACCACCATGAAAGCAGAGAGAGGAAAAGAGGCTCAGTATTGGGAATTGGGAATTAGGATAAATTATACCTGCTAAGTGGTGGAACTCCCTGCTAATTCTTCCTCCCTCCACTAAACTTCAAAACAAGCAGCCAGTTTTGATGTCCCCACCTTCTACCCACTGACAGAGTTTGAATTACTTCTCTCTGGAGAAACTAAGCAGTTCTAAAGAAAATACCTACAGAAACAGAAAGTCAGAGGCTCCCCCACTGATAAAGCAAGGGCCACTGCTCAGTGAAGCCCACAGGTTGAGGAAATTTATATGCATGCACTGTGGTAGGCAAAATAATGGTCCCACAGAAATATCCTGGTCTAATCCCTGAAACCTGTGAATATGTTAGGTTATATGACAACAAGGGTATTAAGGCTGCAGGTGGAATTAAAGCTCTTAATTAGTCAACTTTACAATAGGAAAACTATCCTGGATTATCCAGATAGGCCCAATGTAACTGCAAGAATCCTTACAAGTAGAAGAGGAAGGCAAACAAGGAAAGTCAGAGAAAGATGTGACTATGGAATACAGTGAGTTACATGATGTGAGAAGGACGCGAATTGCCATCACTGTCTTTGATGAGGGATTACGGAGTCATAACCCAAAGATGGTAGACAGCCTCTAGAAACCAGGAAGGGACAGGAAATAGATCCTCCCCTAGAGCCCCCAGAAAGAAAAGCAGCCCTGCCAACACGTTGTATGTTAGCCTGATGAGACCCATGTCAAACTTCCAGCCTACAGAATCATGAGGTAATAAATTTGTGTTGTTTTAAGCCTTATATCTGTGGTAATTTGTCAAGACAGCAATAGAAAACTAATACACACACACACACACACACACACAAAAAAAAAAAAAAAACACAAACAGTTCAGAAGGCAATAATATTCCCAGAGAAATAAGTGGATATGACATCTATGAAACAAGAAAAAGGTGCTCTTCATTTACTGTATTTCTCTAACACTTATGCAGAACTTACTAAGTGCTATGCACTGTACTAAGTGCTCTACATATATTAAACCATTTAATCACCATAATAACTCTATGAAGTAGTACTGTTACCTCTATTTGACAAATGAAGAAACAGGCACAGAGAGTTTAAATAACTTTCCCAAGATCACACAGCAGAGCTGAGTTATGAACACAGGCACTCTGTCTTCACAGTCTATGCAAGAATACTCAGGAATTTAAAATATAATAGCAGAAATTGAAAAAACATTACTAGATGGGTTGAAATATAAAGTTGAGGCAATATTTTAGAAATAGATATATTTCTAAAAGAGATCAGAAATAGAAAAGCAAATATAAGAAACCCAGCAAATTCAACATCCAACTAATAATAGTCTCAGAAAATAAGAACAGAGAAAACAGAGAGGAAGAAGGCATTTTTAAAAACATTCAAGAACATTTTCAGAATAGCAGAACAGAATTTCTATATTGAAAGGGCTTATAGCATACCCAGCACAAGAAATGAAATATAATTACTATCAAGACACATTGAAATTTCAAGGCAGCCCATATAAAGAAGTCCTAAAAGCTTTCTTAGGGGCAATATAACAGCTCTTATTTAAAAGATTGCAAAAACAATGGTATCCGATTTTTTAATGGCAGCAGTGAAAGCTAGAAGACAAAAATGCTGTCAAAATCTCAGAAGAAAGTGTGTTCCATATTAGAATTACATACCCAGCCAAATTATCAGTCGAATGTGAGATAGAATAAGGACATTTTAAGATATATAAGGTCTCAAAACTTTACCTTTTACATACTTTTTTCTCAGGAAGCTCATGAGGATATTATCCAAGGAAACAAAACCAAAAAGAAGGAAACATGGGAACCAGGAAACAGAAAATCCCAAAGATGATGGTGAAGGAAGGTTCCAGATAATAGCTGTGCAGTGGCCTGTGGAGCAACTCATCCATACAGAAACAGGAGGGTAAAGGGTTCTAGTCTCCTAGAACAAAAAATGAAAGTAACTGGTAGATTACTTGATATGTTTCACTAAACTGAGAGGAATGTTAATGTTTTTAAAGAGTTTGAAGAAATAATTCATAATAGTTACATGGAAAGCTAAATTTGTAAAAGGGAAGCAATTATTAACTGCAAGAAAAATCAAAAGTGCTATAATTTTTTTCACCTGTAAACAATAATTGTACTATCATAATAAAGCAAGTGCTGAAATTAAATTTTTCAAGAGCTTTGAAGCAGGTATAATGAAAGGATAAGAAAGTGGAAGAGATGTCATAGGAAACCTGAGCCCTCATCTTCCAAAGCAGGAAGTAATAAATAATGTTTACAACTGAAAATTCAAGATACTAAAATGCAAACTTTTCATTTGAAAATATGAAGGTAAATAACGAAAGAAACACTGAAAATAGCTGAAGTGGTTATCTCTGGGAAAGGGGACTTCAAAATAGGAGGAGAGGTTAGAGCAAGAAAATAGTATATTCCATTATACATCTTATACGATTTGATTTTTTCTCTTCTTTTTCCCCTTCTTTCAGTTTGTTATACTATGCACAAGCACTGTTTTGATAATAAAAATTAAACATAAATGCCTTGAACAGGATTTGGCACGTAGTATGTGCTCAATGAATATTTGATACTCATGTTTTTGCTACTGTGATCTTTGTTAAATCTGCAACACTAAAGTGAGAATCAATTCATATTCTGCAAGACAACCCTATGATAAGTTCTTTTATACCTCTCTATTTCTCCTTCAAAGAAAAAAATACTTAGTGAATCAAACTCTCTATGAGGTATGTGTAAACCTTAAAATGTGCTAAAAATATTGAAAGTCAATTCCCTAAAAACATACTTGAATGTTTTCAGTAAGCTGTGCTATGGTCTGAATGTTTGTGTTTCCCCACCACCCACCAAAAAAATTCATACATTGAAACCTAATCTTCCACGTGATAGTATTAGAAGGTGACGGCCTTTGGAAGGTAATTAGGTTATGAGGGATCTGCCCTCATGAATGTGATTAGGGCCATTATAAAAGAGACATCAGAGAGTTAGCTAGCCCCTTCCACCATGTAAGGATGCAGCAAGATGGTACTACCTATGAACCACAAAGTGGCCCTCACCAGACACCAAATCTGCCAGCATCTTGATCTTGGATTTCCCAGCCTCCAGAACTGTGAGCAACAAACTTCTGTTGCTTATAAGCCACCCAATTGATGGTACTTTTGTTATAACAGCCCAAACAAATTAAGACAAGCAAAAAGAAAGTTTAGCTAAAGGTGTCTCCTATCAAGTTGTCCCTAGAAAGCTTCAGATCTTATCTCTCCATTTATTATTTTCTCTCTATTTAGTTATTTATTCAAAAAATGCTGAACACCTACTATGTGCCGGACACTATTCTGGCAAAGGATCAAATAAGACAACTTTTCCTACCTTCAAGGAACTTAAATTTTATTTGGAAAGGCAGAAAGAGATTTTGAAAACAGAGCAACAGGATTTGTCAACAGATTTTACGTGTAGGGAAAAAAAAAGGAATTAAAACTGCTTTTAAAATTATTGCCCTAAGCAACTGGAAGTATGAGTTGTCCTCAACTGATACAGGGAAAGCTGGGAAGGAGCACCTTTTGGTAGAAAGATCAGAGTTAAGCTTTGGATTTAAGATTGAGATGCCTATTGCAAATTCAAATAGAGATGTCAAGTAGGCAGTTGGATATACGAATCCAAAGTTAAAAGAACAGGTCTTCTCTGGAGATAAGATGTTTTAATCATTAACATATAAGTCAGGGTTCAGCACAGAACAGAAAAACCACTCAAAGTATTTGAGGCAAACCTTGCAAATTTGTTGGAAGTGCTGAAAGAACAAAATTCAGAGGACACCACTTAGATTTTCTATTCTGAAGTCCCTCTATTACATCTGTAATCCAGAAGGCAAGAAACTGCTAACACTACCATCCTCACATGCCTCACATCCATGAATTGGCAAGGAGACATGAAATGTGTAGCCAGCTGCTGGAAGTGCTCATGTCTGTTAGAACTCGTATGTCGGGTAGAACTGCCATGGGAAAATAGCTTCAGTGTCCTCTTTGTCTTTCACTTCTCATATGAGTACTTCTTGTTAGCAAAACCTAAATTGTATTCATAGTTCAAGCTGCAAAAGAGTCCTGGAAGTATAGTTTTTAGCCTTCAAGCACCTAAAATACAGGGGTGGGGGGTGGGATATAAAGGCAGTCATATGGATGCCAAAGGACAACAGACAATATCTAGCATAAGACTGAGTGGGGTCACCCAGGAAATGGATAGAGGAGAACCAAAGATTGAGCTGTGGATCATTCCAGCATTAAGGGAATGGGAGATAAAAGAAAACTGATAAATGGTCTATGAGGTAGTGGAATACCAGAATAGCATCTTATCCTGGAAGCCAAATGAGTGACAAGCAACCCAATAGCTTCAGGTACTATGCGTGTTCTATTTTTCGTTTAAAAAAAGTATTATTATTGTTAAGAAAAAGATATAAAGAGTAAATATCCTTGAAATTCTACTATTCAGGTAGAAGTAATCACAAAATATCTGAAAAACTACTCCCTATTAGGTATAAGTATTTATATAATAATAGTTCTGTGTACTCATATACTTACTTGCTGTTATCATTTACAATTAAACAGAAGTGAATTATAAAATTTAACATGATTTTATAATCTACTTTTATCAGCCAATGTAACATGGCCATGTTTTCATGGTCAATAGATGTATATTCACATCATTGTTTATTCCAGGATGCATTGTACAAACATACTATATTTATATTAATATAACCATTCCCCTATTGATGAATATTCAGGTTGTTCCAGTATTTCAATATTACATGCAATATTGCAATGAGCATCCTTGTTAATATGATATAAAATTTTTGATATCCAAAGCTTCTTTTCATCAAATTAAATATTTGAGGGTAGAGTGAATCCATTATATTCAGAAATGGTCACACAGCTGCAAAGCCTAAGAAAAGAAAATAATTTGGAATGAGATGGTGTTATTATAAAATCTAGCTCCTGGTCTTGGTGTCTTGAAGTTGAATAAATAAGATGTCTTCTTATATACTTCATATCAAGTTACATGGGTCTAAAATTTGGTAAATAAACCAGCACAGATGCCCTTTTGAACTTATTAGCTGTTTATCAACCTACAGTACTATATTTTTAGAACACTTAGAAAATCATTTTCAATAAGTTTCAACAACATCATAATTTGATAGTTAAATCAGTCATCAATGCTCTGTAGATATAAAATTAAAATATTTAAATAGAGTATAATTCCTACTGCTTGATTTTCAATGTCCGCCAACTCTGAGTTGAGTCTTGTAGGCAGCAAGAGGAAAATAAAAACTCATATTGTGCTTTAGTTAACCATTTAGGCAGGCAGACTCAGGAAGCTTGTAGACATTCTTGCACTGTGTTTATCATCCTCCAACAAACTATTTCACTAACAAAAAATTTATTGGGCATAGGGTGACTTGATATCTCTCCCTCTCTGTGTATAATATTAGCTACACTGTGTAGATAAACATGAGTATAAGTGTGAGTGTGAGTGTGAGCCTCTATAAATAGATACCCACACAGTCTCTGGAGGAAGTGCACTATATAAAGTGTGAGGTGTTATTGGTATGTAAAATAGATCTTAAAATTGTGAAGCAAATTATATCATAAGAACACTAGGCAGCAAATGGTAAACAAACATAAACAAATAAGCTTTAAATCATTCATTTCTGTTTCCAAGAATATTAAATCTAAGTCTAAAGCCTTCTTATTTCCTTCCCCTTTTTGTAGGCTGTCCTTCCTTGTCTACATTTCTTGATATATGTTGGCTTCTTCAAACATTGCACAGCCATAAAAATCTCAAGGAAACATTTCACCACTTGACAGACCATTCTGAACTTGGCTGGCTCCAAGAGCCATGGGTGCCATCTGTTTACTACAACTCCTTAGGCATCCAGAGAGCTCTTTTTCCTCTACAGGAATGATATCAAGGGCTCTGAAACAAAAGCCGTTACCCCTGGGCCTCCCTAAACAGCCAAGACTCCCAAGGACCTTCAAGTTCCCAGGGCCATCAATGGGACTTTTTAAGAATCTGTCAGCTGTTAGTGGAGAAGGAGATAAGGATCAAATAAGAAGGCATAAATAGTTGCCCCTTATTGAACCCTTAAGTCAGGTTCTTCAGAAACCTGATTCTGACACAAATTTTGGTGCAGGAGGCTTATTGGGGTGTCTTTTAGAGATCAGCACCTGTGGAGACATGAAAGAAGCAGAACATGGAAGTGGGAGAACTTGGGTTTTGATGCAATTGCAGCAGAGGCCTCAGCCTATCCCACAGGGAGCTCTAGGGCCATAGTGGCTCTTCAGAGTTCTCCCTCACGGAGGCAAGGGGATCTTGCCTTAGTGCCCTTATAAACCAGTCATTGGATGAAGGCTGCCCCCTAGAAAGGGGTGTAACCTGGAGTGGGGAGCTCTCTTTAGCTGAGGACAATTCCTGAGTAGAGCCTTAGCTGAAAGCCAGCAGCACCCATATCCCCTAGCTGTAGAGGACTGAGTGCCCACATCCTAAAGGGAGACATGGGTAGTGCACTAAGACATCCACTACACTATCCCACCCTCAGGAGTTTCCTGATGCCCCAGAAAGCCACTTCTATAGCAGGACCTGAAGTGACCACCATCTTTAGACATGGAAGAATAGTAGGAAGGCAGTTATTGTAGAGCAGAGGTCCCTTTTGGCCCAGGGACAGGCTTTACTGAAGACAATTTTTCCACAAATAGGGGTCAGAGGAATAGTTTCAGGATGACACTATTCTACCTCAGATCATCAGGCCTTAGATTCTCATGGGGAGCACACATCCTACATCCTTCACATGCACAAGTCATAATAGAGTTCGCAGTCCTATGAGAATCTAATGCCACTGCTGATCTAGCAGGAGGTGAAGCTCAGGCAGTAATGATCACTCACCCTCTGCTCACTTCCTGCTGTGTCTCTGGGTTTCTAACAGGCCACAGATAAGTACTATGACCTAGGGGTTGGCAACCCCTGTTTTAGAAGAACCACCAAGTTTCAGAATTTCCCAAATACAGAGCCTCAGCAACCACAGACACAGTTACCATGAAAACTGCTGCAGCAGGTTTTTAAAGGCTTTAAGTAACATCATGAGGTCTGTGGTGAGAGTGCTCCAGATGAATAGAATTTTCCTTGGAGACATGAAATTTTCCTTGGGGAGCTTATACCAGGATATAATCAGCATCATTTATACCTGAAATTTCCTTAAATGTCTACATAGGTATTCTGTCCATATCCTTGAGCCCACATCTAATATCACAGACAGTACCCATACATGTCAACAGCTTCCTGCATCTATCTACTTGAAAGAGCTCCCTGGCCCCTGGAATGCTGGGAAGATTGGAAGAGCTGGGGATTTAATACCCCAGAAGAGACCCAAGGATGGAAGTTGGTCTTCTCACCTCTTGGTGACACAATTTCAAAACTTGTCCTGCACAGAGGTCTTCTGTTGTCTACTATTTCAATCTTCCCATAATACACCATTTTCTGGCTCTCCTTTCTTCCCTGATTCTCCCACTCTCTGCCTGGTTCCTAGGATTACCTCCTAATAAATGACCTACAACCAAATGTTTGTCTCCACATCGCTTCGGAGAGAACCCAACCTAAGGGGATAAATGAAAGTTATTTTCTTCTTCAACGGTCATCATTATTATGACGAAGTGTCTTGAGGTAGGGTGTAACTATATCCCTGCTGGGAAATGCTTCTGCCATCTTCACCTTCTTCTCCAAAAATTCTAGAGAGTAAATGTTCTCTGGGATCATCTTTTTCTGGCCCTTTACATGTAGAAAAGAATAGACGGATGAGTGGATAGATAATAGATAAAGGATAGATGGATGATGGATGGATACATAGATAGAAGATAGACAGATAGATAGATAGATAGATAGATAGATAGATAGATAGATAGATGTAGTCTCATGTTTTTATAACTATTCTTGACCATGTACTCAAGGTCCATAAAATTTCTCTTCAGAGAAAATTCTAGCAATGTCACATCTTTTATTTTGGCTGGCTGCCACCCATCCCCCTCCTTCTGTGTTCAGTATCTTGGATTCCATTTAAGGAAGCAGCCCTACCCACACTCAGCCCTTGTAACCACACTGGAGCTGAGCTTCATGAACCACAACTCTGCAGTTCATCCACAAACACAGGCTCTGAAACATCTCTCACCTTTTGGAGCCTCCTTCTCTGCCCCATGGCTTCCTGTTGCACTTAAAATAAAACTCCGACTCTTTCCCTGATCTAAAAGTTTATAGGTGATCTGGATCCTACCTATTTCTCTGATCTCATTGTACGTACCTCTTCCCCCAGCTCACTCCAGCTCTCTCTTCTCACTCTTGCCAAGTTCATCCCTGCCTTAGGCTTTATCTGGAGAATTCCTTTTCCAAATTTTGTTTGCCTTATGGCTCATTATTGTCATTCAGCTCTCAGACCAAATGTTACCTGGTCAGAGAGGAGTTCCCTGACCACCTAATCTAAGGTAGCCAATCCCTAGTCACCACCATATAACCCTCTCTTATTTTAATCAGAGCCCATGACAATATGAAATTATCTTTTGGTTGGTTTACTTATTTAAGTCTGATGCCCCTATGAAAATATAATTGCCATGAAGCATGGATTATATCATTCCTGTTCACTTTATTATCCTCAGCACTTAGAATAGTACCTAAAACATAAGAGGTATTCAATAAAAATATTTAAAATAATAAATGAATGAATGGAGTATTTTCTGCTTAAATATACATAGAAAACACAGGCTTTCAGAAAAAAAATATAAAACATCTACTCCAAAAAACATTGGTCATTGTTTTTAAAGCACCCTAAAAATCTTTAAAATCTAAAAGCAAAAGGATTATATAAATGTGGAATATAGCGATCATTAGTATGACTATTGGTTATCAGATTTCAATTGTTATTCCAGATTGTCTACAACTGTAAGATCGGAAATTCTTTCCGATTCTAAACTTCCTTAATACCATGAATTTCATTATGCCAGACTGAGTTATTTGTAGCTCCACAGTGTTAAAGTAATAACAGGCTAGTTAATAAAATAATACGATGACAACGATAGCAAGAAGTCGACGTCGCTCTTTTCTTTGATTTACAGAGGAACTCTAGATGGGAGACTGAAAGGCAGTTGATTTCTGAGTCAGGCAAAGAAGTCCATCATAGTTATGGATACTTCAAGTCAAATCAGAAAAATGTGCCATCCACGGGTACCCATGAAATAGATATTGATAGACACTACCAGTTAAGGAGACGAAATAAACAGGTGTGCCAGCAAGGATATGTGACTGTGTTGTCTTTCCAGGACAAAAAGGAGTGAAGCCTGAAAGATTTAGCCCTTCAGAGTGACAACTTTGAGAGCTTGCAGTGATTTATTTGACAAGGAAGAGGAGGGTGACTCCCCTCCTCTACAGAATCAGCTCCTTGATTATAAACACTCAAAACTTTCTGGTTAAAAATGCATTTTCCCTCTTGCCTATATATTTCTGATGCCTGCTTTATTATTTCCTATTAGGAAATGCTATTTAATTCCGTCCACAGCTTGGCGACCTTTGTGTGGCTTCCCCATTTAGGAAATTTACAAGTAAATCACCAAGAAGTATGTACACATACACTTATAAAATATACATGTGCTTGTAAATGAAAATGCACCAAACGAAAAAAAAAAGCTACGTGCACTGCAAAAACCGGGCATATGTGCATACGAGGTGGGAGGCAGGTGTTTGGGAAATCTTCACACCATCCCAATATTTTTCTAATGGTTTCCATTTTCAATGCAAAGGAGAATTCAGAAAATATTAGCCACTGTGGTGTGATCTGAGCAGTGACATGTAGCTGGCAACGTTGTGGGTGGGATCCCCCCCTTTTTCTCCTCTAACAAAGAAATAGGGTGAGTTTATTAAAGCATAAATGCCATTTCCATCCTGCAATGTTAACTGTGTGGCTGAGATCCCTGAGGTACAGAGGCAGTCAAAGCAAACAGCTGTGCCACCTACTTGCAACAGTTGTATGCCCACCGCACAGCACCAAGGGGAGGAGCAGGTCAAAGAGAGCCATAAAGAGGATGGGGAACCTCGCTTAGCTAGCGCCACGTTAGCCCGAGGGAAAATCCTGCCCTTCGGAGGGTAGGTATTGTGTGTGTGGCTCAGAGCACCAAGCATTTTCTTGCAACTTATCTCCTAGAAACCACCTACTGCATTTTTATATTCTGCAGTCACATAGACCAAAACAGTGTTTAGCAAATTAACAGAAAGCTAAATAAAAGACATATCAACCAACTTAGCAGGCAGCTTGTCAATGATCCTGAGTGGGGGGTGGCAGTAACTGTTTTGATGGCAAGTGGTTGCTTCACCATCCAAGTCTCTTTCTGGGGTTTGGGAAGAACCGGAGCTCTGGCCAAGCTGTTATTAGGTTATCATTGCAGAGCCTAAGGGTGGCCCCATGCCTGCCTGTATCAACAAAGGGTGCAGTGGAAGAGCTCATACAGAAGGAAACTGAGCACCACTTTGCAAATGTTCCAGGGCAAAGAGCTCTGCTCTCTCTCTCAGCTTCTTCCCCAGCCTGTGAGAGGCTGTGGTGGTGTTCTCTGTGAGAGGCGGTGGAGAGAACACTACCACACACCCCAACACCCCAGGGCAACCTTCCTCTCAACCTTTTCTGTGCGTAAGAGAAATCTGATCTTTCTTCCTTCTGTGAAACTCTCTTCTACCTTGATTCCCTGGACACCATTCTCTCCTCCTTTCCCTTATTCACCTTCACAACTTTCTTTTTCAACGTGGCCGCTCTCAGACATTGGTGCTGTTCCAGTTTCTTTATTACGTCCTCTTCCCACTT
The DNA here is from genome assembly GCF_030222135.1 of Aotus nancymaae. Taxonomy (NCBI): domain Eukaryota; kingdom Metazoa; phylum Chordata; class Mammalia; order Primates; family Aotidae; genus Aotus; species Aotus nancymaae. The sequence continues at coordinate 22,800,337 of NW_026988431.1, forward strand.
GATAACACTTTTCATGGGCAACTCCCTTTCCCCCCATGAATTACACTTCCATCTTTATCCTAACGACTCCAAATCTTTTATTTATTTGCCCAATGTTGCTCTGACCTCTAGACCCATATATACAACTGCTTAGTAAATATCGCTACTGGACAGTAAAGACCACAGAATTTCTATATCAGAGAGGTTTAGAAATAGCACTGTAAAGGGAAGGGGAGGGCTGGGCTTGTCTTGAAACTACCTTTGCATAACATAAAATTCTTTTTTTATCTACAACTGTATACATCATTAGGGTAGCCAACTAGAAGGCTAACTGAAACTATCGGGAGGCTGTGACCCACAAGCTACCCTTTGGTACCACCACTGACATTTGGATGTCCCATATATAGGTTGAGTATTCTTTATCTGAAATGCTTGGGACCAGACGTGTTTTGGATTTCAGATATTTTCAGATTTTATAATATCTGCATTATACTTACTAGTTCAGTATCCCTAATCTGAAAAGCTGAAATTCATGAGTATTTCCTTTGAGCATCATGTTGGTGCTCAAAAGTTACAGATTTTGGTGCATTTTTCACATTTTGGATTTTCAGGTTAGGGATACTCAACATGTATATCCAAAACTCAATACAAACAAATCCAAATCCCTCATTCCATTTCCCCTGCCCCACGAAATGGTACCTTCAACTACCTGGTCATCCAAACTCCAAAATGGGCATGTTTTGTTTCTGAGTATCTTCCCAACACCCTCTCTCCAACATTTTACCCTGGGCCATGAATTCTGTGGTCAACCTCAGTCCTTTTTTCAGGGCCCTGCCCACCTAACCCAGCCTTCAATCTTCAGGGGCTTGGCCCTGGGTCTGTCCTTGGCTAGCAACTAACTGGACTTTTGCTCCAAATCAGAAAATTACCCTGAACCACAATGATTCCTTTCATATGAATTTTTTTTTTCAGACAGTGTCTCACTCTGTTGCCCAGGCTGGAATACAGAGTGCAATGGCACAATCTCAACTCACTATAACCTCCGCCTCCCTGGTTCAAGCAATTCTCCTGCCTCAGCCTCCTGAATAGCTGGGATTACAGGCACACACCACCACGCCTGGATAATTTTTGTACTTTCAGTGGAGACAGAGTTTCACCATGTTGGCCAGGCTGGTCTCGAACTCCTGACCTCAAGTGATCCACCTGCCTTGGCCTCCCAAAGTGCTAGGATTACAGGCGTGAGACACTGCACCCATCCTGACTCCTTTCATATGATCTTAAGCATTATCACTGCCCAGAGAATTTTGCTACTGTGTCCTGCTCATTAGATCAAATGTTCTTGGGTACTGATCTTAGTCTAGAACAAGCCTCATTCTAGACACTGTCAAATGAACTGCTGACCAGCCCCTTCAAGGGCCACCTCTACAGATATGTCCATCCAAGCTTTTTTTCCTTTCATATTGGCACCCACTGAAGTCCCAGTATGTTCCTCAGCCAAGCCAGATTCTCAGAGTTTTAACAGGTTATATTAGTCAGGATAGGACAGGCTGTCCTGCCATAACAAAAATTTAACACAACGAAGACTTGTTTCTTGCTCATGTCAGAGCCTGAAGTAGATCAGATAATAGTTGTCCTGCATAACACTTTTTCAGATGGCAAACTGGGGATCCAAGGTGCCTTCACTTCTTAATTCTATTATCTGAAATACTTGCTCTCCAAAATTGCCAAGGCAGGAAAGGTGAAAGCATGGAGAAGGTATATCCCCTCTTAACTGCCTCAGATCAGAATTGACATGGCATTTCTATATACATTCTATTGTTAAGAATTAGCCACATGACCCACCTATCTGCATGGTGCTGGGAAGTATAAAAGACTTGGATGTTTGTTGAGCTCTAATGAATATTATTTCTGATATGGTTCAGCTGTGTCCCCAACCAAATCTCATCTTGAATTGTAGCTCCCATAATTCTCATGTGTTGTGTTGCAGGAGGGACCCGGTGGGAGATAACTGAATCATGGGGGCAGTTTCCCCCATCCTGTTCTTGTGGTAGTGAATAAGCCTCAGGAGATCTGATGTTTTTATAAATGGAAACCCCCTTCGCTTGATTCTCTCATTTCGCTCTTGCTTGCTACCAAGTAAGACATGCCTTTCACCTTCTGCCATGATTGTGAGGCCTCCCTAGCCACATGGAACTGTGAGTCCATTAAACCTCTTTTTCTTTATAAATTACTCAGTCTCAGATATGTCTTTACCAGCAGCATGAAAACAGACTAATACAATTTCATAATTATTTCAAGAAGCTAAATATTATCTCCATGGTCTGAAAAAGATAAAAAAAAAAAAACAGGTTGATCTAAGAGTCATAGTCATCTATATCATAACAGTTGGACATGTAAAACAGAAGGCTGATTTAAGGATACCTCCACATGAAACTCATGCTTGGAAACTACTTAGAAGGCTAACCGACATATAGAGAGTCTGCTTCAGTAGATGTTCCCTGATAATGAAATGATGCCTTGTTTATATTTAGGGTGAGACTGAGTAATTGATGGCTGTCTGACAAACCAGCAGAAACCACACAGACATTCAGAAAAGTTCATTAAAAATACACGCTTAAATATACCAAAATTACTTGTGACTCTTTTCCCGCCTGCAACATAATTAAATAAAGCTTTATCTAACCATTTTACTTGTATGCATTAGGAACTCCAACCAGTGCTCTCTTCTTCCCAAGACTTTAATAGGCCCTTATCTGTTTGTTCTAATTGAGTTTTCTCATACTGCCACATGGGCAATAGCTAAAAGAAGATGAGAAGTCAGATCTGATATGCCTATGGAATGGTGCCAGGGTTCCGAAAGATTTCTGAGTAACCTCAGATCTTTGGGGCCTCAAATTCAAAATCAGAGGTTTGAAAATCTCATGCCTTCATACTAGGTGATCGCGCGTGAGCACACACACACACACACACACACACACACACACCTCAAATACTCATAAGGGCCAAATGACTCCATGAATGAGTGGAACAGCCTAGGTGTAAAGCACAAACACCATCAAGCTCTGCTTAATTCTAGTGAACAGCAGTGGTTCTCAAATGTAAGCATGCATCAGAATCACCTGGGGGGGGGCTTATTAAAGACTGCTGGGCCCTACCCTCAGAGTTTCTGACAAGTTCCTAGTTGATGCTGATGCTGCTGGTTTAGAAACTATGCTTTGGGAACAATTGGTTAAGAAGAAGGTGGGCTCACAGTATTGTCAAATCTTTCACTTTTTCAAGATAAACTGAAAATCTGGATATGTGAAATCTCCCCACTTGTAAAATCTTGGCAACAAGTTCAAAATTATTTTTAAAACACTGTAAGGCAGAGTGTCTAGGCTAGATTTTGCCCTTCATCTGCCTGTTCACAACTCTACCATAAGCCTTTGATCAAGGAATCACACACACACACACACACACACACACACACACACCTCTGTATGGGAAGGTGACATCTTTAATTTAGCACCCAGATTTTGAGGACATACCAGCCAGGCAGAGGAGCCAAATAATTTTAGTAATACATGAACAAACAGGTATTGATGTCCCCTCGTTCTTCCTTCCTATCCAACAGGTGACTTTGTCCCCTGTCACCCTAAAAGCTGCATCTGCCTTGAAGTGGAGTAAAACCCTTATAATTATATTAGCCTGACATTCCCAAAGTAAGTCTCAAAAGCCCTTTTAAATGTTGCCAAAGAAAACCATATACTTGAAAGACATGGATCTTATTTGAACCAATTTTTTAAACTAGGAACTCCAGGAACTTCCAACTAACACACCTTATGCACAGGTTTCTATAACGCTAAGTTCTGTGTAATTTCACAGGCAACAATTGTGCACTCTGGATGTGCCAGATGCTGTGTGAGTATTGATGGTGCAGGGATGTACAGCCCCTGACAGCTCCGTCTGGCTCTGGGTTCCATGGCATCTAGACTTAGAAAGGTAGGAGGGCAAAGAGCAGAGAAAAGGGATGCATGCAGACATAACTCCAGGCTTCATCTGTTTTAAATGCATTGGGGTTCCACTAAAGAACTTATTGGGAATAAAAAAGGTCTCTCTTGGTAAAAATTTGACCACTCATTTAGACAATGATTAAACACATTAAATATTACTTTTGTTCCTTCACTTAGATGGATCCAAACTCTCTGGACCATTCAGTTCCCTTCAGAATGGTTTAAACTTTGAAGGCTAAATCATGAAAAATAATTGTTTCCAGTGTGGAAAAACCTGGGCCATAATTCTGACTATTCTTACCAGACTAGATAAAAATAGAACAAAATTATTTTCATTCCATTTGGAAGATGGAGAACACAAAATTGTGATAGGCACATCTAGCTTGATGCTAACAGGATATATATGAATACACTTGCTCCATGCAGAAGGTTCAAATAGGTAATACGTGTAATATGCATTTGGAGTGTCAGCTTCAAGTAGTCCCAGGATTACCCTAGCACAGGATTCCTAACTCCTAGATCTATTCTTGTGCTTAACTTAGGGGTAAAATTTGCCATATTACACATCTAAGAACATGTTGTGGCAAAATGTTTAATGAGTGAAAATGCTGTCTTGTCTTTTTTTTTTTTTTTAAGACGGAGTCTCGCTCTGTCACCCAGGCTGCAGTGCAGTGGCACAATCTCGGCTCACCACAACCTCCACCTCCCGGGTTCAAGCAATTCTCTTGCCTCAGCCTCCAGAGTAGCTAGGATTACAGGCGCCCACCACCATACCTGCCTAATTTTTGTATATTTTGTAGAGACATGGTTTCACCATGTTGGCCAGGCTGGTCTCGAACTCCTAACCTCAAGTGATCTGCCTGCCTCGGCCTCCCAAAGTGTTGGGATTATAGGCGTGAGCCACCGCGCCCGGCCTGTCTTGTCTTTTAAAAAGGGATTTTGATTAGTTCAATCTGAATTGTCGAGTCCTAAATTACATCGCTTTTTTTCATCTATTAAAATATATAATTTCAGTATAATGTCAGTTTTTATTTATTCTTTCTTCTAGATAAACAACAGAGACTGAAGAAAAGGCAACTGTGGTAAGATTATGGAGTTTATAATCACAACCAAGTATTCTTATTACCTCTGCCTCAACAGGTCTACACCCTTGTTTTAAGCAGAGAAATCTGACCTTCATTGAAGGAACTCTGCTGAGGTGATAAGAGCACTGCAAGCAAGTTCTTTAAAACCAAGAGTCAAGTGAATGAGTGAAGGGGAAACAGAACTGAGTCAGCAAGTGTAGAGTTCAGGGAATGTCTGAGAATAAATGAGCTGTCAGCCCTCTATATTTTTCAATATCTTGTCCCCAGAGACCAGCTGCTTTGTACAGATGGAACTGTCTCTTGCTGCAGCCCTCCCTCTTGGGCTTGGAGCAAAGAACACCCCCACCCCCCACCCCTGGAAATATGCTTTAGGAGGTGAGCTCCTAACTGAAGGAAGAACCAAAAGAATGGAAGAGGAATGACTTTGGAAAGCTACAGTCAGAGGAATGAGGTTCCCTGAGGTTTGGAGGAGACACTGTATGAGTCACTGTAGCTGTTTTGATTGACTACAACGTGGAGGAGAAAACAGTGTCTATTGTCATCAGAAGATGTCCAGGGAGAAAAATCATAATTTGTAATGAATCTTTAACCTATTTAAAGTAATTAAAGATCTACTCCATATGTGAGAGCCAGGCCTTTGTCTCTTTACTCTCCTAATTAGTCCCTTCACTGCCTGGTGCTGGCTTTACCTACGGCAGATTTTGTTCTTCTCCTCTGCCTTTTTGATCACTGCAATACTCATGATGCCTCCTAGAATTTGCTTCCCTGAAATGATGAAAGGGTGTTGCTTTTGGCACACCCCCAGTTGTCTCCTTGCTTCAAATCAGTTCCTTTTTTCTTCCCTTCAAACTCCTACCCCCAACTCCTCTGTTTGATGAGTCAGCTAACATCTCCCCCGACATGGCTGTTAAACCTCCACCTTCTTAGATGTAGGAGAATACACTTAGACAGATAAGATATTGATGGCATTTTAAGGCAAGAACTAAAACAGATCAAGAAAATACATGTCAATTTGGCAATTTCAAAATATCAAAATATAAAAGGCACACACCTCCCCTTTGATTCAGCAATCTCACTTCTAAGAATTTATCCTACAGATAGAATCACAATGTGCTCAGAGACGTATGTATAATATATTGCAGCATCTTGGCAATCTCAAAATTGGAAACAAGTAAAATGTCTATTACTAGAGGACTCTTCAGATAAACTCTGTTACTACCATACAGTGAAAAATTGTGCAACCATTAAAAAGACTGGGGCTGCTCTCTCTGAAATAAGTTGGGGTGATCTTCAGGACATGTGGTCAAATGAGAAAAGCAAGGAGTGGAGCAGTATGTAAATAATAATAATTATTGTTATTTAAAAATAAAAGGAGAAATATTCTACATATATATGTTCAAAGAATATCTCAGTAAGAATACAAAAGAAGGCTGGGCGCGGTGGCTCATGCCTGTAATCCCAGCACTTTGGGAGGCCGAGGCGGGTGGATCACGAGGTCAAGAGATCGAGACCATCCTGGTCAACATGGTAAAACCCCGTCTCTACTAAAAATACAAAAAAAAAAAAATTAGCTGGGCATGGTGGCGCGTGCCTGTAATCCCAGCCACTCAGGAGGCTGAGGCAGGAGAATTGCCTGAACCCAGGAGGCCGAGGTCGCGGTGAGCCGAGATCGCACCATCGCACTCCAGCCTGGGTAACAAGAGTGAAACTCCATCTCAAAAAAAAAAAAAAAAATACAAAAGAAAAGTTTGTATTTCCCAGGGTTGTTCTCTGGGAAATAGGGGCAAAAGGCTAGGGTGGAAAGTGGGAAAGAGACTTCCATTTCACTTTTTAAACTATTTGAATTTTTGAAACATGTGAGTAAATCACTTCCACAAAAGCAAATACATTAATTGACAAGTAAATAATTAATTAACATGACCCGCAGAAAGCAGCATCATAACTAAAGATTTTCTCACAATAGTGGAGCCAAGATTTGACTTGACCTCTGTCAGTCTAATTCTCCACATAACACTTTCAGAGTTTCTGATAAAATCCTTCAACTGACTGCAACAAGTGTATACTGAGCTAAGAGTATCCTTAACACCAGTAAACGTCTGACATGCTAAGAATAGAGAATCTCAATCTGTACTCCCTAAAAATCACAGCCTGAGATTGGGTGCTTTATTTGGAAGGTATAGTCCCAGGATAGGGAGAGTGAGGGAAAAGGGAAGTGAGGCAGAGGAAGTTGGAAGAAATCCCAGGTAATATATTACTGTGTGGGCCACAGCTTCAAGAGAAGCCTTGAAAAGGACACTGCTGGTTGCCTGGTAGATAAAGGACATATCCAGACAGGCTTTGCAGAGAAACCATTCTCAGAAAGCCCATCAGGGAGATGAAAGAGAGGGAATTTATCTGCTCACCTCCCTCCTGTCTCCATCTCCATTGTTCAAAGTTTGAGCCACAGGGAGTTAATGCCCCTGCAGTCTGAGCCAAATCATCTGGCCCCTTCAGTAGCCACTCAGGAAGCCAGATCTTGCATGGCATTTACTCCCCATCCAGAAGTGGTGGGAGGAGTCAGAGAGACTGGGCCAACAGCCTTCAGCCTCAGGCAATAGGACCCTATAGGCCCACAGGGAGTCTGGTAGCTATGGCAGCAGCTGGGACCGAGCAAGTGAGTTGGGGTACAGCAGACAGATGAAGCCAAATGAATCTGATGAGAACAGTGAGATGTGTCTGCTACAAGTAGCAAGAAAGAAACTTTTTTGCCCCCAAGAAGTGTTGCCTAAAGAAAGAAACTGACACATTTTAAAAAGTGAAAGTATGAAAAACTTTCAAAGAGATTTGGTCCCTCTCAGTTAGCTTTCAGTGAATCACAAACCACTCTGAAATTGAGGGGCTTAAAACAAGAACCATTTTATTATTGGTCACAAGTCTGTGTATTGATTGGGGTCTGGATGAACTAGAACAGCCTCTCTCTAATGTTTGGAGGTAGGAATGGCTGTCAATCAGTGTTGCTGTCGGCTGAGGAATTTCTCACCCTCCAGTAGGTAGGTGAGCCAGGCTTATTCACATGGTGGTGATTACAGAGGAAAGTTCCCAAGGGTAGCAAGAAAGAGCAAAACACACTGCACTGGTTCTTTTCATGTCTTCCCTTGCTGATGTCCCATTGGGAAAAGCAAGTTACATGGCCAATATGCAATTTCAGGGACGAGAAGACAGAATTCTTCTCTTGGATAGAAGTGGCAAAGTTATTTTGCAAAAGGGTATGCATAGAGGGGCAGGAGGAATTTGTGGCCATTTTGCAATTTACCACAATCTACCAAACACCCTGATAACTAGAACTATTTTCTTCATCAATACTTTCATAAGGAGGAATGAAGAAGATAGTTTTCTGATCACCTTTAGCACTAGCAGGTTAATTTCTTTATTTATCCACACTGACTATTTGGGGTGTTTTCACAAAGAGACAGGAATCCTAAAGATAGCAGGCAGCTCTCGCCCTTCTTCACAAGACCTTGAAAATTCACAATTCAGTCATTCAACCAGATGTTCACAACGCATGACCTCATGTTGAACTCCTTGGCAATAAAGAGTTTACAGGATGATTATTTACATCAGTATTATTACTTATGCTCATTCTTACTGATGGAATAACTAACATTCTGGCAATTTGCACAGAATTTTACGAGAATCTATTGCAGTCAACCTAAAATGACTAAAATGCCATAGCTACTAAGAGCACTGCTCCTTTTCATTCTATTAAGAGAAAATAAGAACCTTTTTGATGCTCAATAGCTAGGCGAATACCTCAAGGTTTACCATCACCTTGAGAAGATTTGGTAAGGTTAACACATGAAACAAAATCATTTCTTCTAGGCACTAATTTCTTTTCAATCCAGGTAAACTGCTCCCAATTGCTCAAGCCGTGGCTTCATGGTTTGAGAAGTCAGGCATCGTATAATGTGGTTCACTAAATCACAGAAGATATGTCTCACTCTTAAGTACCTTATTACTCTTAACCTTAAAAAAAAACTATTAAATAATTATTTTAAATAATCATTTATTCTGAATTGCTATAACTGAAATGATACAAAATTTAAAACACAATTTAAGATCACTCCTAAGAATAATTATTTACTTAAATAATGATTACTAAGTTATGTGGTTTCTCACATCTGTAGTACTTTGGTCTTAAGCAGAATAATTTCACCCGTGTCTCCAATTTTGAGATACCTTCTAGGGCAGTTTTCACAAAGTATGTTGCCTAAATGGTCTGCATTAGAATCATTAAGAAGGGTAGGGAATGCAGATTTCCAGGCCCTTGCTCCAGACATTCTGATTCAGAAGAGGTGGAACGAGGGCAGAATATGCAATTTTAACAAGTTTCTCTGGTAATTCTAATGTACACTAAACATTTGAAAAATTCTGCCAAGGGTTTGCTGACGGCTCTAATAAGTGCTAAGTATTTAGGGAAGGTTTATGTCAAAAGTCCTTGTGGTTGTCTTCCATATAGACTTTGGTTTCTTTTGCAAGATAAACCCTTAGTTGACTGCTAAAAAGTTAACAAATTATTGGGAAAAGGAGCCTGTATGTATTGCCATGTCTCTTTGTTTCTTTTTTCTCCCCTAATCTTAGTAGGGAAGAAAAGGAAAAAAAAAATTACACTGTTCTAAGGGGCTACAAATACATTTGAAATCGTCTTCTTTCCAATGGGCACCCTGTTTATAAGTCTCCATATTTCTTATCCAGTAGAAATTGTCTGCTTCCCTCTGGACCTTGTTTTTGATCCATCACTCGATCTTTGTTTGGTAGGTCTCTGAATAACTACAGTTTTCTTTTATATACATATATGTGTGTGTGTATATATATATAAAGTCACAAACTTAGATCAGAGACTGTCAAATCCAGTTGTACATCATAACTACCTGGGGATCTCACCTCAAACAGAGTATCCTGGAGCTTAGGAATGTATATTTTATAAGCCTCCCAGGTGATTCAAAAGCATAATCAGATTTGATAATGTACTTAAATCCAATCCTGTTCTAAAACCTAATACTAAAAATTACATATGATGAGCTCATAACAAGATGGTTTATAATGATTTCTCCAGTAAGATATTTTGGCTCATATAGCCACTCCAGAATCCAGACATAGAAAGTTAAATCAAACAAAGGATATATAGCTCAAGATTTCAAATGAATTTCTTACACATTCTTCACAAGTTAAATTCACATTCTATCAGGAGTAAGAAAAAGAAGGAAAACATTATTTTCTAGGACTCTACTCTTAGCAATTACATTATCTTCTACCTTCTCAAGATAGCAGGTATGTTCATAGATTTTGTAATCAAACCACCCTAATCTCTCATTTACTTTTTCTATTGAATGGTGGAAAGTATTCAACTTCTCTCAGCCAATTTCCTTATCAGTAAAATAAAGATTTTACTCTCAAAACCTGTTAGAAATCTTTTGCTTGCCAGGAGCAGAAAATCCAATTCAGTTTAAATGATGAAAGGAAGTTATTGGCTAAAAAACCTAAAAGTCATATAGGCTTTAACTGAGGCTTAATCTAGCTGATCAGTGAAATCAACAATGTTCCAATTTCTTTCTTTTTTCTTTATCAACTTCTTTGGTGTTACTTTTACCCAACGCTGCCTCCCCTAAGCAGCTTCCATGCTTCCGCATTAGTATTTAACATGACAGGTATGTCTCTCCATATATTTCTATGGAAAAGCCAGGATCCCACAAAACATTTCTCTGAGATCTAACTGGTTCAAATTGGGTCACATGATCATCTCTGAACTAATCACTGTTGCTTGGAGAATGGGATTTGCCACTTGACTTAAGTCAATCAGGGCACATCCTGGAGATGGGGATGAGATCTATTTCCCTCAAAGCACACTGAATATCCATGGGGTAGAAACAAAAATCTGGATGCTCTTAATAACAGAAAGGGAGAGAGAATCTGAGTGTCCTAAAACAGTGAATACTCACTACCCTTCTACATAAGGATTTGTAAAGATTACATAATCTGTATAAAACATTAACAGCTGGCACACGGTAAACACTCAATAGAAGTTTACCGTTATTATTACTGTCCTCAGCATCCATTAATAGACTCAAAGCCTGACAACGTTATTAAGGCCTGAATATTACCCAGAAACTATGGGCATCTGCTTCTTACCTGTGGAAATGAAGGAAGGGATGTCATGTTTAAATTCCATTGAAGCATGCTTTTCTTAAACACATATGGTTAAGAGTAAATTGTTCAGCATGACAAGGTATGAAAATTCTAAGAAAAACCTATTGCTTGGCCTTAGCTTCTCATAAAGCTACCTCTCACTACCAGAAAAGACACCTTTATGCTACCTCTAGACATACCATTATAGAGTTCCATCTGTCAAGATTACATTCTGCAACTACCATGAAAATGAGACCCACACAATAAAGACTTATGTTGACTTTTACATGTTGTTCTTATAGGCAAAGGTAAAGAACTGATTGATGTAGTCAAAACCCTAACTTCACTGCACTGTCAGCCAGGCAACGTGGCTCACACCTGTAATTCCAGCACTTTGGGAGGCCAAGTCAGGCAAGGCGAATCGCTTGAGCTCAGGAGTTCAAGACCAACCTGGGCAACATGGTGAAACTCTGTCTCTACAGAAAATACAAAAATTAGCGAAGTGTGCTGTTGTGCACCTGTAATCCCCACTACTTGAGAGGCTGAGGTGGGAGGATGGCTTGATCCTGAGGAGGCAGAGGTTGTGGGAATACAGTGTGCTGAGACTGTGCCACTGCATTCCAGCCTGATCCTGTCTCAAAAAAATTTAAAAAAAGGAATGTCTTTCTTATTCGTTCCTTTTCATTGTGTTTTTACACTGTAATGAAGAGTATAAGGGTATGAGTTGATGAAGGCAGGAAATGAGGGGGAAATTTGGACAAGTCATAACTATTGATGACCAAACATTCTACTTAGCTGGCCCATTGAAACCAAAACAAATCTAAAACTACACTGAATTAGAAAAAAAAAAAAAAAAAACAGAAATTCCTATCCAATTCCTCAGGTTATCTCTATGTACATTCTCTGCTCCAGCCAATTTGGACCTATTTTTTCTATTAGGGACTTAACTAGGTGGCAAGGTGTAAGTTGTATTCTTCTGCAATTCAGTTAACCACAACTAGGACTTTAGCCTACATACTCCTTGGTCATTTACTCTGATTGAAAAGAGAGTGTCTAAAAAGAAACTATTCTTGTGTCTGTTGCTGGCACCCCTAAGGGCTTGCTGTGGTTTTCACAAAAATTCCTTCATCTCTATTTGCCTTTGTCCTGTCAGCCACAAAGTGAGACAGCCTTTTCACATAAGAAATTATTTCCAAATAGAACATTCTAAACCGGTACTTCTCAACTGGTTGTACAATAGGAAAATCCAAGAGGACTTTTAAAATTTTAGAGGCTGGCGCCTCATCCTAGAACTATGAAATCAAAATATCTAAGGGAGAAATACACACACACACACACACACACACACACACACATGCATATACAATGTTTTTATCCTCTAAGTCCATTTCAGATAAACATACCCATGGTTATAAATCACTAAAAATATAATATAAATGGCCACGTGTTATAAAAATGTGCGTTCCATAAAAGAGAAATTCTGTACATTTCTTATTTAACTCCTCTTAAAAATGAGCTAATCTGCTTTTAAATTCTTTTACTTTACTGCCTTCCTAAAATGGCTAAAAACAAATTGAGAGCATAAATGGAGAATTCTAGAATTAAATTCTATGTAAAAAGATAAAAACAATCACAGAAAGGGTGTACCTTATTTACATGTTGCCAATAAGGTTATGTACCTATCATAGAGGTAATATCACTTTACAAATGAAGACAAAGAAAATAGTAAGTAGGCTGTGTTTTCGCTTATTGGACTATATAAAATTCAGAAGAGCAGGCTTTTTTTTAAGGAAAATCATATTCTTTTCATCAGAAAGAGAAAGCTGCTAAGACCAAAGAAAGAAAAAGAAAAAGAAAAAAAGGGGCATTAATTCTGACCTCCTAATTTAATCCAGATCTATAGTAATCCGGAGGGGGAAATATTTTTTTAAACTAGTTATAAGGTGTGAAATGAGATAATTTTATTTCACAAAGCTTTATCTTGACTACAATAAAAGGGGAACCCCAAAACAGGGGGAGGTGGAAATTTTTACCAGCATTACTTGATGTGATATAATTTAGAGAGAGAAAAGGCATAAATAAGTAAACGATTGTTTCTTGCATTAATGTACTGGTTACTGTTTACATGAAAATTCTATCTTTTGGCCTGGTCTAAATTATCCACCCCAGTTTTTGCAAGCAAATTAGAAACAGATAAGCCATAAAAAATCAAATGACTGCAGACAAATATATTTTGATATGTACTCTTATGATGAAAAATTAGGAACACTTTCCCAAAAGATTTCTTTATGTTTAAGACCCCAGTTAGCCTCTCATATTCCAATCAGAAGAAAAGTCCTAGAGAAGGATGGAGACAACGTTATCATCACCCATTTTACCGTCATCCATTTACTTTACCAGTTTAAAGAAAAGCAGCAAAGGTGAATTCAACATATTGCAAATATTTATCACCATGCAATGATGTGGCTATTCATTCTTCTCCTTGGTCAAGTAATCACTGTGTTTTATCATTCAGCCTATGACTTAAATCTATCCAGCAGGAACTAAACAAAGATGGAGGAGCAGGCACAAAACAAAGAAGATGACTGAGGAAGAGTATAAAATGTGACATTCCTGGAATAAAGAAGAAGATGGTAGTACAGCATCGTCTAGGTCATATAAAACACTAGGTCAGCATTTCCCTAAATATGTTTTCTAGAATACTTGTCCCATGAGAGGCTCCACTAATAATAGGCTCTGTGGCCAAATGGGTTTGAGAAACATTGCATACTGTATCTCCCCCACCTCCCTTGCAGGTTTGCAATATACATTAGCACAAAAAGACTCTGGGAAGTCCTTCAGAAGAGTGATTTACTTAGTTTAAACCAAGTTACTCACAAATTTATTAAACTGTGTAACATTTTATGTGTATCCTGGCACCTATAAATGGTTCATGGAGTTAGCATTCTATAGAATACCTAGGAACTGCTTGAGACAGCAACATAAGACTAGTGGTTGCAGGTAACCCGGAAAAACAAAATAATGATTCAGAGATTAGCCAAGAGGAGAGATTCTCCTTGTTTTCATTTCTGTGATAGACTAGAACATGTGCACGGAAAGAAAGGGGCAATGCCATGTTCTCCAGTGAGACGCCATGCATGCGATGAGTACATCATCGAAAACTCAACAACTGTCAAACTGAATTAAACTATAAGAAGAAGACAGAGATGATAAGGTCACCACACCATCAACTATTTTAACAGACAAAACAGTCTTTCTGGTAGACAACCATGCCTAACAGAAATGTTAGAGTACTAATGTATGTTTACATCTGGGAGGTACCAGGCTTTGGGTGGCTGACTCTACATAGCTCATCTTAATCTCTGATTCATCATGACAATTCTAGCAAGGAAACATTATTATTCATATTCAAAAGTGGGCAAACAGAGCTTCAGAGAGAGTAAGTGAACTTTCACTACCTTTTGATGTGTTTTGGGAAGACAGAAGAATATGGATAGGGAGAGATGGTAAGAAAACTAGAAAAAAAGGAAGGAAAGGCCCTAACTTTGTGTAAGGAAAGATGAAGAGAGTTGTCATCTACTTAGGGAAGGAGTAAGGCTACAGAGATTGTGAAGTCATCCTGAGGTCCACCTAAGTGAGGGCTTTTGCAATGCACTGGTATAGCATCATTGGGTCTAAGTAATCCACACACAGAAGATGCTTATGCTACATGATGAGTTAATCCCAAATGTCACTCCCAAATCTTCTATTTTATTAGTGAGTCAAAAGAATAACAAGCAAAGACAATTCAGGACTTCCCCAAATTCATAACAAATCAAGAACAAATCCAGGATTCAGTGGCTGATGAGATACTGTGCATGAACTCAATTGAATTAGGTGGTGAGTCTGGGAGATCTGAGGAGTAAAGAAGAACACACCTATGACAGACAAAGTAATCAAGAAAGTAAGGGGAGGAAGAGAAAACGCAATAAAAGATGGCATAACTAAGCAAGATGATATTTTTCTATATTCAATCTCCTTGAAATGGGATGCCTAAGGACAGTCATTATTGAATGAACCCTATTTCTCCATTTATTCTTAGTAAGGAACATGTCTTATGCTGCCTCTATTACTCATATCATCAATAGATTTTGGTGTTTTTGGCAAGTCGCAGTTTCAGCTGTTGGAAAATTCGGAGATCTTTTGGTTACATAGGAGAGAAAATTCTGCTAAAAATGGCATAAGCGAATAATACAAAATTCCCTTTAGTTACTTCACTAAAAAGTTCAAGAAAGTTTGTTGAAGTAACTAATTGCCCTTTAGTTACTTCACTAAAAAGTTCAAGAAATAATGGTTGCTGGCTTAGTTAACCCCAGGAGCTCATGGCTCAAATTATATTCTCTCTCTCTGTTTTTATTTCTACTTGTGTTTCTTCCTCTCTCAGTCTCACTTTCTTCTGTGTTGACGTCATTCTCAAGCAAGTATTCTGACAGGAAGCTATTGTTCCTACAGCTATGAAACCAAGTTAAAAAAAAAAGAAGTTTCTCTGTCTTAAAAATGCTAGCCAAATTCCCAGCATTGAGTGCCACTATACCAGCTTGAGGAACCTGCTCATCCCTGCACCAAGCACAATGTCCAGGGAATGGGATACTCTGATTGGCCACATGTGCTCCCTTGGAGCTGACACATTGGTCAGCCCCCGCCCCCCCAGAGCCATAGACTAAAGGTAAAGGAGAGGTTTTCTACAATGTAAAGGAAGAGAATGGGTGCCAATGGCACAAAAATAAGAGATGTCGACTACAAAAGAACAAAGTAGTCATTTTTAAATTTCATAAGGCTCAAATTCAAGGCACTTGGGCCTCAATATCAGTTATCAAGATATGTATGAAAGCACTGTGGAAACATAAAGAGTGAAGCAATTTGTTATCCTTGGAAGGGGGCAAAAGAAGCTGTGAGTCTTCACAGAGGAAGTGCTCTTGATCTGGGGTTTGAAGGAGGAATAGGATCATGGCAGAGGTTATCTGTGCTCACAAAATATGCATGTGCGCCCCAAGAGTTCTCAGCTTCCTTTGCATTTAGGTTGGAACCATGTGACTAGTTCTGGCCAATGAGATTTGAATGGAAGTGACAAGTTTCCATGGTTAGATTGGAACCATGCGACTGGTTCTGGCCAATGGGCTTTGAATTTAAGTGACAAGTGCAAAGATAGTTAAAAGCTGTATGCCTCATCCATTTCTCTTATCCCCTTTGGCAGAGTCTGAGGAAGTTGTGTGTTGAAATAGTAGAGCCTCAAGATGGAATTCTTGGGTTATTGCATGAAAGAGAGTCACCCAGTAAGGACATCCAACTCACATGGATCTTTGCATGAGTGAGAAAATTTCTGCTGTAATAAGTTACTGAGATTTAAGATTAAGAAAAGATCATCATACAACACGATGTCTGTTCTGTTTCTGGGCATTAGTTAGAAACTTTGTTTCTTTGTGGCAAAAAAACGATCCTGCCTCAAGACAAAGAAGTAACAGTGTTTGTGGGTATTTTAGTCCATATGTGCTGCTATAACAGAATACCTCAGACTGGGTAACTTATAAATAAAAGAAATGTATTTTTCCCAATTCTGGAGGCTGGGAAGTTCAAAATCAAGGTACAAATCAAGGTAGCAGGGTCAGTGTCTAATAAAAATTGCTCTCTGTTTCATGATGGCATCTTGTTGTTGCATCCTCTGGAGGGGAGAAATGCTATGTCCTCCTGTGGGGGAAGTAATGGAAGTGCAAGAGAGTGCTTCCTTCAACTCCAAGCCCTTTTGTAAAGGTACTAATCCCATTCATGAAGGTGTAACCCTCATGACTTAATCACCTCACAAAAGCCACACCTCTTAATACTATTGCATTGATGATTAAGTTTTGACATGAATTTTGGAGGAGACAATTTCATTCAAATCATAGCTGTGGACAATTCAAAGAAAAAGTAGGAATTCCTAAGCTCAAACAGATCAAAGTTTACAGTGAGTTATTAATTTTCTTAAGAATGGTTTGACTTAGTTAGTTATATATCTTATTCATCAGCTACGGCTGTGAAACAAATCTGTCAAGAATTCATTGGCTTAAAACCACATTTACTAACCCTTATGCATCTAAAGGTTGGCTGGGGGTTGGATGATCTAAGCATCTCTGCTCTGCATATCTTTCTTCCTCCTTAAGCCAGTGAATGAGATATCCAGGTCATTTTCTTATGATGATGGGATAGGCACATGAAAGCAAAAGAAAATGAACAAGGCCTTCTCAGGCCTAGGCCCAGAACTAATACACTGTCAAGTCTTGTGTCATTAGCCAAAGCAAAGTCACATGACCAAGCCCAAGTCAAGGGATAAGAAAATGCATTCTACCCATGACAAAGCAATGGAAGAGATGTGAATCTCAGGAAGGTAAAGATTCGGGACTAACAATTCCATTTACCCCTTAGGTATTTCACATCATGGCATCAGAACTCATGAAGGCATCAGAAGACATCTATAAGGCCATGCTCTGATTGTCCTGTACTATGAAATCAAAGATAACTACCTCTAAGCTTCAGAATTGTGCTTATTTGGGACATTCAAAAGCCAAAAGCATCTCTCTCAACCTCTCTGGCCTTCTTTGTCCACCAACAAACTTTCTTATGTTATGGGCTGCAGGAGTAGTTCAGTATATCACCCACAGATCAGAAGTCTGTGTCTGTGTCTTTATTTACCCTGGTGACAGGCAAGGAGATGTAAATAGGCCATAAGGAAAGCTGCTTTTTCATTTGCACTACTTCATTCGTTTTGTATTTATAAGATATACAGCCCGGGAAAGCTATAAATAAGAGGCTAGAAACAGCTTGAGGGGCTGGTGATGGAATCACAAATCACCAGAGTTACATCTTCATTGGTACCCTGATGTAGAACCTTTATAATTACCAAAATATATTTATCTCTGCTCAGGCTACACAATTTGTATATCACAAGCTAAAACTAAGTGACCTCAACTTTCCTAAAATTTCTATGAAGTTTCATATTGATCAGCCCAAATCTGGGCTGGAGTGGATGCTACTATTTCTTGTCTTGCCCAAGGCTAAATTAGCCATTCTGGTGCTTCTGCTTATATGTGTTTGCACGTGTCCTTTTTCTGCTTTTATCTTTATATAACACCCCCAAGTGAGCCAGAAAATGATAGGAGAGTTTAACTCCACTAATCTACTTACCCTGGTACAAATTCTTACCAGTTGAGTCCCTTCATGATTTGTGGTATGAAGTGTGAAAATATGGGAAGGTAGAAGGTGTTGCCTCAAAAACATCTCACTTAAAATGCACCTAAGATTATCTGAAACTAATTCATTTACCCTCTTCATTAGAAAAAAAAAAATGAACTTTCAGATAATCAAGCTGATGTTGTGGATTTAAAAGAATGAGACACACATTTTGTGGAAAAAAGAAGCTTGGATGCCAGAAGATTAGATTTGGTAGAAGTAAGGAGGCAGAGGGCTCTGAATGGACAAAATTTGGATTTGGCTCCTAGTGGGGCACAGAGAGAAGGGAGGAAGAACTTGTGACAAGAAAAAACAATCAACAAAAATATAATCTGCTGAGGGCAGAGACAATTTTACTTTCTTCACAATGTTGGTCAGGCCTCCTCCTGAAAACTGGCTTCATGCGGAGCCAGCACTTACTGAACAGGTGCCCTGAGCCTGGCATTATGCTAAGTGTGGGACATGCCTCATCTTATTCACTCTTCACAGTGGCTATCATTATGCCATTTCAGATCAGAAAACTGAGGCTTGGGAGAGTGTGAGTGACTTGCCCAATGTTCCACAGCCAGTGGCAATGGGTGGAAGGTGAAAATAGGCATGAGGACTTAACCAAAGCTGACTCTTACCTCAAGAATGTGACCACTGTCCTGCATTTCCATAATTCTCTTTAAAGAAATGAATGGACATGGCCATCGAGGTGCAAAGAAAGGACAAAAAAGAAAAGCAAACAATGGCAACAACAACAAAAATCCAACAAATAACAAGAGAAAAATAATGCTGAACTTGGAGGGCTCTGCCTTAATTATTTGCAAGACAAGACACAGGTTCTCTGGGCTCCAATATCTCACGCAAATGTTTACAAACAGCATAATGGGATGCTAACAGAGATGTTCTGCTGCCCAAAATTGGTGACAAGCCCCAAAGATGGGTCAAGTACCCCAAATTCTAAAGATAATCATAAATGATTTGGTCCAGATATCTATACCAGAGATTACTAAAAGGCAGGCAAACAGGCTTTGATACCTCAATTATCACCTGTAAAATGCTGTCAGTGTTCCACCCACATCTCCTTGGCATTTACCATTTCCATATACTCCTTCAGCTTTCTACAAAAAGAACCTACACATTTCTGCCTGTGAATTTTCTCCATCAACAGGAGCATGTTCAGCCTGTGCATGAAACAGTCTAGAATTACAGAGAGTCATTTCTTCCAGGAGCAGTCCTTAACCAAGAATGGAAATGAATTGTTAGAAAAAGAAACCAGCTTCCTTCCCTTCAGGAAATATCTCCATGAATTTTCACCTGCTTTTTTTTTCTCATTCTGAAATGTCACCTTACATACTTGGGAAATTCCTTAATCATAATAGGATTGACTAACTTGGAATTACAAGTAACCCTAAATCTTAGTAGCTGTATTAGTCCATTTTCATACTGCTATGACGTAATAGCATAGATTGGGTAATTTATTTAAAAAAAAAAAAAAAGAGGTGGCCGGGCACGGTGGCTCAAGCCTGTAATCCCAGCACTTTGGGAGGCCGAGGCGGGTAGATCATGAGGTCAAGAGATCGAGACCATCCTGGTCAACATGGTGAAACCCCGTCTCTACTAAACATACAAAAAATTAGCTGGGCATGGTGGTGCGTGCCTGTAGTCCCAGCTACTCGGGAGGCTGAGGCGGGAGAATTGCCTGAACCCAGGAGACAGAGGTTGCGGTGAGCCGAGATCACGCCATTGCACTCCAGCCTGGGTAAAAAGAGTGAAACTCCGTCTCAAAAAAAAAAAAAAGAGGTGCAATGAACTCACAGTTTCACATGGCTGGTGAGGCCTCATGATCATGGTGGAAGGTGAAAGAGGAGCAAAGACACATCTTACATGACACAAAGCAAGAGAGTCTGTGCAGGGGAGCTGCCCTTTATAAAACCATCAGAACTCATGAGATGTATTCACTATCACAAGAACAGCACAGGAAAACTCACTCCCATGATTCAATTACCTCCCACAGCTTCCCTCCAACAACACGTGGGGATTATGGGAGCTACAGTTCAAGATGAGATTTGGGTGGGGATTCAGCCAAACAATATAAGTAACTTTAAAAAAAAACTCAGTATCTTACCACAACAGAGATTTTCTCACTCATGCAAAGATCAATGTGAGTTGAGTGTCTTTACTGAGTGGCTCTCTACCATACAGTAATCCAAAGGATCTCATCTCGAGGCTCTACTATTTCAACACACAGCTTCCACAGACTCTGCCAAAGTGGAAAAGAGAAATGGATGAGGAACACTGGCTTTTATTTTTGCTTCCACTCAAAGTGGAAGCTTTTATTTTCACTTCCACTCAAAGTCCATTGGCCAAAACTAGTCACATGGTTCCAATCCAACTGCAAAGGAGGCTGGGAACCGTTGGTGAGCACATGCATATTTTGTGAGTGAAAATCACTGCTCTCAAAACCCTATTCCTTCTTCAAGCCCCACTCAAAGCCTCCTCTGTGAAGGCTTGCATAGCCACTCTTGCCTACTTCTGAGGAGAATAAATTGCTTCATCCTTTATGTTTCCGCAATACTTTGATATATATCTCTAATTTAGGCTTCTCAGATTGCCTTGTAATTTTGCTCTTCTATTATTTTGTGAGCCCTGTAAAGGGAAATAGCATGCTTGTTTCTTTTTCTAACCCCCATCACAGTGCCAGGGAAGTAGGTAGGATTTAATAAATGTTTAGTGAATTACTGAATAAATGAATGAATGATGGCTTCATAAATAGATATAATCTTGCGAATTTCCTGCCATGTCTAATCACTGGGTGTGCAATCAACATCTCCAAGAAGCCATCCTTGACTCTTTTGATGTGGAAATCCTTCTTTACTACATTTCTCCTTCAGTGAATGGCAAGGAATCAGTCAGGGAAATAGCAGATAACAGTAAAACCCAGGGATCAGGAACCTTGAATTAGTACAGCAGGACTCAGATGCCAAACATAGGTCACGAATAAAAATTGAACCTCTAGGCATCAATACAGTCCAGGCTGGCTGCACTGCTCTCCACCAAATACATAGTGTGCCCAGATCAAAGCCCCTAGGGCAGCTGGCATTTCCAAGCCTACCATCCAAAACTTTGTAAGAAGACATGAGCTGAGCTGAGCTGATCCCCGACTGGCAAGAATAAATGAAGAAACTGGAGATTTCTCAGCTGAGGAGCCTCTGAGAAAAGGAAAAATTTAAGCTTCCTAAAATTCATCACTCTTGCCATATGCTGTGACTTTTCCATTCATACCAGCAATTGTGGGAATTTCAGCTTCTGAATATAACATTGAGAAATTAACTAAGAGTTTATAAATAAGTCCTGACTCAGAACAGAGCCTTTGTTAATATTCTTGAAGCCTATGGGATCTAATGCCTCAGCCAAGTCCCTTGGACAGTCCCCACTGGAAAAAAGGCCCTCCTGGCCTTCTGTGACCCTGTTACTGCCCACCTTGCCCATTCTCTGATATCAGACCTGATACTCTCCAGAACTCTCAGCTTGTCCCAAAAGTCAAAACAGATCATGCCAAGACAATAGCTGGGAGAAAGATGTAGAGGATGGGAATGTGAGAAGTGGAATCAAAAGTTGAAAGCAGGCTAGTGCTTTGTGCTCTGGCCAAAGCAGGGCCACCCCCAGCATGTGTGGGGCCTCTGACTATACAAGCGATTTGACTCACCCAGAATTCCTGTGTCAGCACCATTCTAGCAGCCTGGCCTTACCTGACCCTGCAAAAGACATACCACACTGACTAGTATGAACAATCATCTTCCCAGGGTGTTTTTCTAGAACTGGACCCCTAGACAACTCAAAAGGCACAAATCCTAGAGCTTCTCAGGGCATCTGGTCAACCCCACATGGGAGTTAGAGGGACAGAGCCCTAAGGGGAGATACAGCAATCAGGTTCTGCTCCAGATATAACCATCTAGTCCAGATGACATAATTCTCTCAACTGGCTACATGTTGTAATTTGTGAGGCCCAGTGCAAAATGAAAGGGTAGGACTTATTTTAAAATGATTTGGAATTCCAAGGCAGTGGCAGCAGAGTATTAAACTCATGGGGTTCTTCTTAGCATGGGGCTCTGTGTGACTGCACAGATTGCAGTCCATGAAGCCA
This sequence comes from Aotus nancymaae, assembly GCF_030222135.1. Classification (NCBI taxonomy): domain Eukaryota; kingdom Metazoa; phylum Chordata; class Mammalia; order Primates; family Aotidae; genus Aotus; species Aotus nancymaae. Next base: position 22,822,929 of record NW_026988431.1, read on the forward strand.
GCCTTGACTGCTTGCCTTGGCTGGTTCCAGGCACTAGAGAAGGACTTAGAAAAGTTCAAGGAAGGCACCACAAAGTGTGGGCCCACTGAAACACAAGGACTGGGATGAGGTCATGCTTGTCTGACTCCAGTGAAATGCTGGGCCATTACATAGATAAGGTACAATATTCAAAGTGATTCACCACTACTTGTCCCCAGATCCCTGGATGTCAGGGAACTCATGACAAAAAATGGCTAAGGACTTCATAATGTACTTGCCCAGTAGAGTAATACACAGCCACCAAAAACAATGTTTACAAGAGACTTCTAATAGTATAGTGTAAAATTATTGCAATATAACATCAAGTGAATTAAATATAGTCACATTTATGTAAATATGTATGCATTTGAAAGAATACTAGTTTAAAATAGAGTATAATTTCAACAGTAAGTAATCCTGGGTGGAAATATTACAGGTGATGTTTATTATCTTCTTTATATTTTTCTATTTTCAAATTTTCTCCAATAAACAAAAATGAATTTTATAAGGAAAACAAAATGTCAAAGACATTAATGAAATATAGCTACAAATTTTAACTATGTACAGTTCCTAAAGGCATCTTCTGATGAGTCCTAAAAAAATTTTATTATGAAGTTTTACAAGTGAACTCTATGCTACTTAGAGTGTTCTTTAATTTCTAAATAGTAAGAAATGTACAACTTACTTTTTTTTAATTTTTCATTATTTAATGTTACTTTAAATAATATTAATTGTTATAAGCCATTTTTTATATAATAGTGTTAAACACTAAAAGAAAAATTATATTTTGAGTACTTGGCAAGCCAATTTACCTAATGTCAACCTATCCTCCTCTGTCCCTTGAAGAGGGAGTCATGTCACTATTCTAAATATAAAAACTATTGTCATAGAGAGTAGTTGAGGACCTGGAAAACAGGTATTTAGACACACATGCAGCAGAGCAAAAATTTACATAATCTGAGGCATACTAAAATTACAATTTTCTCTGTTTTTCTATATCTGACCTTTATTTCCTCATGAGCTCCTTCACCCCATTTCCATAAAATTATTAGATGAGAGGAAAAGGGGAAGTTGATTTTGCCAGTTGGAGACTATTCAGTCTCCAATAGTTTAATACAGTCCCTTTCAGATTTGCTCAGTAAAAACTCAAAGTTTTAATACCCTTACTTACAAAATCTCAGTTATGAAAAATAAGATACAAGGAGAATTTCTTGAAGATAATCAGAATATTGATTCCTCTAGATTCTACAAACCTAATCCTTGGATTAAGTGGATGTGAATTAAGCTGGAGATGTTGTACTGTAATACTATCAAGTGTTTTTGCTGCCTTTGCCTTGCTGCTACTCCAGTAACCTATTTGAAGGAAGGCATAAGAAATAACTCTAAATGAGATTTATTGGTTAATGTAGGGACAGTGAGTACCAGATATCAATTAGGAAATCCTCTGAGATACATTTTTCTCAGGTATCTACTTGAAATAATAATTTGTTTTGTCTTATGAATACGTTGACCATAGAAAGGATCACATTTTTTCTCTGCTTTGGCTGCTAGGAAACTCAGAGACAAATGTATAGGTCAGCTTTAATAGGTGCAAATTTTATGATTTTATGCCATGTGTTTTAGTTCACTAACCTTACATTTAATTTCAACTACCTTTTCATTCCCTTATTTTTCTTTAGCTTGAACTTTCTTCCCTATCTAGCTTTTATCTCCCATCCTTTGTAAAACACTTCAAAATTGTTTTGAAACCATGAAACTCCCCTTGAATATCCAGCACTACCACAGTCACGAGAGAGTTCTACCTTAAAGCTTTCTCTTGTACATACTGCAATTGAAGATTGTTTCATAAGTGATATCTCTCCCACTGGACTGTACTCCTTAAGAGCATAAGCTATGTCTTACTATGTGGCATCCGGCACATAATAAGCAGTTTTTAAACATTTGCTTGACAGCAGGAATGCAAGGGTGGGAGAACACTTTAAACATGATTGAAAAATGTGCATTGTTGTATGTGTTGCACGTGACAGTTTGCTTTAAAGTATTGTGATAATCTGTTATCATAAGATAGCTGTATAAAAATGGGATGAAATTTTAACATCAGATTTTTCAGTGCTACCCACAAAATCTTGTTCTGCAAAACGATTGTCTGGCTGTAAACATGTTTGACGCTCTTTATTCATTGTGAACGCAAACATGTAGCTCCATGAGGCAGGTCCCATTGAATCTGCTGTCAGCTTGAAGATCTTTTCTTCAAGTCACAAAGTCTTTAAGCAAAATGCTTTAGTGTTTGAGTTAACACAAAACAAGCAAATCTTTTCTATGGGGAAACTAGCTCAGTCTAGAAAATTATACTCAGAAACCTCTTAAGTGACTGTGAAAGCCATCACCTTGGTAAGACCTAAATCCACAGCTTCTGTGCCCACTAGGCTTTGTAATGGTTTCTAATCACAATAATAGTCAATGTCTTAGACTGGCATAATACTTTCTAACCTCCCAAACTTTCACCAGGTACTTAATAATACCAAAATGAGAGCCATCTGCAAACATTCACCATGTGCCAGGCACTAGGGTAAGCACTTCACATATATTTACCAGAAAACACATTGAAATTAATAACCACCCCTTCACCTACCTTTAAAGGAGAGTAGATTTCCAGGACCCCCTTTATATGCTGAGAGAAGATAATGGGTGAGGATGCAAATGAGGAAGCTGATACAGAGCTAAATCACTCCCTGGAAGAAAAGGGGCAGAAAGTTCCAGAGGAAGGTATTGGAAGGTGGTGGAGCTCAAACAGCCAAGAAGACAAGGAAGACTTCAGAAAGATGGTCTGAAGTCAGAAGAGAGGAGAGAGCTGGAGAAGGATGTAGCAGCCGCCACAGGGAAATAGAAGAAATGCTTAAATGCGACAATTAAAATGTTTTGTGGTGCAATGTGCAAGGTAGTCCCTCCTAAGAACTCTGCAGAAAAAAAGCAAAATGTGTGATAAGTCTCAATACAAAAACCCAAGTGAGGTATGTGAAAGGGGTATGAATATGAAAATATACCCGGGTTATATACATTCACTGCTTATCTCTTTGTAGGATTCATTACTCTAGATCTGGTATCAGCAACCTACAGAGAGCCAGTGGGCCAAATCTGGCCAGTCTGGTTTTGCAAACAAAGTTTTACTGGAATGCAGCAATTCTTTTCATTTTAAGTATTGGCCATGACTTATTTCTTGCTACAATGACTGAGGTGAGTAGTTGTGGCTGAGTCAGTATGGCTGACAAAGCCTGTCTTATTTACCATCCTGCTTTTTACAGAAAGTTGCCAACTTTTGTTCTCAATTTCCAAGTAAGAAATATAGAAGGATCAGTGAAAGGGAAAATATTTCATCAATTAGGTTAATGGTATTGGAGAAATTTTAGCCTGCAAACCTGATTTTAAGATAAATGCACTGTTTCCTTGGCCAAGTTTTTCTATCTCTAAAATGGTATTAATAATACACACTTCACAGAGTTATTGAGAAACTCAAATATGAAATTGTTTGTTAAAACATGCTTTGTAACTCATAAGCCTTAGAGAAATGTCAGGCATTGCTGATAATGGCTCAAAGTGGTTACTCTGTAAATAATAAACTTTAGAGAAGCTTCAGGTTCTTCAAGAAGAAGCTATCTTGTCCAGGGATCTCTCTAAACTAAAAGTTACTATCAACAGTTTAGTTTGAAATTTTCCTCTATAGGCACTTCTCATTTTCTTGAAGTCCATCACCTATGAAGTTCTATTCACACACAGGAATTTCACCAGACTAAGGAATAAATATGAAGAGGTAATATGACTATAAAGAAAGCTACACGTGCAAGCAATGAAAATGAAGCCATCATAGTGACTTAAGCATGAGAAGACGAATAGTGTTTTAGTCTTTCAATCAATAAAGGGTGTTCATAAAATTCTTTTTTTTTTTAACTTTTGGAATTTAACTTGTAGGTATGTGAGACAATCTGCCAATGGCATTTGAAAGCAAACCCATAAATGCTTTTAAAACAACTAGAATATATTGCTGCATAACTGCCATCCATCATGACATGAGGCTCAGATGATCAGTTTATTTTTTCAGTCTCATGAAAGCTAACTGCCTTAAGTTCTACTGTGAAATATAATTGTGCTGCATCGTCAAAGTCCTTAAGATGCTCCTATAAAAGATGATAGATAGATCCAGTTAACAAGTGGGCAAACGATTGATCCACCTTTCTCCAAATGACATTTAAGGGCTATTTATTAGTTTTAGGATAGCTAAAATAGATAATTATACACTTTCACATAACCGTCCTTCTTCCCTGTTGCCCATTTGCTCCTGAAAGATACAACAGTCTCCTTGTTGATTTGTCATTGATGAAATCCATTTCAGTAAACTTCATCCAAGTAGAGGTTAAAATATCTTATACTCCACTCTTCTGGTTGAGAGCAGAAAATTTTCATCTCATAACTGATATAGACTTAAATTTGCCAGCCATCTAGCAGTCATCATTGCAATTATAGTTGCCATGTTTTGATTATTGGGCTTGGAAAAATAATAAATTGTACATTATGGAGTTGTCCTGAACTACTTTAATAAATTTACTTCTAAATTGTATTCAGAGGATACCTAGCATATCTTTGATCTAAGGCAAAAAACATAAAAATTGTACAATAACAAAGGAACCCCATCAGACTAACAGCAGACTTCTCAGCAGAAATCTTATAAGCCAGGAGAGATTGGGGGCTTATTTTCAGCATTCTTAAAGAAAAGAAACTCCAACAAATAATTTCATATCTCATCAAACTATGTTTCACAAGTGAAGGAGAAATAAAACTATTTCCAGGTAAGTGATCACTAAGGGAATTCACTACCACTAGATCAACCAAACAGGAGATCCTTGAGAGAGTTCTAAACATGGAAATGAAAGAAAGATACCTGCTACCCCAAAAACACACTTAAGTGAATACTCTGCAGACCCTATAAAGCAACCACACAATAGAAACTACAAAGCAACCAACTATCTTCATGATAGGATAGATACCTTACATATCAATATTACTTTTAATATAAATTCCCCCTTTAAAAAACACAGGGTGGCAAGGTGGATTAGAAAAAAACAAGACCTATCTGTCTTCTGTCTTCAAGAAACCCATCTCACATATAATGACACACATAGGCACAAAGTAAAGGGTTGAGAAAAGATCTATTACACAAACAGAACACATAAAAAAGCAGGGATCCCTATTCTTATGTCACATAAATCAGACTTTAAACCAATAACAGTAAAAAAGGACAAAGGACATCACATAATGATAAAGGGTTCAATTCAACAAGAACACTTAACTATCCTAAACATATATACACCCAACACCAGAGCACCCACATTCATAAGTACTTCTAGACCTCTGTTGGTTCAACATATGCAAATCAATAAATGTGATTCTCCACATAAACAGAATTTAAAAACAAAAAGGATCATCTCAATAGATGAGGAAAACACTTTTAATGAAATCCAACATCCCTCTGGTTAAAAACCCTCAGCCAACTAGGCATCAAAGGAATATACCTCAACATAATAAGAGTCATCTATGACAAAGCCATAGCCAATGTCATATTGAATGGGTAAAAACTAGAAGCATTTCCCTCGAGAAGTGGAATAAGACAAGGATACCCACACTCATCACAGGAAGTCCTTTCCAGAGCAATAAGGCAAGAGAAAGAAATAAAACACATCCAAATAAGAAAAGAAGTCATATTGTCTCTCTTTACTGGTAATATGATTCCATACCTAGAGAACCCTAAAGACTCCACCAAAAGGCTCCTGGAACTGATACAAAATTGATAAAAATCAGTAGCAGTTTTATACATCAATAACATTTAAGCCAAGAGCCAAATCAAAAATGCAATCTCATTTGCAATAGCCCCCCAAAAAATCAAAAACTTAGGAATATATATGCCCAAGGAAGTGAAAGATCTCTGCAAGGAAAACTACAATGTACTGTAAAAATAAATCAGAGATGACATGAACAAATGGAGTAGCATCCCATGCTAACGGTTTGAAATAATCAATATTGTTAAAATGGCCATACTGCTCAATGCAGTCTACAGATTCAATACTATCCCTATCAAGCTACCAACATCATTTTCCACAGAACCAGAAAAAAAAATTCTAAAATTCATATGGAACCAAAACACAGCCCAAATAACCAAAGCAATCCTAAGCAAAAAGAAAGAAGCCAGAGGTATTACATTACCCAATTTCAAACTATACTATAATGCTACCTACAGAAACCCAAGCAGCATAATACTGGTACAAAAACAGACACAGACCAATGCAACAGAAAAGAGAACCCAGAAATAAAGCCATGCACCTACAAAGTTGATGAAAATAAGCTATGGGGAAAGGGTTCCCTTTAAATGGTGCTTGGATTGCCTGCTAGCCATATGCAGAAGAATAAAACTGGACCCTCTGCTTTTCACCATAGACAAAAATTAACTCAAGATGGAGTGGAGTGAAGATTTAGATGTAAGACTTCAAACTATAACAATCATAGAAGAAAACCTAGGAAACACCATTCTGGACATTGGTCTTGGGAAAGATTTTATGATTAAGTCCTCAAAAGCAATTAGAGCAAAAACAAAAATTGACAAGTGGGACCTAATTAACTAAAGAGCTTCTGCACAACAACAACAAAAAAGCTATCAACAATGTAAACAGACAATCTACAGAAGAGCAGGAAATATTCACAAAGTATGCATCAGACAAATGTCAAATATTCAGAGTCTATAAGGAACTCAAATCACAAGCAAAAACCAAACAACCCTATTAAAAAGTGAGTGAAGACATGAATAGACACTTCTCAAAAAAAGACATATATGTGGCCAACAAGTATATGAAAAAATGCTCAATATCACTAATCATTAGGAAAATGCAAATCAAAACCACAATGAGACACCATCTCACAACAGGCAGGATGGCTATTATTAAAAAGTCAAAAAATAACAGATGCTGGTGAGGTTGTAGAGAAAAGAGAATGCTTATACACTGCCAGAGGGAATGTAAATTAGCCACTGTGGAAAGCAATCTGGAGATTTCTCAAAGAACTTAAAACAGAAGAACAATTTGACCCAGCAATCCCGTTACTGGGTATGTATCCAAAAGTAATCATTCTACCCAAACCACACATGCACTCGTATGTTCATCACAGCATTGTTCACAATAGCAAAGACATGGAATCAACCCAGGTGCCCATCAATGGTAGATTTTAAAATGTGATACATATTATGCAGCCCTAAGAAATAATGCAATTGTGTCTTTTGTAGCTACACAAATGCAACTGGATGCCATTGTCTTAAGTGAATTAAGAATACCACATGTTCTCATTTATAAGTCAGTGGGAGCTAAACAATGGTACTCATGGACATAAAGATGGCAATAATAGACACTAGGAACTACTAGATGGAATAGAGAGGAAGGAGGACAAAGGTTGAAAAACAAACTATTGGGTACTATGCTCAGTACCTGGATAATGGATTCACTTGTACCCCAAACTTCAGCATCACGCAATATACGTAGGTAACAAACCTGCATAGGTACTCCCTGAATCTAAAATAAAAATTGAAATTATAAAAGAAAAAAATGCATTTAAAAATATACAATAAATTTATGATGAATCTATATTTATAATGACCACTGTTCCTTCTTATCTCAGAATTATCTTGTCTCAAGGCAATCCTTCAAATGAAGAGAGGCTAGAATCACTTTTAAAAACTCAAAATAATCTTTTAGCACAATGAATGGTAGTTCCCAAACATAGTTGCCCATCTGAATAATCTAAGAACTACTAAAGATTCTGATTTGTAAATTCACTTGAACCAACCAAATCAAAATCTCGGGGGGAATTGGATACCAGTCATTTTTATTTTTAATCAAGACCCCAGGGGCTCTTATCAACCAGTTTAACACAAGTCTGTGAACTGCTTTGCAAAGCACCTGGTTCAAACAATACTAAATGACACATCATTGTTCCAGAAGACTGACCTTGTACTGTTGAAGAAAGACAGCACATGTTGAACATGGACAGTTCACGGAAAGACAAAGCTCAGAAAGTAAGTTAAAAATGAATACATGACACCACTATGGATTAACATATAAGTACATTAAAGTACATAAAAGATCAAAATAAAACAAGAGACAGCTCATGGTCTTGGGTAGTATGATCTACTGTATAAAGATGTCAGTTCTCCCAAAATGCAATTCCAATTGTTACTCTAAAATTTATATTAAGGCCAGTCACAGTGGTTGACACCTGTAATCTCAGCACTTTGAGAGGCCAAGGCAGGCAGATCACCTGAGGTCAGGAGTTCGGGACCAGCCTGGCCAACAAAGTGAAACCCTGTCTCTGCTAAAAATATAAGAATTAGCCAGGCGTGGTGGTGGGTGCCTGTAATCCCAGCTACTCACGAGGCTGAGGTAGGAGAATTGCTTGAACCCAGGAGGTGGAAGTTGCAGTGAGCCAAGATCACACCACTGCACTCCAGCCTGGGTGACAGAGCGAGACTCCATCTCAAAAAACAATTCATAAATAAAATAAAATTTATATTAAACACTGTTCATGAACAGCTAAGTCAACTTTGAAAATTAAAAGAAAAAGTAGGGGAGGGGTGCACTGGCCCTACCAAATATTAAAGACACATAATAAAAACATAATAATTGAGAGTAATATTGTACTGGTATAAGAACAGATAAAGCTCTATGGAAAATAATAGAGAATTGAGATAAAGAAATGTATGTGCACAATTCAAATTTATGGGAACAGACAGCCTGCATAGCAGATCACACTGGGAAATTTGTTCACTGCATTCCAAAAAAACAAAACTGAATTCTTCCCAATACTACATGTAAGGTTGATATCAGGGAGAATAAAGTCCTCGATATGAAAGGTAGAAGTACAGATTTAATAATGTCAGAAAATATCTTTAGGATCTAATGATGGGAGAAAACTTCTAAAATAAAGCACAAACAATCAGGCCAAAATTAATTAATTTGATTCCATCAAAATAAGGGTATGAATTCAAGTAAGAAAATTATGGACAAAGCTAATAGACACATGACAGTCTGAGAAAAGAGAGTGGCAATGTCTTAAACTATCAAGGAACTAGTATACAGGTTTTAAAAAGAAGATAAAACTCTTATGAATCCATATGAAAACTTCATGAACCCCCCAAAAAAATGACAAAAATATCTGAATAATTATTAGAAAATAAAACATATTCTGATAAACACAAGAAAAGAAATTCAAACTAATTAATCAATAGGGAAAGGCAAATTATAACTATGAGATTTTACTTGACATCATGAGGTTGGTAAAAATTAGAAATCAGGATAATGACAAGTGTTGGAATGTGTGGCTACAGGAATTTTCATGCAGAGTCATGTAGCTGTGTAAGCAAATTAAATTTAGTCATACACTATGATCCAGCATGCCAGCTCCTGGGAATGGTCCAGAGTAATTTCTATACAGGTCAATAAGAATGCATGCATAAAAATACTCATGACAGCATTGCTTATGGTGATGGGAAATTGGAAGCAATCTAGCTGTTCAACACCAGGAGAAGCAGTTCAATGTGGAATATTATGCAGCAGTTAGAATCAACAGGCAGATACATACAGAGCTACATGGAAAGATATTAAAAACACAGTGTTGAACATAAAAGGAAAAAGAGAATTAGGTCTATAATACAATACTATATGTGTAAAACTTAATATCCATGTTTTAAAACAATGATACAAATTTTACAAGAACATACAGAAATAAAAGGATACACATCAATCATTTTTTTTTTTTTTGAGACAGAGTCTCCCTCAGTTGCCAGGTGCCAGGCTGGAGTGCAGTGGCACGATCTCGGCTCACTGCAACCTCTGCCTCCCGGATTCACACGTCAATCATTTTAACATGGTTGAGGGAAACGGGGAAATGGCAATAATTAGGAAGGGAGGAGGGGAAGGACCTTGCACTACAAATGATTATAGTATGCTATGAAATGTGAAATATGAATAAATGAATTATCTGAGTCTGATGGTCAAAGAAAGAGAAATAGATATATGTATGTGTGTATAATGATCCTAAGCAACTGAGATCCTTTGTGAAAGTCTTTGCATCGGAAATTCTTATTAATCCAAAGCAGTTGCAAGTAAAGGTAAATGTTAGTTTTAGCAAATACACATGGCATGTAAGATCACCCAGGTCTGTAAATCCCTTCCACCTTGACCACTGGATTCATTGACAAGGCACAGGAATTGTCTCATATTCCTCGCCCAGCGGCCTTAGAGCTGGATCCTTATCTTTCATCCCTCTGTTTGTCTGTGAATAAATATATACATTATTCTTGTTCTTTTAATTCTGTAACCTCTTCAGAGCAGTTAAAAATTATGTTAAAAACTCATTAACTTTGACGAGATATTGATGATGCCAGCGGTTAATTACAAGCCAGCTGGTGTTATGGCAAGAATTAAAAAGTTAAACATTGGAAGTTTGTTAAAAAAAAAAAAGTCACACTGCGTTCATACGGGGGATTGTTGAGACAGCATCACTCGCTGATGACTTTACAACACAGGTCAACAATAGATCTGTGGACCAACAGATGAAATTGCATCCCCTTTTCTCCATTACAGTACTGGCGTCTTCTAGATTCTCCCTCACTGAGAAAATAAAAAGTAAGGGCTATAAATTCCCATGCTTCATGGTGTTAATTGATTGCAAGCTGGGGTCAGAAAGACATTTCTCCCCAAGGAGTACTCCTGCACAATTTAGAGGCACTGTGGGGGTTCTAACATGCTAAAAAGCATTAAGCAGTGGTCACTGTCAAGTACCAAGTAGCAAAATTTAGTATGCTTTCGGTTTGTGCTCATAAGGGAAGCCTGAAAGTGTTGAAGGGTCCCCACCTCCTCCAGAGTGAGAGCTTTTTTATAAATCTGTTACCCAATGAGGTCTTTCCTTTTGTAACCAATACAAGTATTCTTTTTAAAAGAGAAAACAGATTTTAGTCATAGTCGTGATTTTTTAAAAAGAAGGATAATAAACTAAAAGAAAAAATCTACCTTTTAATGTATAAATGAAAAGAGTATAGGACAGGTCATATAAAACAAGGATTTAGGGTGCTGATTCTGAGGCTCATCAAACCTCACTAAAACAGGAAAGTAGCCTGACGTTACCGAAACTATATAAGCCTCAGTCTCGTTTGTAATGTGAGCATTGTATTTGTACTTGTGTCATCAACTTTGTAATGATTAAATGAGATGACCCACATAGAATACTTAGCACCATCTGGGGAGTGTAGGAAACACATAAGAAATATTCATTATTTATTTCCCAGGTAAGCAGTAGAATGCAAGACCTGGAATCAAACTGCAGCAATTCACTTCCTGGCTCTGCCTCCTATTTCCAATGACACTGGGTGATTTAGAGGGCCGTGTTAAGCTCAATGTCCACATGAAATGGGAGCAATAAGAGTATGTATCACATAGTATCATATTCAAATTAAATGAAATAATCCATATAAAGCATTAGAATATTTTACACCTAGTGATCCCTCCCTAATGTTAGCTATTACTTACTGCTATTATCATTACTATTACTATTAATACTGTTGCTATATGAATAACCCTTTATTGATGCTAGTGGCAGCCAGTAGGAATCAACAAACTTTGTGGCACTTTGTAATGCACATAGAAAGATGCATGAAGGTAGAGATATAAAATCACTCTCTCCAAAGCCCTGAAAGGGGCCAGAGCAGAATGTGAACACTTCACCCAAACCTCACCTTGAGGGGATGATGGGCAGCCTGTGAGCTGTGCTGAGTGGTTTGCCCACTAATTACCCCTGCCCTCTCCTCCCCAACCCATCTGTAGCTTGTATTTCTCCTAGCCACGGATGGCCTGGTGTGCAGCTCCCTAGCTGAGAACCTAATGGTGGATTAGGCCATTATCATCTCTCACCCATCAGTGAATAATCATTATTGTTTACTCTCGTCTCTTTTTATGAGGAGCACAGTTACCAAAATGGTTTTCTTTTCTTGTTTCCCATGAGGCTCTTTATTTTATAGACCTGCTCTCAACTTAGCACAGCTTTATTCTGTACAAGAAAGCTCCTCATCATTTACGGATGTTCAACATAAAAAAGCTTTTCTTTTCTCTTGCAAATCAAAATGTTCAGCCCAAGCCTTACTGATCTTGACCCCCCTCATTTCTGTAAATACAAACCTTCCAAACTCATCTCAGAACATTTGCTTTTTTCTCTACCTATTCCATATGGCTTCTCTCTCCTAATGTTATTTCATTTTGAGAAACTGAAAGGAGGCGGGTTTGTGTGGGAAATGCCATGAAAAATGAAGCTTATTATATTGTAAATGCTAATTAGTTTGGAACAATTGGGCAAATACTTGCCCCAAAATTCCTTTGTTTCCTTAGAGGTCATAAAAATTACCTTATCTTATTCCCCTGTTGATGACCTTTATACGCCTGAATAATTAAATATATTGAACCACAAACAATCTGTCTAAACTCAGAAATATCATCCCAAATTCTTCCCAATTCTGTTCTCGCTACTAATTTTTTATATTTTCAGATTTTTTAAACTGTGAGCACAGTTAAAAAGTTATGACTTTTATAATCAGAAAAAAATCTTTTAAAAAACTCTTTATTAGTAAAGTTAAAAGAAGTAGACAGACAATCTCACTACGCCAGTGCTCTGCTCTTCCCTGCTTTTCTGGATATATTGGGGTGTGATTGCTAATAGCAGCAGTGCCTTACTGTTTGTGTCATGGGCTGAATTTCGGAAAGCTTACAATATAATCGCTCTGCCAAGAATCCAATATCACATTTTTAGCGTACTGTTTGGGGTCTCATGTTTTCGCACTCCAACTCTTGACTCATTGTATGTGTGTACGCACACTTTGTTCCAGACTGTCTGTCAGAAGAACACTTCTTCCTAAATGAAGAAAAGTGTTTCTGGTGAATGCCAAGATTATATGAGGAATCATAGTGCAGAGTTGCTATTTCTTTGTTCCTGCTGGTTAATTGCTTTAAAGACAAAAATCAAGGGCAAGTGTGCTACTAAAAAAACCTTTGTAGGGCACTCACCACTTGTACCTTTTGAAAGATCACAAACTGTATTTTGCCAGCTTTTGATCAAGGTGACAAATCTTGGCTCAGAAAAGAAATTTAGCAATGTGTCAGCCCCATCAATAAGCTCTAAAGAAAAGTAATTCATTTTTAATGGAAATTGTGTTTACAAAATAGACTAGGTATATAACCAAACTCTAAGAGGAGATAACTCACCCTGGCAAATAGGCTGCATACCTAATAGAGTAAAATAAAAGTGAAGCAGAACACATTGTACTTACGGAAATGAAGTACATGCAACATTTTATAGTTACAACAGTAATTCTACATCATACAGAAGCTTTCATGTTCAGCCTTGATTTAGATTCAAGAAGCAGAAGAAAAAAGTTGGGAAAGATGGAAAAGGAACGGAGCCATTATATTAAGTAAAATTTTATGCTTATTTTTTGAAAATCTTTAGGCCAATACAAGCTCCTTTTAGCCCTGGAATTTATTGGGTCTTCACCAATTTCTAATCTCCACTGGTCTATCTACTTTTGTTCCTTAATAAATGTTATTATTCCTATTACAGATATTATTAAGACATTTCTAATTTCTTTTGTTTCTGTTCTTTAACCTAAATTTCACTATGACCCTATAAGCAAGTAGGGCAGAGCCAACTGGCAAATGCAAAAAAACAAGGTACCAAAGAGCTCTGCTTCCTGCCTAAAAATACTGAAATAATCCTTCTAAGAACTCTGGGTACTCATTACCTCTATTTGTCAAAAGAAGAAACAGATGAATGATGCCACCATTTGACCTAATGAACTTAAACTGTCCCACATGTATTCAGCTTTTAGCACAAACTCAGAACAAAGGGAATAAACAGAGTCCTTGGAAAATTCGCAAAGAGAAGTCAAAGCCTTATTAATCTATAATTTTCAAGGCTAGAATAACAAAAAGAGATGCATGCAGGATAACCAGTGAATATAATTAAGATCACCAAAAATGTTTGAAAATATTTCAAAGATTTAAGCAACAAAAACAGAAAGAAAGAAAAATGAAAAGAGTCAAAGCAGGAGTTTGAGAAAGGTAGATCTGAAATAAAAACATATGGTGCTGAAAATAACACAGTTAAGAGTTTATGTCCTACTAGGGTGATTCATCCTCCAATTCCTAGCTCCTAGCATATAATTGATGCCTAATCATTTTTGATGAAGGATTTAATGCATTAAGTTCCCCTCTCTCAGTGAATCTAGGTCTAGCAAAATAACAACATGAAACCAAATAATTGTTACAACATAATCTCGATAATAGTAACTATCCATTTTTGAGCACTCACCAGACCTAAGATTCTTATGTATATTCACTAAATATTCGCGATGATTCTGAGATAGGACATGTTAACAGTCTTATTCAGCAGATAAGTAAACTGAGGCACAGAGTCACACAGATGGCAACCTATAAAATTGGAATAAGAAACCAACAATGATAACTGTTAGTACCACTTAATGTAACATCATTCTGTGCTACAGTGGGAGAATGCTGTATGTTAAATTATGTCCACTGGTAGATTGAAAAAAACAAAGTCACAATTATTCATTCCTGTCTCCATATTCTTCACAATTGACTTTGCATTTCCTGCCCACAAGAGGTAGAATCTGTTTCCCCACCCAATGAATCTGGGCAGGCCACATGACTTGCTTTGGCCAACGAAACGTGATTAGAATGACAGATGTTTCAGTTCTAAGCCTAAGATTCAAGAGACCTTGCTTCTGTTCATTTTCTTGGGACTCTGCCATTGCCGTGAGGGCAAACCTGGGATAGCCTGCTGGATCATCATCACATGGAGCACAACTGAGTCAGCTGATTAATCCCAGCTGAGCCCTAGAGATGTGAGGACGTTTCTCCAAGATCAGCAAAGCTTCCTAGCTGACCGGCAGCTGATGGCAGATGCATGAAAGGGTGCAGGTAAGGTTAGAACTACCCAGCTGAGCGCAGCCTAAAGGGCCAACCCATAGAAGCAGGAGCTAAATAAATAGTTATGGTTTGAAGCCACTGTTTTAAGGTGGTCTGTTACACAGAAATAACTAAGTGATACATCCACTAGATCAAAATCTGCTATGATGATGCTTAACTTTTTTAAAAGGCACATTAATGATCTGAGAAGGGAATGCACCTTAGAATTGCCAAGATAAAAATATTTTTGGAAGGCCAATATGACAAACTATTAAAGTCTTATGGCAGGACAATCTCAAAGACATAATCCAAATAAATTGAGACAAGGGGTTGCATTGTTCATATTTAGTTATGTGATAAGCTGCTTCTAAAATTGTCCCCAGTCATCTTCAACTTCCCTTCAGGGTCTCCTATAAAGCTGCAATCAAGGTATCAGCTGGGTCTATTGCCTCATCTGGAAAGTTCAACTAGGGAAGGATCAGTTTCCAAGCTCAGTGTAACTGCTGGCAGGATCCAGTTCCTCAAGGGTTATTGGACTGAGGGCCTTAGTTCCTCAATGGCCATTGGCCAGAAGCTACCCTATGTCCTTGCCATTTGGATCCCTCTGTAGGGCAATTCACAACATGGTAGTTTGCTACTGCAGAGAAGGCATGTGAAAAGAGAGAGATTGCAAGCACGGTGAGAGTCACAATCTTTTACAATCTTGACATTGATATTTCATCATTTTTGCCATATTCCATTCATTAGAAATAAGTCACTGGGTCCAGCCTAGACACAAGGGAGGAAATTACACAAAGGCTTATAAATACCAGAATTTAGAGATAATTGGGAACCAGTTTAGAAGCAGCCTACTATATAACTGAATTCTAGAAAATCATAAAGATGGGAATTTTGTAAATGAACTTATGGATCAAATCTCAAAATACTAGGCCACAGGAACCAACTTTTGAAACTTGAGGAAAGCAGTTTTTTTAATTCAAATCAAACAGTGATCTTATTGTCTTAAAAGTATAACAAAGGGTGAAACTATAAGTAAATTTTTATAGGCTTAGGAAAATTCTCAGATGCTGGTTCTATAATGGAATATTAAGGGAGGGGGGTGTAAGAACTATGTGCAGCCAATGCCTAATGTTTTCAGAGTAACATCAAGAAAGACAACCTTAGCTCCCTACAAAACGTCCCTCAGAGGCAGGCAAGACGGACCATTGGCCTAATCCGTTGTGGCATTTCTTATATACTTATGCATAACACTATGTGGGAATGCAATAAAAATTTAAACAAGGTACTAGAGTTCAACAAAATAGGATGCAGCTTTTGAAAAATGGAGACATGGCACTCCTACATGGTCTTTAAGACATTTGATGTGCCAGTGCTCTTTTATATTAGTTCTATCCACAGAAGCTCTTCTAAATCATAGCTTCAAAAACCATGTCTTAGTTCCTCGCATAATTAAGGAGACAAAAACAGGGTTTTGCAGAGTATTACTGCTAAAGAGAGGAAGAAAATATCTGACTCCATGTGACAGGGCTCTCTTTTATGCCTACATTATGTTCACGTATTTAAAACAGCAAAGCCATCTATTTTGCCCTCAGGCAATGTCTAAGTAGATATTTTAGGCATACACTTGGGGTTTGGGGGGATTTGTTTTCCTCAAGTTTATAAAGACAAGGATGAGGATGGGTATATTCAAGGCTTATGCTTTACAATAATACATAGTAGGGCGAATAAATGTTCATTGCTAATGCAATAGCACTTAATTAGAAGATAAACACCCCTCAGTAAAAAGAATGAATTTAAAAGTTTCTGCATAAGCAGAGTCTACATTTTGACGTTGTAAGAGCAGTAGTTTCTGTCAATCAACCTGAATTCTCTTTAAGCCTTAAACATATAAGTCACATTGAGAGGGTTATGCATTTCACAAGTGGATTTATATATAAATACTTTTGCTGGCTCCAGTTCAACACAACAAAAGAAGTCAAACATTAGTCTGTATTTGTATTTCTTTGCTGAAGTGTTTTGACATAAACTACACACAATCCTAGCTGAAAAGCAGCAGGCAGTTTGGAACTAACTGCTCCTCACACTTGCATTCTTTGTGATATGATTTTTTTTTCCTACTTGGAAAATTAGAAAGCTATGAGTAAAAAGTTTACTTAAACTCAAGAGAAGAAATTTTAAAAGCAGCATGGTATTTTTGAAAACTGCTGGCTTCACACATAATTACATTCTACATCTCAGAATTCCTGTAAGTATCCAATTCCCAAATTTCAACTGCACAACTTATAGTCAACATTTATATCTTTTGGAGACAGAAAGTAATACATATTATATCTAGAAGTCATTCAGAATGCCCTTTTTACCAATTCACTTCTTCCAATGTAGAGAATGTAACTAAGACATTCTTAGTTACAACCACTAAACTTCCAGGTTACACTGCAAGTAATGTTGGAGAAATGTAAGGAAAGAAATATTTAGAAAATTTTCATATTTATATATGTCTGCATAGAGTTAGAAAAAAAACTCTGTAGATGACCTGTATTAGTCAGTTATTGCTGCAACAATACTTAATAACAAACTAGCAAACCACCCTAAAACTCATGAACTTGAAGCAACAATCATTTACTCTCACACTCACCAGCAGCGTGTTAGCTGCCACTTGGCTGAGTGAGGTTGGGGTCCAGGCTCCAGTCTCCGGGATAGGCTCAGATTCAATCCACATGTCTCTTATGCTCCTTGGATCAGCAGTTGTCAGAGGCATGTGGTCAGCTCAACTGACTTCTCAATTTGGGACCCAGGCTGAAACAGCAGCATGTTATATGAGGCAGGTTGTCCTTCCTGGGGATCTCAAAGTGCAAAAAGGCAAACCTAACCATGCAAGCATATGTAAAGTCTCTGCTTATATCATATACCCTAACATTTGTTTAGCTAAAACATGATCAAGTCCAGAATCTAGGGGTGGGGAATAATACTTTGCCACAGTGAGGCCATGGCCATAAATCAGTCTTCCACACTACCATTTCTGGGTGTTATTACAAACCTTAAGTAGTCAATGGAAAAGTTCTGCTTTCTCCCAGATTGGATATACATTTACTGTTGTATTTAAAAACTAAGAACTCAGAGGGCATATTTTGTCAAAATATTTTTATACTTCTTTACTGTAAATCTGCATACAAAGGGAAATTCTGTGGTTTAAAAATGCCCATGATTGTAAGTTTCATATCAAACATAAATTAATGAATATACAAATAAATACATATAGATATAGATTAAGTTTAGATTTACATTTAGATATATAACTCTTTTACTATTTTCTTTCGCTTCTAAATTATTTAGTTGGAAGTCAACAATGCTATAACCTATACTTCACTAAGTCCTTAAAAATAGCTTATTATTCAAAGAGAATAAATTTTAAGCAAAACAACATGAAAATAATAAACCAAAAAATAAATGTTAAAATTCAAATTGTATTTTGTCAATACAAATAATACAGCTGATATTTTTAGTCCCACTGAGACAGGGCCGCAGCTTCAACTTCTGTTAATTTGAGACTTTCTATGACAACCCTAAGTCAATGGCCCAACACTTGTACACTATTCCTCCAGAATCCTGGTTTGTCTAAACTCCTGTGACCTGATAAGCTAGAAATTTCTTTCGTCCAGATTGTACTCGTTTCTAAAGCAAATGTGTGAGGTTGGCACAGCAACCTCTGTTGCTTGCTTTCTCTGGAGCAAGTTATAAAAAATGTCTATCACAGTATCTGTTCTCTGATGGAGCATAAAAAGTAGTAACACAAACATTTATTTCCAGTCACTCTATAAAAAAAGCCTCTCACGGTTAGTTTTAGGTGCAATCACTGTTCCTTTAATATAAGTTGAGTAGACGGGTTTTGTCTCTTATAGACTATATCCTCACAAAACAAATTTGTGCACATTTTCCCTGATGGTCTATAACTTGACTGCAGGTTCCTTCAGGCCAAGAATTATTCTCTTTGCATCCCTGAAAACACCTTACACCATGCCTTGTATTTAGGAAGCATTTGATGAATCCGCCCAAATGAACTGAATCATTGGATTCTACCTCTTATAAATCCATTGGCTTAAAGGAGTATTTACTAGTCTCTTGGGGAAGATAATGATTGCTCTTGACAGCCACAGGTAAATTATGAAAAATGAGGTAAATCACCAAAATCAAAGACCAAACTATGAGTCAGATATACTTGGGATCCAACCAAAATGGCCAGGAGAAACTGTATTGGCTTCACAAGAAACTATTGGAGCTGGACTTTATCTTTTGTCTTAGAAGAGAATCTTTATTTCCACAAACACATTTTTGCTGGAATATGAGGAGACTGTGTGCCCTGGTGAAACACCGCATTCAACAAAACAGTGCTGGTTGCAAATAATTTTAGCCATGTAGTAAATAAAAAATTGTGGAAGCTAAGAAACTTAAGATACTACAGAATATAGGTAAAATACATGCTTGTAAACTTATGTATAAATTAGTTGGTTAACTTGTTTAAGTAATGACATGGTCAAATATCCAAATAACTCCTCTATCAGCTAAAAAGTATTAAGATCTTTGTTCTATATGCAGAAAATAGCTTAACAAAATTCTTAGGGAAACTGAGACTACAATGTGATTTTTGTATAACAATAACCCACTTAAACAGTGTTTCTAGCTTATTTTCAGAAGTTCAAAAATAATTGTTAAAAATAAATTCACGTGCTAAAGATACACATCATCATATACTAATTTTGTTTTCATTTTAAATACACACAGATATGCACTAAAAATAACCAGATAACAAAAATTATTATCCCATTTCTTAACAGAAAATGATAACAATTTAATGTTAAGTTCTTCCTCTCCATATATGTTACTTGACCATCAAGCACTCAGAACACCATTAAAAATCATCCATGTAAAGTTATCCAATTAAAAAGTTTTGCTTCACCTATGCCCACACCCACCAATACCCACTTGACAATTAGGTAAACATTTGCCCTTTAACCAAATCATCACCTGTCTGATTTTTTGGAATTAAAGTCAAAGGAATAAAAATTTTAAACTTTTTATTATGAAACATTTTAAATGCACATAAACACATTATATTAGTATAGGGTAAGGATTTTCTAACAAGGAGATCCCATTGATTTCAGTCTTACTTGATAGAACTATAAACAGAAACTTAACCCAGCATCCTATTCTCTTTTATGTTGCTGATCCTGTTCTTCACTAGAATTCCAAGGCAGGTAGGAGATAAAAGATATTCTACCTCCTCCTTGACTCCATTCCTGGATATTTCTGTCTATAGCACTTCTCATCCATCCTCAACTCAGCTCAATCTCTCTTACCCCCATAAGGAATTTGAGAAAATTCAAAAGACCTCATTCATTCATTAGTTCACTATTTATAATTACATGCCAGGAACTACAATAGGTGGTGGGGAGTCCACACTGAAGGTGGACACAATTTCTATCCCATATGGTGCTAATCAGCTAATGAGATAACCAAACTTTGACGATTACAAAAAGGTGTGGTAAGTGCTATAATGTGAACATGCCACTTATTATTAGAGCAAAGAGGAGGATTCCACCTAGAGAAGTAAAGTAGCTGGGTGATCAAGGAAGATTGTTCAGAAGAAGTGATATCTAATCAAAGACCCAAAGAATAATTAGAAATTAACCCAGTGAAGATACAGGGCAAAGTGTCCAAGGCAGAGAGAATAGCATAGACAAAGATCTAGATATAGGAGAGCTTGGTACATCTGAAAAAAAAATCAAAGGTTAGAATGGTTAGAGCATAAATTTGGCATAAGGAAGAGCATGTTGGAGAGAGAATAAAGGAATAATGAGGCTGGGAAGATACCAGGGGGCCAGTTTTCGCAGCATCTTGTCTTTCAAGTGAAGGGAGTTTATATTTTATCTTGAAGGCAGTAGGGATTATTGATGAAGACCATGACATGAACAGATTAGATATTAGAGTAATCCTTCTCGCCACATGTGACAAGTAACAATGAAGGGAGGCTGGAGAGGACAAGGAGAGAAGAGGGACATGAGAGGCTGTGGCAGTATTGCAGGTGAGAGATGATGGTAGCTTCTTCTAGAGTGGAGGGAGTGGAGATGGAGAGATAGAAGGATTCAAGGGTTACATAAAGGGGGAAGACAACAGGATTTATTGAATGGTTGGTTCCTGGAGAAGAAAGAAATCATTATGATCCTCAGGTTCCTGTTTGGCCAACAGAGTAGATGATGATATCATCTGCTGAGATGAAGATCTCATTCTGGGCCTTAAGTCACTGTGATATGTCCAGGAGCTATGTTGGAATTAGCATGAACAAAACTAGATTGGATAAATGCAGATCATGGGAGTCATCATGGAATTTTGATGGTCATTTGCCCTACTATTTTAACGTGTTCCCTATTTGGACATTTGCCCCTTTACCACAGGCCACCAACCTCGTGAAGGTTAGGAATCAAGAAACTTGGATTGTAGTCCAAGCTCTGCCACCAAGAAGCTGTATGGCCCTGAGAAAATCCCTTTCAGTCTCTGGGCTTCATTATCTGCAGAATAACAAGATTAAAACTATCTCCAAGTTTCTTTTGGGTTTCAACATCCTAGTGTTGTGGTTCCAGTTAATCTATCCCCGTTTATTGAAGTTTACTCTAAAAATTAATCATTAGCAAGACATTGAACAAGAATTGTCATAGGCAATAAAGCTCCCTTTTTTCTTTGATATTAGTAATACCTTAAAAAATTTCTGATATTAAAAAAAAAGTATCCTAGGTTGTTATAACGATTATTTTTTTATTATTCTACAAGATATTTGAAACTTTTTTTTAAGTTTTTCCTGCTGTCTTGCACAGCTACCCGCCCATTTCAAATAATTTGTATAACACAGTACCTGAAATTTAAATACCATACCTGAATTTTTTAATCAGCTAAGAAAAATCAATTAGTATTTGACTCGACTTTAAAATTATTTTGCCATCCACTATCTAGCCTTATTTTTAATTACAAAAGGAAAAAAAAGAAAAGAAAAGCAGTTTCCAATGTCTTGTTATTTCTTCTAGAAGAACTATATACCAGGTCTTTTTTCCATACCCCTCCCTAACCTCCACCCCTCAGGAAGAAACCTTTAATTCTTAGGAAGAAACTTACAAACAGAACCCAGTCATATTTCTTGATAGTAATTTTCTTTGTTATATTGAGTCCCTTGCAGAAGATATATCTAAAATTGATTTGGAGACTACTTTCTTCCATTGTTACATGGCCAATAGTAGCAATCCAAGTCAGCAGGGAATGAAACAAAAGCATATTTGAACACCAGACTTGTATTTCTGATGACTTCTAAAATATTTCCATTGGCTTGTCTCACTGCCACTTCACACATGTTGGCACAGTGCCCAAAGCATGGTAATAAAGAGCTATCACTTATTGAGTCCTCAGTAGTGCCACACACTCTACCAGGAGTTTAGCATGCATAGCTCAGTTTTCACATCAGTCTGTATGGGTTTTAGTATTGTCCCCATTGTACAGATGAGAAAATTAAGACTCAGAGAGTTACTTGCCCAAAGACCCTTCACAGGTAGAAAGTGGTAGGGCCTATGGCTCAGACAACATCCAGTGTCAAAGTCTGGACTTTAACAACTCATCTGCATGGCTTCCACATAAGCACTAAATAACTATTATAGTTGAAAAGATGAGTGGATGCATATATGCTGTCATCATTTTTTCCCAAATAAGCTTGTCCCAATTTCTCTGCTTTGTCTGTCTCCTTTGCAATCATATGACTACCAATAGCTTCAAAGTGTTTCCTGCCTGTCTTATATTCATTTGACACAACTTACACATCAGGTAATATTCTAGGAGCAGTACAATATCTTCTTTCTAGAGTTTACGTTCCAGAGTAGGAGATAGATAGCAAACAAGTAAATACATAAATCAACCAAGCACTTACAAATTGTGGAAGTGTTTTGAAGGCAATAAAATAGAATAATGGGATAGAGAGTGACTGGGGGGAGATCTATTTTCCTTTGTCCTCTTGATATTTCCCCTCTATCTATTCTCACTGCCAGACCCCAGTAGAGGGTCAGTTTTTGGAAACCTTATTAACACCGTAACTTTGTAACTGTTCTTGCTTCTTCTAGGTTCTTTTTTTTCCAATCTATCATGCTGACCTCTTTAGAACAACATCCCTAAATTGTTACTTTCACATCTTGCATTTTGCTGTACAGTAGACTCAAACATCTCACTTTATACTCAAGTCCCTTCATCATCTTGTCTCATCCTACAAATCCAAAACACTTTCTTTCCTTCCTTCATCCACAAGTGTCTCTGGAGCATCTCCTATGTGTTAACCACGATGCACTCCTCAACATCAGACATCTGGTCCTTCTGGCCAAGTTTCTCAAGTGCCCTACATACGCATGCTCATTCCCACATACCTGATGCCAGAATGGCCTTTTCTGCTCTGTCCACCTATTAAACTCTTTTTGTCATCTATAGTCCAGCTGAAGTCTCAGTTTTGCAATTAAGTTTTCTCTATGCCATTCTACTTAATGACCTTTTTCTTAAAAAAACCACATTAATTTTCCTAGCTTTCTATTTCATAGCTTTCCATTCAAGTACATTGCTTTGCAGTGCTCCCTAATCATTCTGTAAATGTGTGTGCTGTACATGTGTAGGTGACTGAAGGCAGTACCTTTGTTTAGGACAGTAAAACAACTCTTATATTGCTCTCGTATTCCTGGGTGTCAATGATCACAATAGCAGCTAAAATTTATTTAGCACTTACCATGTGCAAAGTACTGTGCTAAATGTTTTACACAGTGTAATTTAGTTCCCCTACCCAACAGTAGAGTCGGTGTCACCCTTCTTATCCCCATTTGGCAGATAAGGAAACTAAGGCTTGGCTAGATGAAGTGACTTGGATAGGATCACATTGTTAGCAAACAGCAAGCCTAGGATATCTGGTTCCAATGTCTGCAATCTACTCCCTAAGCCATGCTGCCTGAACGTGACCCTCAGCATTATTTTATACTTTCAATCCCCAGCTACTTCCCAGAAAGACTCAGGACCCTTTACAGGAAAACACATTATGCTGGGGGTGGTGAGGTGAGAAAGAGAAAAGTTGTATAACTCCAGAGCGGGATTCTGCCTTCTGGGGGTTGCTACTGTAAGGACTCAGCGGGGAAAGCCATGACCATCACAACTGACAAAGAGGTAAGCCTTCCACTGAGGAACCGGTAAGTAAGAAGGGAGAATATCTTAAAGTCACTGGACAAGACAGCAATGAGAGTCGCTTCAAGGTAAAGCTAACAATAGTGTGGTGGCGCACACCTGTAGTCCCAGCTACTTGGGAGGCTGAGACAGCAGAATCGCTTGAAGCTGGGAGGCTGAGGTTGCAGTGAGCTGAGATCATGCCACTGCACTCCAGCCTGGTGACAAGAGCATGACTCTGTCTCAAAAACAAAAAACAAAAAAAAAGAACCTCAACTGTAAGGAGTTCCAATGAACTCACTCAGGGCTCTCAGTGAAGGTCAGAGGATTTTTTTTTATAACCATGCCATAAAATAAGTGGAAATAGAAGAAAGAGATGTATTGGACATTTATCAGAAACAGAAAGTGAGCTGTTCAGCAGTTTAGACACTTCTTTAGGTTTTTTCTTTCTTTTCTATTTTTAAAATAGTTCTTTTATAATGTGGTGCTTAATACTGAATTGTCTCTGTTCTCTGGGAGTCCCACTTTAAAATATCTGGTATTTTGCATCTCAGTGCCCATTATTCATTTTCATTGGTTTTTCTTTGGCCAATTTCTTGTGATCCAACTCTAGCTGCCTTTCTATGGCCTTCTTTTTATATATATATAAAGCTGTGTGGACACTGTGGAATAAGGCTACATTTTCTAGGACTGGACATTTTCAGGTTTATCTATGACAAGGTTGATGGATGGGAGTGTGACCAGTGACTTCTCCAAGGGCCCTGAAGTCCCAGCCAGCAATTACTTCTCTACTAGAACTTCTGTGGGAGATGGAAGTTTTCAGAGAACTACATAGAGGAAGAAAAGGTGCTTCATTAACTTGAACCTACCTCTAAAATTAGATGGACTGGACCAAAAGAGGAAAAACTCAGTTCAAAGTGAGGAGAGTAGGTTATGGGTAATAACAATAATCAGCTCCAAAGGTGTCTTCACTGCAGAGACAATGCATTTTTAGAGTTTTAAAATCTTGTCAGAATATGCCACATAATAATGAAAAAGGTCACACAGAAGCATCTACCATGGAACATTGCTATCTTTTGATTTTGTTTGTAATTACTGCTTGGGACATGGGTTTTAAGTGGTAATTGTCTATGCCAACTACATTTTTAAAAGTAAAATATTTGTAAAGTCTGTTAAAATTTTTTTTAAAAGAAGCACCATACAATAGGAGCGTGAAATACAAATAAAAAGCTAAAAATCATATACAATATACAATAAAGATAACAATCAATATACCAAAAATATAAATGAATATCAAGTTTAATGTAAATATCTCAGCAACTAAAGCAAAAAGGAATTTTACCCAATTGTACAGTTCTGAATTTATGAAATCATCCTCCATGGAAAAAAAAAATTACTTTCGCTTTATTTTTCTTGAAAATTTCCTCACTGCCCTGTATTTTCCCAAGCACATAACATAATACAAGCACTGTTAGAGACTTAAGGGGTTTTCCCCCTTACTTCTTCGTATGCAAACGCAAATGTCGTCTCAAGCATATTGTCTAGTACCTTGTAGTTTATTGAGTTCAGCAAGTTGAAACTTTCTGGTTTTGATTAAAACACACACCTGAAAAATTCATGAATGTAATTCATGTCATTCCAAAATACCTCACTCCACCATTACCAACATGTGCAATTATGCAATTATGCCCTGAGGAGATGAGGCTGAGCAGGGTGTAAGGTGATAGCCTTGAAGAATAAGAGTTCAAAGACAGCATCTTGCCCAAGAGCCCTGTCCTAACACAGACCCTGAATCCCAAACTACACCCATTTAGCAACCTGAGAATCAGCCTTCTCCAAGTATATGCACTTCAATAGCACTCCTTACCAAGGAGACAAAACCACAGTTTCTTTCATGCACTATCAAGCTTCCATGAACGACGTGCTTTTGGTCTTTCCTTAGCTGCTTTTAATAGGTTTAAAACCCTGAGGCTGTTGATATATGATTATATGAACTTTTTTTAAGATACTCATTTTCTCAAGTCTAAATAAATAGCATATATTCAGTCTGTAATTGGCTTTTATCAGGAGTCATTCTCCTTCTTCCTTAAAAATAGCATGGGCTTTGTGATTCTCACTCAAAGTCCTTAAAGAAGAAAAATATATGTATCAAAGGTATAGTAAGCTTCAGAGTCTTACATCGATTGTTTTTTGCCAAGAATCCCATTTTAAATGTTTTATTCCCCGCCCCCCCAAATTTGTGTAAAGGAACAAAGTGGATATTATTCTTTAAATCTAAGTTTAAACAGCTTAATGAGTGGAGCCAATTGAAGTAAATCATAATTGCTAAACAGGCTTAAGTTTACAACAGCCTTGTGAAAGTCTGCAGAAAAGCACAACACAAAAAATAGCCCTAGATAAGAGAAATGCATTTGTATGGAGCCACCGTCCCAAGACTCCTCTCTCTAAAATGCCAGCATTATGAATCAGTGTGTGTAAAACAGTAACCTTCGTGGGCCTATGTTCTAACTTGATCCATATTATTTATGTTCCACACTTTATCACATAACTGGCAAACATTTTCAAATAGTAAGACTCAACATGCCATCAACAGTGATCTACAATCAGGCTGAATTACTTTCTCCTGCATTAGTAAATTAAGGCAATCCCACCCAGTAGTACTCATTTGTCCACCTTTTGTACTACACAATTTTTCTTCAGACTAATGGATTTTATGCAGGTGATCAAAAGTTGTGGGGCTTCTTCTCAATTCAATTAGCTAAATTATTTCTTGCCATTTCAAATTACAGTCTAAGTCTCCACGAGGCAGCAATTTTTTAAAGTTGTAAAGTAGGATTATTTATGCTTAGATATCGGATCTATAGTAAGAATAGCCCAGACCCTGATAAGATACAGAGAAGGAAAGGACAATAAGCAGGTGAACTGGAACTATTGCCAGACTCCCTGGCCAACTTTATAAGCCCTCTGCCCACAACAATCTACTTGCACTCACTCTTGGAATTTTACTGAGGCCCTAAGATAGGGCAAACACTTTGGTGCAAGTTTCTCAACAAATCTTTGTCCAACCACTATTCTGACCAGATGCTCAAGAAAGGGGGTTCTGTGGACCAATAAATTTGAGAAATGCTGCATTTTATAAAGCTCATTAGCATATTAAAAGTTCCCAGAAGTCCTACATAAACTTTTAATTTAGTTAGCTAAACCCCCTGCTTCCCAAAATTAAGAGGACACAGAATCTCATTTTCAACATAACATCCCACAGAACCAGTGTTCTGCCAGGATTCACTTTGGGAAACCCAATTTTAGAGCTCCAATTTAGCTTTCTGCTTATGTTGTCCTTACTGTTTCAAGCTGGATGATATGTTGTAAATAATCCACTGTGCCTTTATGGAGAGTGCCATAATCTCTAGAGCTTGGTGAATGGTTTGAGTTTTATGTGAGTTGGAATTTCTTGTGGGGATTAAGCTACCTGCTAATTTTGTGCTTGAACCATGCATTCACTGTGACATTCCACCTTGGTGCAGAGTGAAAGGTTTTTGGAGCGTGCCAAGTTGACCTGTTACTGTAACTTCCACAAACACTTCATTTTTGCCCAACATTAAACCTCACTTGACTAGTATTAGGGTAGGCAAAGTGAATTATTTAATACTCCACTTGAGTGGTATTAAAGTCTCCACTTGACTAGTATTAAGGTGACCAAAGCTAATTGTTTAATACTCACTCTCACTTTATTGAATCTACTTCCAACCCTTCCATAGCAAACAAACAAACAAAAAAACCATACTTGATTCATTACACTAAAATTCTGATGTCCCTCTCTATAGTGAAGTAACATCCTCAGAACTCAACATCCCATTGAATCAAGCAATGTCACAGACCCTTAGCCCTTAGCTCTCCAAATTCGGAAATCTGCAGAGTGTCTCCATCATCAATGTGTTCGGTGGGACCTGGCATAACAAAGTCTTAGCTCCAAAATGCTAAGTTTTGCCAGAGCATATGGGGTTATAAAAGCAAATGTGTATTATGCATAATATTATGTCACATTATCGGGCACATTTTTTAAAAAGGCAACACCCACAGGTCTGAACAACTTCAGTTTTATGCAAATTCTGCAAGCACTAAGACGTGCTTACTTGTCACTTTTTTATTGTATCAGCACAGTCCCCAGGGAGGAATCACATCTCACTTTGCTTTGCCATTATTAGTGTCTACCTTTGAAAACACTCTTCTCATTTGCTAAAGGTTTTCTGGCTCTACACAAGAGTTCTCCATTCACAATCTTCTTTTATGACTGGCAGAGAGGAGCTTCTGTGATTACAATGATGCAACTCAATCCTCCTTGGGATTTCAATATGCTGTACCATTGATGCTCAACCCCACACGCTTTTTATAATCATAGCCATCATCTTTTTATTATGTCTTGGACTTGAGGAGGCCTGAAAGCAGATGTAACTCATGATGACCTGACTTCAATGGGAGAATGAACCAGGTGGCTAATTGTCTCTAAAACAAATACACTGATAATTAGCAGGAGAGCACAATGCAACAGAAGCCTAACCACCAACCTTTATTTAAGTTAAGCAAATGGGTGAGCAAATGATGCAGCTGCACCACACTTTGACAAGTTAATAAGGGAGCCATACTTCATCTCCTCAGCCATACTAGCCAAAGGATGCCCTCAGGACTTGGTATCAACGATGCTAAAACTGTGAACTTGGGAAATTGTCAATGCTTACAGTGAAAACCCCTTGCCTGACTACTTGGTGGAGCCAGGATTTAAGGTGTTAGATTTTCTCACCTATGGGACAGTGGGTGACAACAAATCAAAGACAACGGAAAGTTGATGAGATCATCCATACACACTGGAAGTGCTAATAATTGCAGCTCTCTAAGAGTGCTAATTCAGTGACAAAATCATTGCATATTTCATTTTTCTAGGGTTTAGCATTACCTGGCTTGGACTGGCTAATGACTAGATCAGGGTTCAGTAAGCTTTTTCTGTAAGGGACCAAACAGTAGATATTTTAAGCTTTGCAGACTTTATGGTCTCTGTCACAACTACTTACCTCTACCATTTTAGTGCGAAACAGCAATAGACAAGACATAAATAAATGACTGGCTGTATTCCAATAAAACTTTATTTATGGACGCTGAAATTAAGTTTCATATAATTTTCACTTCAGAAATATTCATCTTTTGATTCCTTTTTAACCATTTACAAATGTAAGAATAATTCTTAGATTGTGAGTCATATAAAAACGAGCTGTATTTGAACTATAAGTTGTAGTTTGCTAACCACTGGCCTAGATTAATGAATTGATCTTCAGTTAAGGATTCAGAGATAACAAGGGATCATTCTTTCTGGTTTCCTGTTTGTTTCTTAGTTGCACAAGGAAATTCAGTTCCTGAGAAAGAACTGAAGTCATGGGAAAGGGCTATTCAAATTACTCGATTCAATAAATACATATTGATAACCTGTTGTACAAGTCACAGGTCCTAAATAAGGGCCTAGACTCTCTGAAGTAGGTTATAATTCAGAGTTCTAGTGGCAAATTGGGGACTCTGCCCTGGATGATTTGTCAATAGGTATTAAAATACATATATTATTTGGCCCAAATTCTTCATTTCTGGGAATTTATCCTAAGAAAATAACTAAAATTATGTGCAAAAATTAAACAATATCAAGGATGTTTATTACCCTATTATTTATAAGAGGAAAAAACTGGAAATAAACAATAGAAATGTTAAACAATGACACTGTTATTGTCAGCATTAAATAACAGGAACTTACACAATTTATGGTAATTCTCTATAAAATGGATCATTATGTAGCCATTAAATGTATGATGCGTAAGACTATGTATTATGGGCAGAGTGCGGTGGCTCAAACCTGTAATCCCAGCACCTAGGGAGGCTGAGGCAGGCGGATCACTTGAGCTCAGGAGTTCCAGACCAACCTAGGCAAGATGGTGAAACCCCATCTCTTCAGAAAAATTACAAAATTAGCCAGGTGTGGTGGCATGTGCCTAAAGTCCCAGCTACTTGGGTGGCTGAGGCAGGAGAATTGCTTGAGCCCAGGAGGTTGAGGTGGCAGTGAGCCATGTTCGCACCACTGCACTCCAGCCTGGGTGACAAAGTGAGACCCTGTCTCAATAAACAAACAAACAAAAACGACCATGTATTATGGAAGGATGATCATCTAGGGGAGCAATCAGGTAACAAAGCAGTAAAGACCAAAGGATCTCATTTTCTCTTTTAAAATTGGAGAAAGTATCTAGGAGGATAACTAAGGTGTTAGTTTTCATCATTGCAAGGTGATTTATGACTAGTCTTTAATTTCCTCTTCTTTTGTATTATATTTTCTTGTTATTTTCAATTCATTCATTCATTCAACCCATATTTATTAAGCACTTCATGTGTTCTAAAACATGTTTTACTCTGGTGGAAACCTTATATTGTGTCATTTTTTTTTTTTTTTTTTTATTGTGTCATTTTTTAAAAGCTAAATATTTAAAAGAAGAAGAGATCCCCAAAAGTTAATGTAAGAATGTACAAGCAATTGGGGTGAGTTGCATGGGAGCCCACCTCATAGAGAAGATGCTGAGGAAGATGAGGACCAGCGTGACTAAGGCAGAGGCAGCTGGGAACTGGGTCTAAGATATCTAAAGCTACATGGTGAGCAACTGTTATCCATATTGCATGTACCTATGCCACTCTTTCTACCATCTTATAAAACCATTTCCCAACCCTATAAAGGGGCCAGTGGGTGAGACACTAAAACATGGCAAAGATGTAGCCTAATAATATAGTCCTGTAATGCCCCCTTCTTCTGACAGAGAGAGTGAATAAAAGAAAGAAAGATTTGGACTATCTACCTATTCAATCTGGGGACTGAAAAAAAAAAAACCCCAAGTGACTTAACACAGTATCTTCATCATAGTAGAGTCTAGACTGCACTAGATTGGGATAATTTTGTCAAGCAGAAGTATTTTAAAGCACATACAGCAAAGTATCAGAATAGTGGTGATGGAGAAGCAGAAATGCAAACATTTCCATGTTTTTCCTACAGACCTCTTTGACTTGCTGGTCTCACTGAAGTATGTAGGTTTTTTTTTTTTTTTTTAGATGGAGACTCGCTCTGTCACCAGGCTGGAGTGCAGTAGCACAATCTCAGCTCATGGCAACCTCTGCTTCCCAGGTTCCAGTGATTCTCCTGCCTCAGCCTCCAAGTAGCTGGGATTACAAGCATGTGCCACCGTGCCTGGCTAATTTTTTGTTATTAGTAGAGACAGGTTTTCACCATGTTGGCCAGGCTGGTCTCTAACTCCTGACCTCAGGTAATCCACCTACCTCAGTCTCCCAAAGTGCTGGGATGACAGGCATGAGCCACCGCACTTGGCTGGTATGTCTTTTCAGGTGCTAAGCCTAAATAATTGTTCTTCTGACATTCAAGATGTCAGTCATTTTCTACTGCATCTGAGGTTATGCCTTTTGTGTGGTTCAGAAAACCATGGAGATAAAAAGGGTTATTGGAAGATGAGGACATACAATTCCAAGACCATCATGTATCACATATTATTTCAGCTATGAGAATTTCATAGTGAAAACTCAGGTGCAGAACAATTGAATAACAATTGAACCTGAATACTAGAGTACATTGTTTTTAGTAAGTGCTCATATGAATTCAGACAATTAGATGTGGCAACCACACTGATGCCTTATTGTAAACACAGAGTGTCTGTTTCATTTTCTGCATCTCTCTCTTCCCATTGACATTGAATAATTCTCTTCCAGCATCCTGAAATAATAGTTCTGGTGTGTAGCTGGCTGACAACCCAACATGCAATCAAAACCATGCTGGCCAGATATGTGTAACTGCTTCTAGGCCATTGCTGATCCATCTGTCACTTTCCATACATTGGGTTGGAAAAAGTATTCAGCGAGCAGATAAAGTCTACCAAGCATGCATGCATGCACACATCACACACACAGAGACACACATACTTATTTGCCCTGTATGGGATTATGTGGGCGTACGTATTGATCTAGAATATAAGCCAATATTTTTCAACAACAGTTTTATCTCCATTTACATAACAATTTGTTGTTGTTGTTTTTGCTTAATTTCAAAATAATCGATCCTTTCTCCTCCTTCCAAGGAGAAAACCGGAAATGTTTCTTTCACTACTGCCATTTTTCAAAAGACCCTTATCTGTACTCCAGAGAGAACCTGGTTGGGGCACAAATATTTGCATCAGCTATTTTGGTTCTATAAACACTCAAAGGAGCAGCAATAGTAGGAACAAAAGAGAAACCTAGAAACAGTTGTTCTAGTCTTTAATATAACACTTAATTTTTCCATTAATGTATGAAAATTCTCCAGATGCTAGTTATAAGCTTGCATTGCTATTTTTATTTTTATTTTCATCAATAATAATCTCAGCTTTTATTGGGCATTTCTTTTCCAGAGAGCTCTAAGAAGTTTATGCAAATCGTTTTTTTATCTTCACACCATCTTTGAGACATAGCCAAGAAGTAGATCATTTTCTACTTGAAAAGATAAAAAGAAATTTGTAGAGATGTCAGCACAGGGAAAGATAACTGGGCTGGCTCCAACCAATCCTCTCTCCAGCCATTGCCACTCTGGCAAATCATGATCTTTTTTATTTTTTATTTTTTCCGAGACAGAGTCTCACTGTGTTACCCAGGCTGGAGTGCAGTGGCATGATCTCAACTCACTGCAACTTTCGCTTCCTGGGTTCAAGCAATTCTCCCTACCTCAGCCTCCCGAGTAACTGGGATTACAGGCTCCCGACACCATGCCTGGCTAATTTTTGTATTTTTTAGTAGAGACAGGGCTTCATCATGTTGGCCAGGCTGGTATCGAACTCCTAACCTCAGGTGATCTGCCCACCTTGACCTCCCAAAGTGCTGGGATTACAGGTATGAGCCACCACATCCAGCAGACCTTTTTTAAAAGAAAGTTAGGTCATGTCTTTCTGATGCTTGCCCTGAGGCCTGCAACACCTTGCCTCATCTGTCTGCTCTGAAAGCATATCTCCTGCCTCCTTCTTCGCTCACTATGCTTCTGTGTTATTAACTACCTAGAGTTTGGTATCCCAGAATCATTTCCAGTGACAAAAATTTATGTGAGAGTCATTTATGAGGAAAGTTTCCAGAAAAAAAAAACAATAGGAGAATGAGGAAGTGGAACCAGGAAGGGAAGGAAACCAATGAGATGAAAAATCAAGCAAAGTCCCAGTGAGGACATCTTCAGCTGAATTCCACAGAGGATCTCTGGGAAGGTGACCCTCATCAGGGGCAAGGGAGATGGAGAATTATTCCTCCAAACTCATCAGTCATTGGTAAAGGACTTCCCTGAGGGACATACATTTCAAAAGCTTCTAACTCTCAGGACTTGCAGGCAAAGTAAATTCTGGCACCCTGAAGGCAGTTCTCCAACAAGGCAATGCAGGTGCTGCCACTGGGAGGGAAACACATCAGATGCTAATAAATCAGAAGGGACATGGGCAGAGCCACGACAGTGACTGCTACACTGGGCTTCTGTCCGAGAACACTCCATGGAGGCATTTTGAGGCCTCATCAAAGTCAGCTGCCCTCTGAAACTCTCTCCCCATGGTCCTTTGCGGGGGTGCCTTCTCTTTCTTAAGATGGCCTCTGATTTATTTTTACCTCTTCACTCTCCTAAAAATGGAAGTGAAGCTATCTATTTAAAGGAAGCTCTCCCTCAATTCATCCCTCCAATGCCCTGTTACATCCTTCTTGGCATTTAACACTATCAGTCACTGTTTGCTTGCATCTTGCCTATTGCCCCATTTGCTGCACTACACTAGCTAACTGAAGCACTTCCCCAGTCATTATGTTACAGAACCAAGTTGGAACTGCGTCTCACAACAGCTTGAGTGGATCTCTGTTTTTCGTATTTTTATTGTTATTGCAGTTGTGGTTTTCAAGTCAGTTTAATAAAAGAAGAATCCCAGAATTAATTACCCCAGTGGAATGTATGCTCTATGAAAGCAGGGATAGTGTGTGTCTTGCTGTCCACTGTATACTGAGCACCTGGCTCAGCTTCTGATACCCAGGAGGCACTCACTCAACTGGTGTTTCTTTAAGAAGTAAATAGGTATATCATACTTTTTTCACAAAACAAGTTCATGTACTCTGCTATGGATAGCAATTAATTTTAAGATATCTAAAAACAAACTTGGAAGAATAGAAAAAATTTTCATGGTATTAAAAGCCTAAACTCTATGGTAATATATTTACAAGCTAAGGCCAAAGTAATTCAAGCATTAAAAAAAAAAAAAGTAAGTTAAATACAAAACTTTCTCCTCTACATTTAGTGGAAAAGTCAACAAATGGTAGAAATGAGAAAACTAAAAAAGGATTTTTGGGGGGGATGCTTCTATTTTAATAAACCAGATTGTTTCTAAATTGGGTATGGGAACTTCTTTCACACATAATGTTTATTTTTAAATTACTCTCCCCCCTAAAAATAAGGTGTTTACCATGTGAGCTGAGCTTACTTGAGTTTCCTGTGGTAGATGGATACAGAAATGGCCCCAATTCTTTCTCTCCTATATTCAATGGGAGTTTGCTGTTCCCCCTTACTGAGAGCCATTGTCTATTTTCTCATCTCTTAAATCTGGATAGCTTTTCCCGATAGAATGAGGTCAAAGGGGTAATGTTCCAGTTCAGATTCTAGGCCTCAAGGGAACTTCTATGCTTCTATTCTCTACTGGAACTCTTCCATCATCATGTGAATATATCCAGACTGAACTGGAAGGAGAAGAGGCCACAAGGAGCCAAGATGATTTCTCCCAGCCATGACCATCCTAGACCAACCAACTCCAGCCAACCCACCACTGACCACAGGACATGAACAACCTCAATGAGACTGAGATTGGTCAAGTCCAGCCTGTATCAGAGAATCTACCCTGCAAACACACAGACTTATAAGGAGTAATAAATAGTTGCTGTTTTAGCCACTACAGACATTTGCTGCACTACAATAGCTAACTGAAGCATTTCTCCCAGTCATTATGCTACAGAACCAAGCTGGACCTGAGTCTCACAACAACTTCCGTGGATCTCTGTTTTTTTGTATTTTTATTGTTATTGCAGTTGTGGTTTTCAAGTCAATTTAATAAAAGAACAATCCCAGAGTTATTTAGTATATGTGATTAACATAAAAAGCAACCTCAACAGGCAAGCTTTTCAGAACAATAGCTCTTTCAAACCTCCAGTAGTCTACCAAGGCTTAAAAACAAAGCATTTACTTTGGCAAAAAAGACAAAAAATACACATGCCAAAATAAAATAAAATAAAGAAAACTGTCTAGTTCTACTCCCTATTATACCAATCAACAATATTCATTAAGATTCACATACTTTCTTCTTAACTTTATAAATAATTAGCTATGATTTAATAGTAAGAATAGGATTAAGTGAATCACTGTTCATTTTTTTTTTTAAGCCACAGTGGTACGTGGGATTTTTCTCTTGCTGTTGCTTTTACCAGATCATCTGCCATTTCATTGTCCTGTGCAAAAATAAAAATCTAGGCACCTGCCAAACCAAAAGAAAAAGAGAGAAATAGGAAGGAGGGGGGAGGAGGAAAGCTTTGTTCAATGTAACTGCTCATTGGCCTATATGAAAAAGAATAGCAAATAAACAACCTGCCACAAATTGAGGTGTATACGGAGGTATAGACCTTTAAAGCATATTTCAGTTGCCACAGTTACCATTTTGCAAAATAAAAAAAGCAGGAGAATTGTCAAATGAAATTTTGCTGCATTTCTCATGGGGGCTCAATGCATTCTTTTTTTTTTATTGACAGCCTTTTCCTCCAAATTTGGGTATGATAGTTTCAGTTCTAATTGTGTATTGTTCTGAGGAATGGCTCATTTTCTGATGTGTTTTTATTATATCAAAAGCCGAAAATTTTAAATCAAATCATCCTTTCTTTTTCATTCTTTTTGTCCTCTCCTTCCAAACATGTGTGCCTATACATGTATTTTTTATTGGTTTATAATTAAATAAAGAATAGTTTCACTGCTGCAAAGAATTTTGGAAATGACAAGTTTACCTCCTTATGATATTTGGAATCTATCATTTTACTTGCCAGATTTTGGAGTTGTGGTTCCCTGTGAGTTGTTAAGGCATCCTATAAAGTTTAATTTATACAATGTAAACCTTGAAGAATCCTTTACCTACATGGATAAAATAACAACAGATCTTTGTCTGATCCTTTGTGCTAGCCTTGCATGGTGGGTGCTTTTTTCTTTCTGCAGTACTTCCTAGAACCTATTTTCCCTTTCTCCTTTACTAATTTCACTCTGAATTTCTGCGACATGTGATTTGGGTGGGATTGATCCCATCCCCAGTTGTATCCAGCCATGTATTTGCTAAAGCCAATCAGTGTATCTCATCTGCTGTGTAAATATAAAACAAAACTGATAGATGCACTATTTGAGCCCAGTGTAAGTTCTCATCTGAATCATTCCCTCTGGACTGATCAATTGAAAACACCAATAAATGCTATTTTCTTCTTTCAGCCAGTTTGAGTTGAGTTTTACACCATAAAGTATTATCAAAAAATAAAAATTTGAGGCAGAACTATTGAAAGATAACATAGCAAACTTTGGAAATTAATGTGTTTCTCATTAAGAGTATCCAAGCAGGGTCGAATAGCAGAGAAGAAATCCAAGCATCATAGAAACGGTGTTCTTCTAAGATTACTGTCAACCCACCCTTTTGGTCCTGAATAGTGAATCAAAATGCATGAAACTTAGATTAATATAAAGCCTACTGCCTGTCTCACCCAGATGGACAATAAAGTCACAGACAAGGCAAGTACAGAGAAGTCAAAGACCCAGATTCCCTTGAAATAATTAATGCATCAAATAATTGCCTCAGAGCCCCTCTTTGTTTCGCTACAGGAGTCTTAGTCTGTGGGAGCCAACCACAAAAATAGAAACCACTCTAGACACTCAACTGAGAAGTTGAGAAGTCAAACAAGGTCAGGATGGCAACCCAGAAATTAGCGACTGCATGAAGCTGGAGAATCCCCTAGGCAGGAGGGCCAAAGGGAGGAGGTGTTACTGAAGCCCAGGGGTGAGGGGAGAGACCAGAACTGCGGAGGACCTGACCAGTGGGAGGTGGTGCCACAGAGGATGCTCAGGCTAGTGATGCTGCAGGAGGTATAGAAAGGAGGAGAAATATCCTGGCTTTTCCCTTCCTCCCATACTCTAGTCTCTTGCAAGGGCCTCTAGTAGCTAACACAGCCAAAAGCCCCTGACCAGGGAGCCTAGGAAACACAGACCGTAGTTTTCAGCTCTTCTGTCATACAAGGCAGAGCAGGACAAAGCAAAGGGGAAATCTGAGCCAAGGACCAGCACAGGATCTAATCTCACTGGGTGACGGAAACACGCTGACCTCAGTTTGCACACACAGGGAAGGGACAAAATCATGGGATGCTCTTTGTCTACATGCACAGTCAAATTGAAGCCAAAATTCAAGGCATTTGTTAAACTTAGTGTCATGTGTTCAATCAGCTGCTACTCACGATTCATAATTGGAGTATTCCCTGCTTCCTGATCCCCTGCTCAGAGCCTTCTTCTCTAGCAGTTTTTTCATCTCGCTAAACAGCAACCCCAACCTAACAATTGCACAGGCCAAAAATCTTGACTTATTTCTATTTTTCTCTGCCCCCAGACCACATCTTCCAGCAAAGCCAAATAGCTCTACCTTCAAAATAGATCTAGAAGCTGAATATACCTCCATTTGTGGGGCTGCCATGCTGGCCCCAGCCACTGTCATCTCTACCTGAATCACTGCAATCACCTTGTAGCAGGTCTCCTTGCTTCTGCTCTCGTCCCTCCTCACCCTACTGCACAGAGGAGCTGGGGCAACCTTTGTAAAATATGTTTGTTTCTGTCACAGCTCTGCTCAAACCTCCACTCCCATCTCCTTCCGTATGTTGTAAATCCAAGGCAACCT
Source organism: Aotus nancymaae (assembly GCF_030222135.1). Taxonomy (NCBI): domain Eukaryota; kingdom Metazoa; phylum Chordata; class Mammalia; order Primates; family Aotidae; genus Aotus; species Aotus nancymaae. Next base: position 22,861,249 of record NW_026988431.1, read on the forward strand.
TTCAGGAGCAAGACCTCTTCACGTCCAGCAAATTCATCTCGGGTAATTACCCCCACTGTCATTAAATTCGTGAAATTAGGCTACAGCTTGTGGTTTAAAAAAAAAAAAACAGTTCTAATTATTTGTACCTGCAATGGTGTAGACTATTCCATATCCAGAGCACTATTCCTGACACAAAGTAAATATTTGTTGAAAGGCGCAAATGTTGAATGGGTAGATGGATGGATGGATTGATGGACATATCAAGAATATGAGATTAACATAGAGTATAACATAACCACCATAAAGTGGTCTGAGCTGAGCAATAGAATATTATTTTTTATATTATTTAGATAGGACTTTAAAAGGAATCCATCCGAACCATGCTCTGAGTTATTTATAAAGTGAACTATGTTATATAACATATTTTTGTAAATCTGCAACTTTGTGAGCTTGGATAAAAATGGTTGTAAAGAATAAGAATTAACCCACACAATATAGAGATTTCCAAAGCAGAATTATTTCCCAGAGCCAAACTCTACAACTTAACCAAGCTACCTTGAACAAAGTTCATCATCGAATGTATGAGGCAGCCAATCTCATCTTTACATGAATAAGTAAACTGAGGCCCAAATGGTTTATTCGGTCTACTTTTTAAAGAAATATTATTGCATATCCACTATAGGTTAGGCACCAGATAAGACAGGAATGATTCCAACATGAACAAAGCAGACATAAATGCTAGGCTCAAAGGATGCTGGAAGAAGTTAACTTTGATCAAACTGTATACTACAAGTAGAGACAGGATTGCTGTGAGAAATGTAACAAAGGGAACAAACCAAGTCCAAGAGTTTAAGCTGGGACTTGGAGAAAATAATAGTGCAAACTCTTTTAGTGGTTCTCAAATTTTAGGATGCCTCAGAATCACTTGGAAGGTTTGTTAAAATATAGATTGCTCGGTTTGGCCTCAGAGTTTCTGATTCAGTGGGTCTGGGCTGGGACCTGAGAATCTGCATCCCTAACAAGTTCCCAGATTGATACTGATGCTGCAGTTTTGGGGACTGCATGTTGAGACCTACTGAGCTAGGTAAAGTTGGAGACCAGGGGCTGGAGAAATGGTCTTCTAGGCATAGGAACAGCATGTGGGAAGCCCCTTGTATAAAACTTTGAAATCAAAATAATGCCTTATATTATTCAGGGTCCCAGCAAGAAACAATGATACACCTAAGCAGTATAATTTTTAAAAGTTTAATAAAGTGACTATTCACAAAGCTTTAGGCAGAGATAAGATAAATGAACCAGGAAAGACATGGCGAAACATCAAAAGCTAGCAACAAAGGAGCCTTTACCCACCCTAAAACTCAGAGGCATGGGAAGAGATCGGCAAGGAAAACCAGAGACAGCTGGAGCCACAGGACAAAGCCACCTCACAGGAGCAGTGGCCCTTGGTAGAGAAAGGTAGATATTTCCAACCTACAACCCGGCAGGGAGAGGGCCAAGAATAGTTCATCCTCTTCCCCTCGACCTCCCATTTTCCAACCTCGTTTCAGTGCCAATGAAAAGCCAGACAGAAGTCAGGGAAATTCAGTTAATGCTTTCCAGAAAGTCAGGTTCCTGAAGCCCAGAGTAGAAGGAAGGAAAAGAACACCAGCCTTTGCCATGGGCTAGAAGAGGCAGGCAGACAGGCAGGCAGGACCTTGTGGAAGCCTTTGTAACCAGTTTCCTATTGCAGTGTAATAAATCACCACAAACTTAGCTGCTTAAAATAACATGTATTTATCATCTCCCAATTCTGTGGGTCCAGAGTCCAGGCATGCTCAGCTGGGCTCCCTGCTTCAGGGTCTCACCAGAATGCAATTAAGGTGTTGTCCAGGCTGCATTCTCATTCAGAGGCTTCACTTGAGAAAGTCCTGCTTCCAAGCTCACTCAGGTTGTTGGCAGAATTTAGTTTGCGTAATTGTAGGATTGAGGCCCTCAACTCCCAGAGGCTTCCTGCATTTCCTCAGCCTGTGGGCCTTTCCCTAAACAGTTCCCAACATGGCTGTTTGTTTCTTTAAGGCCGGCAAGAGAGTAAGAGGTGGAGTTTAACTAAGGTAGCATAAACACTGGAGTGACAGCCCACCATCTGCCATATTCTATTAGTTAGAAACAAGTCACAGGTCCCACACACACACAGGGGAGGGGATTAGGCAAGGACGCAAATAACAGAAGGAGGATCATTGGCGGTTACCTTAGAGCTTGTCCACAATATCGCCTAACATTGAAAATCATATTAAGAATTTAGGATTTTATCTTAGAGCCGATAATGTGAGGCCATTCAAAGAGCATACTAGATTAAGGAGCAGCAGAATTAGGTCTACACCTGCGGGCTCACGTTAGTTCTCAAATAGTCGATCAGTGGAAAAACTCAGAGGGTCTACTTAAGGTCACGGAGTTAGTTAGTAGCTGAGCCAGGCTCCAGCTCTTTGAGAATTACCATGCTCCAGCATTATTACAAGGTCCCTTTCTGTTCCATAACGCCGTATTTCTCTGCATCTACAAGATGATTAACTGTCAAATTTAATAGTGTAGCATCAACGTGAAGGATAGAGAAGTAACGGAGAGACTATTTTGGTTAGCAAATATTTGGACTTGGTCTTATATGAAATCTAAAACAAATTCAGAGTTTAATTTTTTTTCCCTTTTACAACGTTTATGTGTATGGATGCTTTCTTTGGAAATAAAAGTTCTTTCTCTTGGACATGATCTGGAGGGGTTACTGGACCCCTCATGCAAGTGGAAGAACTCTGAGTTCACTCACCTCTCCCCTCAGCTGCTGGTCTACCTGGGCTGCCAGATCTTGAAGCAGGATCTAAGTCATCTCACATGCTACAGGCAGAAACACAATTAGGTACAAGCTTCCTGGAAAAAAAAAAAAAAGAAGAACAGCAAAATATGCATCCAGAGCCTGGCAGTGGTGCACTGGCTCATAAGAATCAATTGTTTAATTTTCAGGAATTTTTCAAGCCAGGCATTAAACCATTGGTAGCTTGAAATCAGCAATGGTTGGAATATTTACACTCTAGAAACCAACAAATGCTACAAATCAGGTTTGGGGTTTTTTTCTGTAAGCTTTTTGTTAAACATTTACCAGCACACCACTGCTTTAAAGTGTTCAAACTCTCAACCCTAACAACTCCACTCAAAGAAATATTCAGAGAAGGACACAAATATTTACATATAAAAAAGTTCTTTGTAGAAAATAAAGTTGGAAATAACCCAAATATCTAAGAAGCAGCAGATTAAATGAAATGCTATGTAGCCACTAAAATTACATTTTTAAATCTATTTGATAACATGGAAAATTACTCAGCATATCAGGGGAAATGAGAATATAAAACTCCATATATAGTACAAGAGAAAATTTTTGTGGGGAAATAGTATGTATGTATACAGAAAGAGGATTTAAAATTTTTAAAAAACTCATATAGTATCAGTGATATCTTTGGTGGGATAAAAGGTAACTTATTTTCTTTTATATCTTTGTATATTTTCCAAATATTCTTTGATAAACATGTATTGCATTTGTAATCAGGCAAAAAAAAAAAAAAAAACCGAAAAAAACAGTAAGGTTGTAAGAAACTGGAAAATATGGGCCTAAAATCAGCCAACATTTTATGCTTACCATAGCATTTGCTGCGCCATATTGACACCTACCCATCAGAAATAAATTACATACTTTCTGCATCCCAGGTATAATAGAATGGTGACACTGGATTGTGTTGAATCTGTGCATTTTTAGTTCTCTGAGCTCTTAAGAATGTAGCCAGTTTTCAGAATGTAGCATAGAATTGCACTTCTGACCTAAAGCCCATAAAAACAGTGAATTAAGCACCTAATTTATCACTTACAAATTGAGCCTTCTCTTCACATCCCTTTCCAGGCGTCTCTCTTAGGAAGGAGGCTCGCGTTTTCTTGCAGAGACTGGAATGACGCTCTGACCCCAACTCCCACTCCTCTCCACGACAGGGCGTGACTTATCTGATCAGAGAGTTAGGAGAGGCTCGTTTGGAGCCAACCTGTCCAGAGATCAGCATTCCACTCTGCTCTCTGCCTTGGAGGGTTGTTCCCCACTCCCACATCATGGAGGAATGCCTGCAGTTGACCAGCTGTGCCAGTGACTGGAGGTAAGTGATGATTTTACTGGTGAGTAGGCAAACCCACTTGGCCACAGATCTAACCCATTCTCCAATCAAGTTTATTAGTAATCTAGGCCATATGATTTCCCCCTTCTCTAGCATCTATTACTTCATCCCAACTTTAGGAGAATATAGAGATATTGATTATTAGTCTCCTCCAAACTCCAACACAATCCATCAGTCAAGCAGAAACTGCTGAAGAGAAGGGTCACATCTTATATTCCCATTTTTGTATCCATAGCACTTAGCATGGCCATTTATGCACATAAAAGTGCCCCATAGAAGAGTCAGGGTGGAGAGGAGAAGAAAGCTAGTCAAAGAAAAAGATTCAGAATACAATCTCTTTGCCTGTTACCTCTTCTTATGTCCTACTAAGAATTCAGTAAGAGTGGCCCTTCTTTCAGGCAGATTTTGCCCATTATCCCCATCCTTGGTTTAATAGTTGGTGCAGCATTTGTGGTTTAAATAATTTACAGTGATGAATGGGAGCTAACACCAGGTGAAATGGGGTCTCACCTGAGGAAAATCCTTAGTAATGAGAGACACGGGAGAGGTATGGTCATCAGTTCTTAATTATATTCTGTCTTCTCTTGGCTGTCTCCTAGTTTCGCCTTCTTCCCTCCTTTAACACATATTTTAAATAAAGTGAAAATTTAAACTGGGAAACATCTCTTTGTACTCAGTATAACTTTCTGTTGCCTTGGCTAGAGCCCCCTGACTAAATCACTCCTGAAAGTCTTTACACCATTTCTTCCTTCTCATCAATTGGTACCAATTAGACACCTTCCAGGTAGAGAAATAATTTACTTAACTGCATAAGAAAATGGCCACTTCAAGCCCTTTAAGAATTTTGGTTCTCAATTACCCAGCCTTACTTCTCCTGTGAAGTGATAATTAGAGTCTAGATGATAACTGGATTACCAAGGACATCTCTCCTGACAGTCGTTTAACATCTAATCAAGTGTTAAGGTCGTAAATTATGCATTTCTCAACAGCATTCAGACCCATTTGAAAACAATTTGAAACAGTTCAAGAGTTCCTAGATGGTCTTCAGTTTTATAGGGCTGTGAAGGGTCCTGCTTAAAGGAATTACCCGCTTAGAAGAATTACCCAGTTAAAGGAATTACCCACTTAAAAGACTCAAATGTGTAAGGCTCTCTCAGTTCTTTAATCTGCTGCAGATCATTATTTTTTAAACTGACAATTGAGTGTCCTCCCCTCCCACCACATAAGAGAAATTGGAGTGTTTCCCACAGTGTCAATACGCCTCCCCAGGGAGCTCAGATAAAAAGATTCTAGAGAGAATATGAAAGGGAGAAAAATGACTTAAAAAAAAAAAAAGCCTTACAACTTTGTTTTTCTTACAACTTGTTCAAAAGCAGGTCCAAAAATTAAAAATTCATTACTGCAATACTGAAAACTATGGACTGTGCTTCTCATTTGTGGGTGCACAGAGAAAAAACTATCCTAAGTGATTGGGGTTAAGGAGATGTGGGGAAAGGGAGAAAGGGGGCTGCCATGTCTTGCTCTGCCCACCTTTAAACAAAACCAAGCTTCCTGAAAGCAGTGCGTTCTTCCAATGACATAGGCCCTATTAGAACAATTCAACTCTGCTCTCACGACTGTCAACCCATGTCTTCAATTCCACCAGAAACCTGAGTAGAAGTCTATATCCCAAAAAGCAGCCATCACCATAGTCTTATATTTTGCAACAAAATATTTTCCCCATCAGTTGGTCTATGAGTCCCTCTGTCTTCCCTTCCATTCCTCACGGGCAGAAATGTGGATGTCTCTAAAAGCACTGAGCATCACATTCGTTTATGACAGCATGTCTCTAACTCCCCTTTAATAACAACAGCCACGCTTCTTTTGGAGCCTGAGAATCTGTTCGCATGCTCAGTCTCTTCCTCTTGGAAGGAGAAATGGTATAATTGGAAGCAAAGATTACACCATGTAATTTTACCAAGATAAGGATCCATCTTTAGTCTAGCCCAACTCAATTAGAATATTTTTACTGCTTAATTTGATCTGAAGAGCCTCAGGAAAAAAAAAAAATCTGTCTTCTTGGAGGAACAGGCAAAATCTGACACATATGGTTTCTTCCCTCTTCCTCCCTTACTTGCATCTCAATAACATTCCACATATTAAAAAGATGAGAACCAGAAATCCAAAGTGAGGGCAGTCCTTTTCCATCCCTTCTGCTACATTTTAAGACTTCACTCATTGGAACAAGCTGAGTTATTTGTGCGGCAAATACATTGAGTCTCTTCAAAACAAATATCTTTTATTCCAGTATACTTCTTAGAAAAAAGAGAGAGAACAGAATTGGTGTCAGATACATAAAAGATCATCTTACCTGGGCCAATGTAGAAAGCCTCTTGCCTGATCTCCTTGTTTAGCTTTCTAAATCAAAATATCCCATCATCATCACTCTCTTGATTAAGAGCCTGTGATGGTCATCCATGTCTAGAGGAAGAAAATCCAAGCACCATTCACAATTGGGCTCCTACCCACCTTTTCACCCTTACACTCTGTCATTTTTCCTCAAATAAACATGATGCTTCCATCATCACTTACATCCTGCAAACAGGTATGCACATTCTTGTCTTTTTCTTTGCTCCCACTGTTCCCTTTGTGTCTAATTTCTTTTCTTCATTCCTTACAAAATCCTCTTCATCCCGCAAGAACTAACTCAAATGTCACCTCCTCTATAGACCTCCTCTCTGAAGCTGATACAACATCCAGCACCCAGGTTCACCTGCCACTTTTCAATTCCTCTATTGTACTTTTATCATAATTTTTTTGTGTGTCTCTTGAGGGATTATAAATTTCCTGAGAGCCATGATTATGTCTTCTAATTTATGTATAACAGTATCTCTATCACCTTACCTAGGATAAATGTGTACTATCTAGAAAGACATTCTAGAAATAAATCAGGTTTTCTTTTGTATTAAATGAGATTTTAAAATTTGTCTTTTAAACATTTATGGATTCATTTTTATTTTGTTCAGACCCAAATTTCTGAATATGCATTCACATGAAAAGCTGCTATGCTAAAATTCAGAGAAATGCAAGAGCTGGTATTATAATCAATTTTCTTCTTCCTTAAATCTTTCATATGAAGTTATGCGTGTTTAGACATGTCTTCACTTGCAGTCATGTTTGACAGGGGGTCTTTTGCTCTTTGTATATCCCCAGTGTGTGTCACATAAATAAAAGTCCTCCTCTCACTGGAATATTGACAGAAATAAATCACTTTGCAAAGCAGGCTCAGAAGATACTCTCCTGAATTTTGAAGGAATTTCTTTTATTGAGACACTGAAAAAGTATATGATAAATTATGATCATTAAAGTAGAGTAGTTAACATATAAAATCATTTGACTCAAAGAAAAGCAAGGTCCCAGGTGATGTACAAATTAGGTATATACAGAGCCTGGGCAAGAAATACATCACTTAGATGGTGTATGAGTCCATCTCGCACTGCTGTAAAGAACTACCGGAGACTAGGTAATTTATGAAGAAAAGAGGTTTAATTGACTCACATTCTGCAGGCTGTACAGGAAGCATGGCTGTGGAGGCCTCAGGAAACTTACAATCATGGCAGAAGGCGAAGGGGAAACAAGTTTCTTCTTCACATGACTGCGCAGGAGGAAGAGAGAGTGAAGGGGGAAGTGCTACACACTTTTAAACAACCAGATCTCATGAGAACTCACTCACTATCACGAGACCAGCAAAGGGGAAATCCACCCTCATGTTCCAATCACCTCCCATCAGGTCGCTCCCCCAACATTGGGGATTACAATTCAACATGAGATTTGGGTCAAAACACAGTGCCAAATTATATCAGATAGGTAATGTTTCTATGGAGTCCTCATTCTTGGGCATTCAAGTCAGGGAGGACCATCAAGGCAAAAGCTCATTCTCAAATGGTTGAGAATCCCACCTCCAATCTCCCAGCCTACAGGTGAGATATAAGTGCAGCATTTATACTTCCCCAGTTCCTGCTTACTTGGGGGCAGGCTTTGTACTTAGGCTTTTCACTTGCTCTAAATGTGGCCTTGGGACTGCCCTCCAGCCACAGCCTTTGGTCATTCCCCATGAATGGCCAGTCATCTAAGTTTATGGACAGGTAAACCAAGCTGACATAACCTCCCCCTCACCAACTTCTCCTCCACAGTCTCTTATCTTACAGGCTCACAGAATTCTGAAGCATCTCCAAAGTCTCTTCTTTCTCTCTACATCCTAAAAGAGTTGTATTGGGTAATAATATAAAAATATCATAAAATATAATTAACAAAGTGAGGGAAGGCTCATGAATGCTGAGAGATAGGAACATGAGGCAGAAGTGGTCTCAGTCTCATAGGAGGAGAGAAAAAGGTGATTGGGCATGGTGGCTCACCCCTGTAATCCCAGCGCTTTGGGAGGCCGAGGCAGGTGGATCACCTGAGGTCAGGACTTCAAGACCAACCTGTCCAACATGGCGAAACCCCTTCTCTACTAAAAATACAAATATTAGCCAGGCATGGTGGTGTGTGCCTATAATCCCAGCTACTCTGGAGGTTGAGGCTGGAGAATCACTTGAACCCAGGAGACAGAGGTTGCAGTGAGCTGAGATCATGCCACTGCACTCCAGCCTGGATGACAGAACAAGACTGTCTCAAAAGAAAAAGAAAAAAGAAAAAGAGAACCCAGTACTTAGGGAAAAGCAGAATGCCTTGATAACCTTTGCCTGTTATCACAAGGGGATCATCGCTCTATAGCACAATTGTATTTCCCTAGACTGAAACCCCAATAGCCACCTTGACACCCTACAGTACTGTCTTGAAGGTTCACTCTTCTTTACATGACTAAAAGGATCCTCCCACCCACCCCTACCAGGGACCTCATAGGGTGACAGCTTGTAGCAAGGAAAGATGATTGCAAAAAGGAAAAAGGGAGAATGGGACACTTCATGGTGTCTGCCCATGGATGATGTGCTATATGAGGTGGTAGATAGATACCGTTAAATAAGATTAAATCCCAGAGTGAGGAAGTTATTCCCATAAGGCTTAATTATCTTTAGAGCCTTAGGATGAGTCAAAGCTAAGTGCCGGTTTAGTGCTACCAGGTCTTTAACACCTTTCAACACTTGCTAGTTTCCCTTTTTAACAGAGAGCCAGCAGACTTCAGACTCAGAACCTGGATCAGGCTACTGTATGCAGTGAGTTTTTTTAATACTATTGTTTTGACATATTTAATTTTAAAGTTATTTTCTGTTTGTGGCAAGTGAGACTTTTTATTCATTATGTTCACATGACTTTCTTTTCGGAATAAATTATTTAACATGAACAATGAATCAGTTTAAAGTGAAATAAAGTAAATAATTGTTCAGGTTTATACAATTATCATAAAAATCAGAAAGAATGACTAAAGCTTGAGAAACATCAGTAATATAATCCTTAAATATGGGATGTTAAGATTAGAGGACCTGGAGTAAAAATCCCATTTCTGCTCCTTTGCCAGTCCTGTGATCCAGAGCAAATAATGTAATCTCGCTGAGCCTCAGTTTCTCAACTATGAAATGGGAATGAAGATAATACTCCACACAAGATTGTGGTCGGCCCAAGTGAGCTACATATAGAGGATGAGGCTGAGTAAATCAGTGGGCTGGTACTCATTACAATAAGAGGGCATGACCAGTGCAGGCCAATTAACTTACTTGTCCACTACAGTATTATACGCTAAACCAGTGGTCCCAAACCTTTTTCCACCAGGGGCTGGTTTCATGGAAGATAATTTTTCCATGGACTAGGGGCAGGGGAATGGTTTCAGGATGATTCAAGCACGTTACGTTTATTATGTACTTTTTATTGCTATTATTATTATCTTGTAATATATATTGAAATAATTACACGACTCACCATAATGTTGAATGGGTGGGAGTCCTGAGCTTGTTTTTCTGCAACTAGATGGTCTCATCTGGGGGTAATGAGAGAGGGTGACAGATCGTCAGGCATTAGATTCTCATAAGGAGTGCACAACCTAGATCCCTCTCATGCACAGTTCACAGTAGGAGTCACATTCCTATGAGAATCTAATGTCACTGCTGATCTGACAGGAGGTGGAGCTCAGGCAGTACTGTCAGCAATGGGAAGAGGCTGTAAATACAGATGAAGCCTGACTTGCAGGCCCACTGCTCACCTCCTGCTGTGCAGCCTGGTTCTTAACAGGCCACAGACCAGTCTTGGTCCACGGCATAGGGGTCGGGGACCCATGTTGTATACCATATGCAGCATTTGGTTGTATTTGCCTCCCCCAAGAGAGTATAAGTTCCTTGATGGCAGTAACCATGTCTTATTGATCTGTACCTTGGAACATTGCTTCTCTGTGGTACAGATTTTATTAATATTTTTAAATTGAATTAACCAGTTGAACAGATGATCTATTTGTCCTGACAATCCAACAAAGACCCTTGAGGTCAAACATTGTCTGCTGTATCACAACTATTAGTGTAGTAGTTTCTCAGTAAAAACTCACTGATTGATAATATCTGCATCTCTTATCTGGACTACTGTGATTGTCTTCTGGTTTAGTCTCTCTCCCTCCACTGGGGCCCTCCCACAGTTCATTCTCTGCATGGCAATCAAAGTGAGCTTCCTAAAACACAAGACTGACAATATCAGTCTCCCACCAAAAACCCACATGGGGATAGAGTAAAACCCCATGGCACAATATACAAGGCCCTTAATTATCCATCTCCAACTTACAGCTTTAGTTTTGCCCCTGAGTATACCATCTCCTGCAGCTAGACTGAAGCATTTCAGATGCCCAACAGCTGCATGGTCTCTCAACTCATGGTCATTGCACCTACTGTTCCTTTCTCTGACATGCTCTTTTCTTTCCTGTTTCTCTACCTGGCTAGGTTCCACTCATCCCTCTAGATGTCCCCTTCTACAGAAGGCCTTTCTGCCCTCTTCTGAACCAGGCTAGACATCCCTCACAGGAGAACATGGGCCATGTGAGAAAAAGATAGATTTCCCTTATGACTTTCAATTCAGGCATATTGAATCCACAATTTGTAGTCTCTGCCTGTAAAATCTCAGGCATCTGGTGGGTCTCTGATCACTGACAGCCACAAGGGCCACTGACAGCCATGAGCAAGATCTCTTGCTATTGTTAAATTTCTGCTGTTCTAAGGGTGACTGTGTGTCTTGTTGAAGTGATTCTCTCAAAGGAAAATGCCTGTAAAATGCCTGATCTTTCAAGCTTACCTCCAGATTTGATTTAAAAAAAAAAAAAAAACTCTATAGCTGTTTTTACGTGAAAACAGCTTTCATGGGAGAAAATAAAAGTTGAAAACATAATTGTATGCCTAGATTATGTTCCTATAACCTGTAAAGCTTCTGACACTATGTGAGTGGGCAGTGAATTTGTGGGAAGAAGGAAGAGAGAGAAAGAGAAAATGGATAATAGGGCAGTCAAGAGAGAGAAAGAAAAGGAGCAGGAAAAAGCTAAAAGAGATAAAATTTTGTCATAGTTGCCATTTATCTTCAGTAGCCACACTTGCCAGCCTCTTCTTCTACCAAGCTCATTTGTGATGTTCTCATCTGACCACACCTGTGGCCACAGCTTGGCAGCCCCATCCAGCCCATACTCCATGCAGTGTCTAGATACACATGAGCCTGGGCTATCTTCCCTCCTTCCCACTGGCTTCTTTTATATCATGGCTGGGTGGATGCAGGATGCACAATGGGCCAGCTGTCTCCTCCAACTCCATGTGTGTAATAAGGCTAAACACCTTTGAAATTTGAGATAATTGAAGGGTTTCCTTAGAAAACCCCAACCAGACAGGCCATAGCCAATAGCATTTGAACATGTTCAAAGTAGTTAGCAATATTTTAAATTTAAGAGATTCTCCACAATTTGAAGTTTCAGTTTCTTCCCAGAATTGAAAGAACTAGTAACATGGGGCTAGCTCTGGTTGGATTTCAGTAGAGCTGCTTATTTCAATGATGGCACATGGCTCTCCCTCTAGTTTGCCACAGACCCCACCCCTCCTTATCATGCCCCAATATTGAAGCCAAGCACAGATTGCGATTTGTCAGAGTGCTCTCATTTTATTTGAACTATATTTGCCTTACACTTGACTATGTTTATTCACTGACATTCTGTGAGACCCCAGAAACCCTTGAGTGTGCACTGTGCACACCAGACATTCTCCACACATGCAAAGCAGATGGCCGCCCAGACAGGGCTCATCTCTTTAGCTTTGAACAAGAGCCTGTGTGCTATCATTTCTTGCTGATAATTCATGCCCAAAGGGAAATAGGGAAGAAGAGTTCTTTTTTACTAACCCAGAGTCTCCAAACATGACTTCTGACTTCCTGTTTGTGCTTTTTCCCTGGCTACTTGCATTAGCACCTTGCTATCATTATTGTTACCTGATCTCATTACCTCTCAGACTCTTTACCTCCCAATGCAGCATTTGCCCTCAAGGTAAATCTGTTGCCCGCCCAAGAGATAATAATACTTATCAGGACCTTTTGTAGTGTTTCTGGACCTTTTGGGATTGAACCACATTTTGCATACATAAAGCCCTCTGTTATCACCACTATTGTTGTCATTATTATTATTTGGGATTAGGCAGCCCTCTCAGAAGTCTTGCCAACCACAGGCAGGTGCCACCCCAGAGTCTCACCCGGCCGGGCACAGTGACTGAGGCCGGACGCACCTGGCTGTAGTATGCTGGTTCAGCCTGCAGAGTCTTGGGCTCTTGCCAGAGAAGAAACCTGCCCTGAAACATTCACTCCTCCCTTTATGCAGGAAATAGAGAGCGGGCTGGGGGTGAGCAGGAGGCCTTCCCCAGGGAACCCAATGTCCAGACCATGCTGTTGGATTATCATTGCTGCAGCAGTCCTCAAACCGGGCAGATCCTTACAGAGCCAGATTCTCTGTCTCTCTCAGAAGAGAGGGACGTACAGTAGAGTTTGGAGTCAGAAGCTGGGTTCCCACCCCACTGTCACTCTAAAACTGTGTGAGCCTCCAACAACTGATTGACTCTTCCAATCTCTGGTTCCTCATTGGTAAAATGCGGATACATCCCAACTTCATGATAATACCATAAGATTTATATGTAAATAAATTTGAAATTATATATACAAGTATTTAGGTAAATATCAATTTATAGTGTCTGATATATAGTAAACCCTCTATTAACTGATGAAGAAAGGGCCCCATCCCTATTCAGGCTTGCAGCACCACCCAGAAGTTAACTGTTTCAGCAGCAGACCTGGAGGAAATAGACAAGATGCCCTCAGCAAGCAGAAGTGAATACAAACCTCTCTCACCAAGAGAGTAATTCCCACTCAACAGCATGCTGCCTGCCACCTGAATTCCTATTTTGTTATTCTCCATCTCTCACTGACTCCCAACCAAATGCCTTCCATCCAAGGAAACATGAGCCTTTTTCTCTTTTTGATACACAGCCTCTCCCTCTGTGATACCCATTGATCAAGCTTGCCCCAGCAAAGGGGTGGGGATATGGAGCATCAACGCTGCTTTCTAATCCCTTTATTTTGTTCTTTTCTCTTCTAAATTAAAAAAAGCAAGCAAACAAACAAAAATGAAACAAAATGCAAAGCAGCTTAAAACTTTCAACATTTCAACATTTCAAAACATTTAAAGGAAACTGTGTTGACCCAGAGATGCCAGGGAAGAGCTGGGCATGAGAAGGGCGGGGATGGAAACAAGTCTCAGGAAAACAGGAGCCAAGGAAGAAAATTCTGCCAGGACCCTCTCTCCATTTCTTGTTTCTCCTTCTTTCTGCACATCTGCTTCATTCCTTCTCACTACGGAATGTCAGTAATCACAGCTACAGCACTGCACAGCTTTGCAGTCATTAGAAAGTCAATCATTAGACTGGCTTATACCCTTTCTGATACCAAATTTTAAAATCTGAGAGAAGCGATTTGAGTGACCGGCTTTGGTCAGGAGCCCATTCTTGGATCAATCAACTATGGCTGTGACTACTGATGGTGTAGTTTGGTCAGAAACAAACCCCTAGACCAACCAATTGTTGGTTGGGACGATGAGCTCATGTCAGAAGATGGTAGCTGCTGTTGTAAGCTGTGGTTGAAGGAAAGAGAGGCAAGAGAAGAGAGGCCACCTATTATAGGATACATAATGGAACTAGATTATCTTTTTGTGAAACTTTCTAAGTTGCCAAACCAGGAGCTTCTCAAGAATGGAAACTAAGCTAGTGCATCTTTGTATTCTGGCTATGATAAGGACTCAAGAAATGTTCATAGAACTGAATTGAAATGCATCTGACCAATTGTAAAGCTTTGTGTCCATCTTAGATCCTATGTGTCCAGGGAACAACCAAAAGATCAGCTGCAGAAATGAAGATCATACTTTGCCTGAGGAGAAATTTTCCAACAAACAGAATTGCCTGGAAATGTAAACAGAAGCATCAGAAAGCTAAGTACCCTCTTTTAATGGAGGCCTTCAAGACTAAGTAAATGACTGTTTGTCAGGGATGTTGAGGAGGATGCTTATAAATTCACCCAAACGCCCTTCTAAACACTTGATTATGATTCTGCAAACTTAGTCAAAGATGAAAAATTCACCATGCCTAGACCAAGCTTCCCAGGACACCAAAGAAAGGAGAAATAGCCACAGCAATACAGCCAATGCTGCTGCTGGCCACATCTGAACATATGCTTTGATGTGATCCTAGCCTTTCTTCTTCCTAGTGATGCTGGTCATGGGTGATGAGTTAAAGGACTTCCTTGCCTCCATCAGTGTACCTGCCTGTTTACAGACTAAAATGTGCCCAATTTAAAATGTTCTCACTCCCGTTTTGTCCCAAGACATAAGACTTCATTTCACTGCATCTATTGTACAATGAATAAATTGAAACTATATGCTATTTGGGCACTATTTCTAATCTGTTTTTCACCAAGAGCTGCCTGGTAAGTTGGCAGCTTTGATTTTTATTAGCATTTTCACTCTTATCTCATACAAAGTTCTGCACACTTGAAAGATTTCCTTAAAGGGAGTTTTCCTGAATCACCAGCCACTGTAATGTGATGAAGGAAAATGTGATGATAGGACTAGCATCACCCCCATGATGCGAGCCCACCTGGGAAATCCTGGGCAGGCACAGGAAGGGAGGTTTCCTGGGATATCTTTTACCAGAAACTGGGGCATTGGTTCTCAGAGAAGAGCTGTGGTGGCATGCTAGAGCTAGGTCATATTAGCTTATGAAAGCCAATTATTCAATTTTTAGGAATTTTGTGAGCCCATTGTTAAACCATTGGTAGTTTGAAATCAGACTTGGAGTATTTATATTTCGGCAAGTGCTATGAATCAGGCTCTCCAGCATATCCCCTCCCCCTTCCCCTAGTTTAACAGTATAGCTATAACTAATCAACACTAGTCACTGCCTCTTTGCCAAATGACAGGACTGACCCTGGCAACAATTCTTAGCCAAAGCAGTCAGTGCTGCTCACAGCTCCACCACAGAACAAAGAATCTTGTTTTTCTGGCAATACCAATAGAGTCATACTTCATTTTGTTGCACTTTATGGATATTGCAGTTTTTACAAATTGAAAATTTTTGACAACTCTGTATTGAACAAATCTGTCAGCGCCATTTTTTTCCAAAACATGTGCTCACTTTGTGTCTCTGTGTCACATTTTGGTAATTCTCACAATGTTTCAAACATTTTAATCATTATTATATCTATTATTATTACTGTAATCAGTGGCCTTTGATGTTGCTACTGTAATTGTTTTGGGATGCCATGAACTGTGTCCATACAAGATGGTGAACTTAATCGATAAGCGCTGTGCATGTTCTGATTGCGCCACCGACAGGCTGTTCCCCCATCTCTCTCCCTCTCTTCAGGCCTCCTTATTCCCTGAGACACAACATTGAAACTAACCCAGTTAATAACCCCACAATGGCCTATAAGTGTTCAAGTGATCTCAGCAAACTGACACAAGAACACAAAATCAAACACCGCATGTTCTCACTCATAGATGGGTGTTGAACAATGGGAACACATGGATACAGGGAGGGGAGCACTATACACTGGGGTCTGTTGGGGGGCAGTGTGGGGGGACAGTGGGGGGTGGGGAGTTGGGGAGAGATAGCATGGGCAGAAATGCCACATATAGGTGAAGGAGAGGAAGGCATCAAATCACACTGCCACGTATGCACCTATGCAACAATCTTGCATGTTTTTCACATGTACCCCAAAACCTAAAATGCAATAAAAAAAAAAGTGTTCAAGTGAAAGGAAGAGTCACATATCTCTCACTTTAAATTAAAAGCTACAAATTATTAATCTTGGTAAGAAAGACACAATGAAAGCCAAGATAGATCAAAAGCTAGGCTTCTTGTGCCAAAGAGTTAGCCAAGTTGCAAATGCAAAGCAGAAGTTCTTGAAGGAAAATAAAAGTGCTACTCCAGTGAGTAAACAACTGATAAGAAAGTGAATCAGCCTTATTACTGATCTGGAAAAAGTTTTAGTGGTCTGTATAGAAGATCAAACTAGCCACAACATTCCCTTAAGCTAAAGCCTAATCCAGAGCAAAGTCCTAAATAATAGGGTAGAATCTGTTAAATTTATGAAGGCAGAGAGTGTTCAGGAAGCTGCAGAAGAAAAGGCAGAAGCTAAACAGAGATTGGCTCATGAAGTTTAAGGAAAGGCCATCTCCATAACAATAAAGTACAAGATGAAACCGCAAGTGCTGATGGAGAAGCTGCAGCAAGTCATCCAGAAGATCTAGCTAATATCATTGATGAAGGTGGCTACACTAACAACAGATTTTCAATGTAGATGAAACAGCCTTCTATTGAAAGAAGATGACATCTTGGACTTCCATAGCTAGAAAGGAGAAGTTAAGGCCTGGCTTCAAAGCTTTAAAGGACAGACTGACTCTCTGGTTAGGGGCTAATGCAGCCAGTATCTTTAAGTTGAAGCCAATGCTAACTTATCATTCCAAAAATCCTAGGGCCCTTAAGAATTATGCTAAATCTACTCTGCCTATGCTCTGTAAATGGAACAACAAAGCCTAGATGACAGCACGTCTATTTATAGCATGGTTTACTGAATATTTTCAGCTGCTATTGAGACCTATTGCTCAGAAAAAGATTCCTTTCAAAATAGTACTGCTCATTAACAATGCACCTGGTCAACCAAGAACTCTAATGGAGATGTACAAGGAAATTCATGTCATTTTCATGCCAGATAACACAATATGTATACCACAGCCCATAGATCAAGGAGAAACTTGACTTCCATGGCTTATCATTTAAGAAATACATTTCATAAGGCTGTACCTACCATAGATAGTGATTACTCTAACAGATCTGGGTAAAGTACATTGAAAACATACTGGAAAGAATTCACCATTCCAGATGCCATTAATAATATTCATGATTCATGGAAAGATGTCAAAATATCAGCATTATAGGAGTCCGTAAGAAGTTGATTCCAACCTTCATGGATAACTTTGAGGACTCGAGACTGCAGTGGAGGAAATACAAATGTGATAGAAATAGCAAGAGAAGTAGAATCAGCAGTGGAACCTGAAGATGTGACTGAATTGCTGCAATCTCATAAAACTTTCACAGATAAAGAACTGTGTCTGTGGATGAGCAAAGAAAATAGTTTCTTGAGATGGAAACTACTCCTGGTGAAAATGCTATGAACATTGTTGAAATGACAACAAAGAATTTAGAATATTATATAAACTTAATTGATAAAACAGAAGTAGGTTTCAAGAGGATTGACTCCAATTCTGAAAGAAGCTGTACTGTGGGTAAAATGCAAACAAACAGCATCACATGCTATAGAGAAATATTTCCTGAAAGGAAAGTCAATGAATGCAGAATATTTTATTGTTGCCTTATTTTAAAAAACTGCCTCAGCCACCCCAACTTTCAGCAACCACCACACTTGTCAATCAGCAGTCATCAACATCTAGGCAAGACCCTCTACTAGCAAAAAGATTACAACTTGCTGAAGGATCAGATGATCATCAGCATTTTTTAGCAACATAGTATTCTTAATTAAGTACATTTTCAGACATGTTATTGCACACTTAGCCTGTAGTATAGTGTTGACATAGCTTTTATACATACTGGGAAGCCAAAAATAAAAATGTGTGACTAGCTTTATTGTGATATTTGCTTTATTGCAGAGGTCAGGAGCTGAACCTGCAAATCTCTGAGGTATGCCTGTATTAACATTTATGTTGGGTCTCTTCTGCAGTTGATGTGTTGATTTATTATAGTGGACATAAATACATAGTGTTGTGTCCCACTGTCTGGAACACATCCCCCTGTATCTTTTTCTAGGACTTTTATACCATCTTTCTTAATGGTGCTATATGAGAAAGAGAACAAGAAAAGGATGCCACCTATTTTCGGACTTTAATTTTTCTTTTCATGTAAAGTACGCTACTAATGTCTGAGGCTTCTGAGATTTGTCAAAAACAAGTTTAGAAGGAGCAGAGTGTTAGTGGAAGAAACATGAGAGGCTGATACATAAGTTATTTAACTTATCAGAGCCTCAGTTACTCAATCTAAATGGAACTTTTAATGTTGGTTTAGGGAGTTACGAAGGAAGTGGGGTGGGGGGGATGTATGAAAAGTGTCATGTAGCATTCAACCAAGTATTGATTGATTAGGGACATCCGTTTTGGGAGGAAATCCAAGTAAAATGAACATGCCAGTAGTCTTAACTTAGAGATGTTTGGAGAATTAACCCTCTACGCCTGTGCTGACACTTCAGAGATGGGCAGTCAGGAGTTGAATGTTGGTTCAAATATTGGTTGAATGTTATATGGCACTTTTCATACATTTTCGCCCTTCCTATTTAACTATTATACTTTTAAAAGCCCAACTTCTGGGATGCTTCCTCTTCCATGCTACACAAATAAGAGAGTTTCAAAAGTACTATAAGATCTTCTTTGGCACAAATTTATGTAGCTTTTCCTTCCCCAATAAAAATATAATTCTGAGCATACTTTACAAAGTCTATTCCTAAAACAATCTGTTGTTTGGGGAAAGCCAGGTTAAATGAACATGCCAGTAGTCTTGGCTTCAAGATGTTTGAAGACTTAACCCTCTAAACCTGTGCTGACACTTCAGAGATGGGCAATCAGGAGTTCCTGGTAGTTCCTCATAGCTGTACAATTAGAAACGTGAAATTCAGTGGAAATCTAAGTCAGCTCTTGACTGTAAAGAATTCTGTCCCTTTCTCAGCTACTGCAAAGCCTTATAAGCTGAGAGATCTTAGGGACGGTAGAATCTTGAAGCCCATCTAATAAATAAGCTGCAGACCCAGGAGAAGCATGTTGAAATAATATGAAAGAAGTTTTCTATTCTTTAACTACAGCAGGGTGACAGGAGGCTTCTTGAGGACTGAGGAAATGCGGCACTGTGGTATCCCAGGATGTTACTTCAGGATTCCTTTCTAGTCACAGCATCATCAGATTTCCAAAACATGCAGAAGCCATGGGAGAAAGTTCCCAGGTGGCTTTGAAAACATGTCGAACAAATCTGAGGCAGCAGTTTAGTGCCTTGAGTGGTCATACATCTCAACCCCATCCTGTGCAAGCCTGGAACTTGTACATGAACTGGCAAAAAAAGATAAAGCAGGGTATAAGCAGATCCCTTGTTTATATAACATCACCTATATAAAGAATGTATCACAATACCTATGATGTTCAAGGTAACCCATAGTTAGAATTGAGTTGTGTTGTGGTTGGGATTGGAGTTGGAGTTGGCTTTGGTGTTTGTATAGGTGAAATGGGTTGGAGTTGTGTTTGTGGTTGGGATTGGAGTTGGAGTTGGCTTTGGTGTTTGTATAGGTGAAATATTTGGAATCTTTCTGGTGTCTCTCAAATCACAATCATGTGTCAGACCCCAAGCCACTGATTTCTAAGAGAAATCTGGCACTAACTCCCCAGAGGGATCATGAATTTCTTTAGGAGTAAAGCCTGTATCTTAAAGTTCCTTTATCTCCACAACTTACTCTGTGCTCTACACAAAGAAAGTGCTTGGTAAATACTTACTGCTCTAATTTGTTAACAATGCAACCAATCTTCAAAGTCCTTTTAGGTGATTTTGTGAATCAGAGAGAAAGCAGAAGAGTTTCCTCCCAGCGAGAAGCCCAAGGACTCTGACTCCTTAACCACCTGGACCATTTGTTTGACCTTACTCTCTACAATAAACACCATTTGAGAAAATCTGCATACCAGGGATTTCAAGTGAAGTTCAAAATAACTAATAGTGTTGCTATCTTGAAAGTTCTCATTGTTCTTACCCTTAGGCATCAAACTCTCACTGGCCTTCCAGCTAAAGAGAATGCCAGATAGACAAATTTCTCCAAAACTAGTGTAGACATTGTATAGAGTTTTTCCTACTTACGGAATTAAAATAATAAAGACAACTCTGAAGAAATTAGCCACAGCCCAGTCCCAATTTGCCCTGTGTGTGTCTAAGTGTGGCCACTTTGATGACACATTGACTTAACTTCTTCAGGATGGAAATAATCAAGAGATGTTAATTTTGTCTTTCTAATGCTGACAAGCACCTCAGAACAAGGGCAAACCTTAGCACATTAAAAAAAAAATTAAATTAAAAAAAAAAACCCTCTTCATTGTGCCAAGGAGCATGGGAAAATGAGAGAGGGATCATGAAATTCTGGAAAATGAGATGTTTGATGGGTATTTCCTGGTTTAAGATGTTGTTTATTCCATCCAGTTGAGCCATATGGGGGTGGCCGCAAGGTGTGCCCTAACACTTGGTGATAATTGCAGGGTGGCTAGAGGCCAGAACCTCAACCTCAGGTAAGAGCCAAAATTATATAGCCAAGCACCTATTAATCAGGATTAACCTCCAAGGATGCCAACTCTGGAAGTTTCTTCACAAATAAGCATCTTCGTGTACACTTTAAAAAGAAAACAAAACACTCATTTTCTCAGATGGAGTCATCTGGCCTGGTAGCTCCGGAAAAGATATTTTAGCCCCATCATGAAAATAAACTAGTCAACGCCCTCAAAGAAGTTAGGGTAGGTCTAATGAGACTCCACAGCCCTCCCCATGGGCCTGTTCCCAAAGCCCGCTTCTCTTTTCTATGAGTTTCATGTTTCTGGGAAATCTGTGCTTGTGGCAAAATCAGAAGCGATCTCTGAAGGCAAATAGAGAATTGAGGTCATTTGACACATATTTAGACCAAGGAGACACTTTTATTTCAATTACCTTCTTATTTCCAGAAAAAAAAAAAAGGAAAAAGAAATTAGACTCTACTAGATTTAGGACTAAATTTTGTTTACATACCTCAAAATGTATTTTTGCCCAAATTCATTTTCTCCTTTCCGTATTTGCTGAGGAGGTGAAGATGGCCTGAGGCCAGGAAATAAGGCAGAACCCTCCCCTGAGACAAAGCTTAAAAGAGTGCAGGAATGCTGGGTTCCCAAATACCATGAACGAATCTGGAGGAACACAAACACCTAGAGGATGGGACCATGTCACTAGCAAACACTTAGATATTTTCTTTGGTTTACAGCCTATATGTTTGGTCCATTACGGTGTACTGGGTGAATGGGAGTCCAAACAGCAGAGGGTTTTCAGACCTCTGAAAGTCCTGAATATTTTAAGGATTTTAATTTCAGTTTTCCTGTGTCTTGGCAGCTAGGCCATTAATAACAAAATGGATGCTTAAACAAGTTGGACATTTGGAGGTAAAAATTCTCCCAAAAGGAAAATGATAGACCTTTGATGGGCAGTTATCTGTGGGTCAATAGTTTGGGGAAACTCTGTGAGTTTCAGGCTGCCCATGCATAATAAGGAAACCACTTAGAGTTTGTTATCATATAAAGGAATTACTGTGAATTGATTTGCAAATGTGGAAATTCGATAGTTTAGGAGAATCTACTCTTGTTTCAAAGTATTTAGATGATTGCAGTACTTGAAAAAACTCATAGATGATCATAAAGACAAAAATCTTACTTATAGAATGTAACAATAGCATACAATGTAAAATATCTCCTCTAATCACGGGGGGATGTATGTAAATACAAAAATAAATAATAATCTGCTTGATCAAAGTTACTCTACTGAGATATTTTCTGGTCTAACTTACATAAAACACATTTTATGGACATCTGACTTTTATTTTAATCTTTCATCCAAAGTAAAGATGAATTTTTACTGAGCTCCATGTCTTAAAATTATAACTCTTCGTTTTGATCAGACTTTGTAGTATACATAAATTAGCAAACATACACAGCATCTTGCTGTTAAAAACAAGTTGTTTTAATGAAAACATAACCTGAAAATCAAGCAGTATTTTTTGGAGGGAAAAGACATTGGTTGAAACAGCAGTGTCTTATTGACATTAAAAACAGTTGACATAACTCTGCAAGGATGCTGAAATTTAACTTTTGTACGTTTTTATTATACCCAGAGTATCAAAGATAACAGAATTTATTCATAGAATGGCAGTCATTGAATTCAGTTTTCTGGTACAATTTTCTTCCCATATAAACTCATAAAAAATGTGATGGGTGAGCCATTAGGAATGCTTAAAGCAGCTCCTGATGTATGCCCGCACAGAAAGAACAGATAGATTGCAAAATGTTTATGCCTTTTACATTTTTTACAGTATTAATAAGGAAACACTGTGATTACCAATCAGAAAAGACTCCAGAGTGCTGCTTGTAAAGTGCACCATTATAAAGATTTATATCTGTATCTGGGGAGTAATATGGAGCATTGATATTTTAAGGAGCTCAGTTCAAAAATCTCTTTATTCAATGAAAGTCTGAGAGAGTGAAATATCTTTTTTCCTGTGACAGAAGTATGTGTATCAAGGTTAGTTTATGATCCATATGGTAGAAAGAAATAGACTTGGTCCCCCAAATATTCACCAAATACTTGGCAGCGGATTACAAGGTAGCTATGCAACTTTTTGGCAAGACTATCTATCACAATTGGAGGTGAAATGGTGTGGGATTATCTGTTCAATGCCAAATCCTGCTTCGGTTATCTCTTGATGTAGGCCCTGCTCTGTGTCAAGAGTGTGTAGTATGTTAGCCCCTCCCAGAAGCCTCCAGCCCCACCAGTGCCAACTTATCTTTCACTCTCTCAGACTAAATGTTTTGAGCCATTTATTAGAGACAGCTAATAAATCTTTAGGAGGAAAGGCCCTATATAATTCCAGGGTGCTTCTACCAGCAGCTAATAGTTGGTATTTTGAAAGTAAATGCCTAGAAAAAACACATTTTCTAGTTTATAGCTGCAATCTATATGCATTTTCTAAGTTTCCTGAGCAATACTCGTGCAGAATTTTTCAATCAGTTTCACTACCTCTGAACCCAATATGAAAGCTTAACATGGTAGTGTTACCCACCTTCAACCAGAACGTGTCCAAAATAATCTATGCCAGTCATAATACATTCTGATGCAAGTATAAATGGTTAGAGTTTTATCTGTCTAACTTATCACTAAGTCCAAAAGTAAGGAGGACAGGGCAGATGCAAAAAATCAAGGAAGGCCCTAGGACTCAGGCTTCATCCATCTTATGACTCCACCATTCTTAACATGCAGCTTTCCTTTTACTGATGGTAAGATGACTGCTGTATTTCCAAGCATGACATATGATCAAGCAGGAAGAAAAGAAATAAGGAGAGAGCAAAGAGTAAGATGACTTCTTTGCTTCAGGCATTGTCTTTTACAAGGGATGGGAAGCTCCCATGACCACCCATAGCTGTCTGAGAAGTCAGATTTTGCTTGTGTTTGTTAACTTGACATAATAACACACCAAATAAAATCAGGATTCTGCTAGAAAGAAGAGTAGATATTAAGTAAGGAATGAGTAGCATCAGACACAAACTTCATTTTTCAAAACATCGGAAGGAGATTGTTTCTGATGTCTAAAGCTGTGCTCTCCATTACAGTAGCCACTAGCCACATGTAGCTATTTCAGCTAATTAAAAGTATTTCAAATGAAAAATTTAGTGCCTCAGTCACATAGCCACATTCGTGTGCTCAACAGCCGCAAGTGGCTGGTGGCCACCACATTGAATAGTGCTGGCCCAGAGCCTTCTTTCCCGGGAAGTGAATGCCTATGTCTTCTAATTCCCACATGTTTCAGTTCAAGGCCATTTTTCTTTGTCTTTGTCTTCAATGGGAAAAAAATAGCAAATCATCATTCTTTATGTAAAAGTACTTAAAGATCATTGCATCCCTGTTACATGTACCCTTTGTCTTAGCTCAAGTTCTTCCAAAAGCTGAGGCCAAGAAAAAACTTGAGGACAGGTAGTTTATATGAGTGGTGCCCATCATCACCATCATAAAAAAAAAAAAAACTAAATAAACAAACAGAAAACAGGAGTGAAGGAATGAAGAGAGTGAGACTGAGGAAAGAAAAACTCCTAAAGTGGATTATTGAGGTCACTGCTGCAGGCAGTAAGGGCTCAATCCCTCTAGGACCTCTGAGTAACATGCAAAATGCCTCCCAGAATCATCTGTTCAAAGTACAGAAGGTTGGAACATATGTGCACTAGCTCCCGTACCTCATTGGTTGAGGGTTGCCCCGGGATGTTAACTTCCCCGCCCTTCCTCTGTCTGTATGTCCTGGCTGAACGAGCTCCCACAGCCTTAAAGAAATCTGTCAGGAATAGAAGTGAGTGGAAGCCCGCATAGAACTTAAGGAGGTACCTGTCAGGGTGCACAGCACTATTCATCAATGCTACGGCTGATATCAGGGATGGATCTAGGAGATGGGACATGGCAAACCAAGATCTCTTGCTATGCCCCTCCATTCTCTGGCAGTGACTAATTTTCAAGCTTATTTCCCTTTATAAAGGATCTTGGTCCTACTCAATCCCAGTCGGCTGAGGAGCTCATGAGTTCACCAATAGACATGCAGCCATTGTTAGCTATGATTACTCTTTGTACCATTCTCTTTCTCCATTATAAATAGGATTAAGAGCTTAAACATTAGGCAGGTTTGGGTATTTTTGTTTGTTTTGTTTTGTTTTGTTTTTTAAAAAGCAGCTACTGAATTATTGCCCCTTACAAAATATATTTTATATCAATATGTTTGGGGAATTAGATGAGATTTTTCTACAGAAACAAATGCCTCTCTCAGATCCAAACATTTTCCCTAATGCTGCTTAGGGCAGACAGCTCGCACTGGGCTGTGATTTGACGAATTCCAAACATCGATCCTCTCCTGAAATGTATTCACCCATTCATCTACCTCAGCCCAGAAGGCCACCATTAGGGGGCTACACTCTGGTGTTGAGGCTTTGCATCCCCAGAGTGCCCTATTAACGGCAACTACTTTTGGAGAAGGTATACACTAAACCCATGTCTGTTGCCATTGCATGGAATGGGTTCAACATACAGCTTTATCATATAACAGGTGGATATCAAAGAGCTAAGTTTATGGTGGGAGACTTGATCATGAAACACAGCAAAAAGTAGTAGACATCCCAGAGCCACCCTTGAAGGAAGACTCCCTGCCTACACACCCACATCTTCCCACTGCTACCTGCGGACATGAGCACTGATAGAGGACACCAAAGGAAAAGTGTCATTATTTTGCTTTGAACCAAGAATGGACTTAGGTAAATAAAGTTGGTTAATTAATTCACTAAATATTAATTGAGTATCTACTAAGTGCCAAGCCCAGTGCTAAACTCCAGATACCCAGTGATCACCAAAACAAACATGGTCCAGACCTCAAAGGGCCTACAGTCCTAATGGAAAAGACATTCAGAACTCAAGCAAATAGGTACAAAGTCTAATAAGTGCCATAAGAGAAAAAAACAGGGATCCATACGACCTACTATGTGAGAGATGACACCTACACAGAGGCCTGGAAAATGGGGTTCAGGGAAGAAAAAACATTCCAAGGAAAAAAAGAGTTTATCTAAAAAGCATGCAGATCTAGGAGGAGATCAGGTATCAGTGGTATGGTGGGCACGATGGGTTTGAAAAGAAAGACGCTGGCTAGGGCACAAAGGGCCTCACTAGACAGCCATCCCTCTTATTTCACAATTCTAGAACAAAATGCCACATTTCCAGTTTTTCATTTGTACTTAGATAATTCTCATGTACCCTCTCTTCTTAACAATTATAACACTAATTAAAGTTGTATGGCCCATATCTGGTGTGACCCATGAAGGACTTTTACACTATCATTTATTTAATTACTATTATTAAGTATCAAAATAATGTTATTTAAGGGCAATGCTAGAAACTTTGGGTTGATGTCTCAGTTAATTCTCAACACAACACTTTATAGCAAGAATCATTACGTCTCATTTTACACACAAGGAAAACAAAGCTTAAGTAGGTTATGGGTTGACCCCAAGGTGGCACAGCTAGTAACCCAGGTATATCTGATTCTGAAATCCATGCTGTAGACCAGGAGTTGGCAAACTACAACCATGGGCCGAATGCTGCCCACCGCCTTGTTCTGTAAATAAAGTTTTTAAGAACACAACCCGGCCCATTCATATATGTGTTGTCTATGGCTGCTTTTCCATTACTATGGCAGAATTGAGTACTGGAGTCAAAGCAGAGGCCTTATGCCCCACAAAGCCTAAATATTCACTATCATGACCTTTATAAAGCAAATTTGCTGACCCCTGCTTTAGACAGGACAGATGCTTTTATGCAGAGATTCTTGGAATCCCCTAGAGAGAAATCCAAGTGTCTGTTCACTTGTGCATTTTTTTCTGAGAAAAAGGTGTATAGCTTTCATCAGAAAAAAATTATGGCTTAAAGAAATAATATGAGCTCAATTGAACCAGAAATGTTTTAGAAGAGTGGTCTTCAAACTGTATGTGGTTCCCATATCAGCAGCAGAGGCATCACTGGAACTTGTTAGAAATGCAAATTTTTACTAAATAAGAAATCCTAGGGCTGGGGCCCAACAATCTGTTTTTTAACAAGTCCCACAGGTGATTCTGAAATTCACTCAAATTGAGAGCCTCTAGACCAAGGGTGTCCCTTTTGGCTTCCCTGGGCCATATTGGAAGAAGAATTGTCTTGGGCCACACATAAAATACACTAACATTAGCTGATAAGAAAAAAAAAAGTCATAAAAAAAACCTCACAATGTTTTAAGAAATTTTATGAATTTGTGTTTGGCCAGATTCAAAGCCATCCTGGGCCACGTGTGTTCCCTGGGTCACAGGTTGGACAAGGTTGCTCTAGACTAACCTTAAAAAGTCAAAACTCAGAAAACCAAAGTCAAAATGTTGAATGCCAACACATCAGAAGTCTTTGGCTTAACCATAATTTATTTCATTTCATGAAGAGAAAGAAGACACAGAAAAAAAATGGCTTTATTTAAAGAGATACTTGAAGTTGCCATCTTCTGCATTGCCTAAAATCGGTGGCTTTTAAGCCTAAACATCTAAGTTCATCCGAGATTTGAAATTAAAGGGCATTTCACATTTGGCTTTCTTGTCTTTCAACATTGGGCTCTCATTTAAGCTGTTAAGACTGATTGTTAATGGCCAACTAGGGTAAACCCCTCTGCAGACACCACGCTGTGGAAAACATACTAGCGACCACCATCTGGCCCATTCCTTTTTAGTGACACAAATGACAAAATGGTCAAACATAAAAATTCACTGCCTCAGAACTAGAATTTTCCTCCAGCAAACTAGCTATCATGCGTCTGCCTATCCCTGACACTGACTACAAACAGGTTTTTGGTCCAGACCTGGACGGCTCCCCTCACAGCCCCTCAAACCATTCCTCTCTCTCTCCTCTTAACCGTTTGTTCATTTCAGAGCCATTTCTTTCTGGCTCCAAAATAATTATTGTTACTTTAGAGATAAAAGTGAGATTGCTGTTGTGGTGGTGATGGTTGTTTTTAAGATTATAGTTTTAAATGAAAACGTGATTATCTGGGAGATTCTCCACAGTTTCCATTTCTATTGCTTCCCCTTAATTCTTAGGACTGCCTGTTAAGAGTGGCTTTTTCCTCTATGCACTCAGGCCATTTGGGGGAAGTCTTGCCCTAGGTTTGAATGAACTCATCCAGAGAGACGTGTACCTACAGATGAACACAAAGTTAAGCAGCTGCCCCGTTCAACCATAACCTCCGAGCATTGTCTTCCAGCTCAGAGCCCCATGCAGGGTTTTTCATTGTCTACACCACTCCTGCAGTGATTCCAGAAGTTTCACATAAACCTATCCTACACCTGCATAATTTAATAATTATTATATCAATATTTAATTACCCTCCACCTGCATAATTTAAATCAATTTTTTGTGCTTGTTTTCTCAACTTGGAGCTTAGGATGTATAAAGCAGGTGTGCCGATGTTGAATGTGGCATTTTCTGGAAGATCCCCTCTGTAGCATTAACAAGACCTCACTGCCTGGAAGCAGAAAGGAAGCATTGTGTTTGTCTAATTAGTGCCGGTAACCCTGGTCTGGTAAGGACCCTTTCAGTGGTTAAGGGGGATTTGGTTCGCACTTGCCCACAACCAGCTGCAGAAAGTAGAGTGCTCTAAATAATCACTTTCATTCTTCAATAGTTTCCTATATTTTATGTTTACTCACTCTTGCAGTACTGTTTCTTCTTTCCTTCAGACATCCACTAAAATCAGTATTCCTGAAGAAACTCCACTGCAATCAAATTCTCCCCAAATGGAGGAGGATTAATAGTAGGAAATAATAAAACCAAATAGTGCCAGCACCATTCCAAGTGCTTTGCGTTGATTAACTCATGTGATCTTCAGAACAACCCTGTGAGAATTTGAGTATCATCCCCATTTTACAGATTAGGAAACTCAGTTTTGACAGGTTAGGTAACTGGCCCAAAGTTATACAACTAGTAAACAGTGGAGGTGGGATTTAAACCTGAGCAATCTGTGTCCAGATGTCATGTTCTCAACCCACTAGGCTCTGCTACCTACAAAAAGAACTCCCCTGCCTTTTTTTTTACAAATCTGTTCCTTATCTGTAAGCAACAGCTTCCTCCTGAACAGGAGAATGAGCTCTCCACTGGAGTTCCATGAACCACCTGCAACAGGAACTGAGGGGATCATTAAACACATTATTTCTTGATCCACTCTCCAGGACAAAAAATCTGCTACTGAATCAGAATGTTTATGGTGGAGCCCAAGGAATCTGTATGATTACAAGCTTCAGGGCAATCTGGTGCCTACAAAATCCATACTGTTCAACTTAGAACCACTGAGCAAAATTCAAAACTTTCTGAGTTTTGCCGCTTACCACCTGGCCCTCCATATCAGTTCTATGTGTCTTCAATGTCTACAAAGTCTTCTTCTGTTTGAAACATTTCTTCTGGACAAGCTTAAACCTACAAGCTGGAAGCCCCAATTGTAGTAAAACTTGAAGTGTACCCAAAAATGCTCCACCCCACCTGATGAAGCCACAGCACTTAGAATGTTGTAACTCAAATTCTCAGAGGATTTACCCATCTGAGGAGTGTTCCTGGGAGGAGCATTGGACCATTGTTAGCTAATATCAGCACATGATTTCAAATACAGGCTTTAGAGGTCAGAGAGAAGAGAGAATACCGGGAGAAGGCAGGCAGGAGCCAGAGAGAGAGAGAGGTGAAGGAAGACAAAAGTGCACATGGCCTACTCCAACTATGATTAGCCAGGAACTAAGGTAATATCTAGTGAGATGAAGGTAATTGGGAAAGATGTACATAGAACCTGTGACATGAGCCTAAAGGAAATAAAAAATATGTATAAGCCATATTGTCCTTAGACCTGGGAAAAGGGGCTGGGGCTGAGGTGCTACTGGCATTGAGCCTCATGCTTTATCAGAGCATGCTAAAGTTTGAGTCTCAAACTTTAGCATGTATCAGAATTCAGGAAGTTTCTCATCTACAGCAGGAGCTACATTTCTGCGAGTCACCAACTTCAGGAAAGAATTTCTATGTTTATAACAAGGCGGGAAGCAAAAAAGGTGTCCCTTTTTTCTTTTATAAAAATTATAATGATATGACAACATGGATGAACTTGGAGGACATGATGTGAAGTGAAATCTGCCAGGTGCAGAAAGACAAATACAGCATGGTCTCACTCACATGGGAAATTTAAAAAAGCTGATCTCACTAAAAGGAGAGAGTAGAATGCTGGCTACCAGGAGCCTGGGTGGTTAGTGCGGAAACGGGGATGGGGAGCGGTTGGTTTAAGGGTATATAATTAATTAGATAGGAGGAATTTTTTAAATGTCAGGAATAGGCAAATAGATAGAGACAGAAAGTGGATAAGCAATTGCCTGGGGGTAGGGGTGAGAGGATAGGTTGGTAGCTTGGGAGACAGAAATGGAGAATGACTCCATGACAGAAAAGTCATAGAGTTTCTATTTTGGGTGATGAAAATGTTCTAAAATTGATTGTGACGACGTTTGTACAAACACACTAACAGCCATTGGATTGTAAACTTTAAATGGATGAATTATGTGATATGTGAATTATATATCAACAAAACTGTTTTTGAAAAAAACGCAGAATGAAATATGGCTTATTCTTATCTGTAGTCTCATCTCTAACATTTGAAGGGCTTGGAAAAAGAAAAAGAGCACAAATGGAAGCCCACATACCAAATGTCCAAATATTTAAAAGTTATAAATCAAGTGAACAAGTCATCAAATCAAATATATGTTATGTTCTTGCCTTGACAAATATAGCTACATAATCACCTAGAAAGCCACCTTTGCATTTAGAATCCTGCAGGTCCTCAAGACTCTATGGTGGAACCCTGAGGTGAGAGAAGCATGGCTTCTGGACTCTGACCCATGACTTGCCCTCATTTCTTCCCACCCCTGCATTTGTCTTGCCCGCAGGGCCCAGCATGCATAGATACAGGCATATAAGTCAACAGATCCAAGGTCTGTCCACACCCCCAAGCAAACAGCCATCCCACAGCCACACCTCAGAACTAAGGGTGCACACATTAGTGAAGTAGTAGTTCTAATTTCTTTTTGAGAAAAAAAAAAAAACCCCAAGAAGGAAGCCCACCGAGTCCTGGAGATCCATATGGACCACTCAGGGGTATATGAGCAGAAAAATCCAAGACCTCAGATTATCCCAAAGAGTAGTCTAAACGGTGGGCCATGAGCTGTGAGTGGGTACCACCCTCTTGACCCTACAGACCCTTTGCCATGTAAAAGAGGAGCACAGCCCAAGGAGGCCCAGAATGGGGTTCTCTAAAGCAGTGCTACTCAGTATATGGTCCTCAGACCAGCAGCATCAGCATCACGTGAGTGACTGATAGAAATGTTGACTCTCAGGCCCCACAACAGGCCCCACCCCTATGAAAACTCAGAGGGCAGAGTCCAAGAATTGAGTTTTAACAAGCCTTCCTGAATTCTGATACACGCTAAAGTTTGAGGCCCCACAACAGGCCCCACCTCGTGAAAACTCAGGGGGCAGAGTCCAAGAATTGAGTTTTAACAAACCATCCTGAATTCCGATACATGCTAAAGTTTGAGACTCAAACTTTAGCATGCTCTGATAAAGCATGAGGCTCAATGCCAGTAGCACCTCAGCCCCAGCCCCTTTTCCCAGGTCTAAGGACAATATGGCTTATACATATTTTTTATTTCCTTTAGGCTCATGTCACAGGTTCTATGTACATCTTTCCCAATTACCTTCATCCCATTGAATATTACCTTAGTTCCATATTGCATGTCACTTTCAACGCTTACCTCCACCTCCAGCTTCCCCACCCCACAGCACCATGTGACTCTCTACTGTCAGATATTCTTAATTTCTGCAGTTATTTCGCTTTCTCTTTTAGATTTCTAGGAACTGCCTTCTTCACCTTTGGGTGCCTATCCCAAGTCCTTGCAGAGACCACAGACTCCATAACACATCTTGACTCAAATCAGAAAAAGAAGAGAGAAAAGGATCTGCAAAGAGAAATGGAAATGGAAATTGAGCTTTCCTTTTACCCCAGAATCCTCTGTTTTTTTCCTCCTCTCTATCCCTGCTTATGCAAAAATGACTGGCTTCCATTTGAGCTGTGCCACTTTCAAGCCATGTGACCTTCACCAAGTTATCAGACCTTCCTTAACCTGTTCCCCCACTTTGCAAAAAGTAAGATGTGGTAAGTCTGAACTAAGGTGGTGTTTATGAAAGCATCGGTTACATAATAATTACTCAAAGAAGGCTAGCTTTCCTTCTTAAGGCCAAGAATTGCAATTGTGTGGTAAGGGCACAGAGCAGGTACAAACATAGTTTGGCAGTTTAAGGCCACACAAATCCACTTAGGAAAAGGAGTGGTTTCTTGAGGGCACAAAGGCTGCAGACATTATGTGTCAGTGGGGCTCAGGTTCAGGAGCAGATTCAGATCTGTAAGGCCTTAAAACTTAAACTTTGGAGGTGTGAGGTAGGGCTCATTAGGAAAAAAAATTCTTTTAGAAATTCTGCAAAAAGATATAACCTTGCGAACCCATTACTAGGGCCCTCCTGGGACTTGAAAGGGGCCTGAGCCAGTGAGAACCTGAAGCTTAAGCTTCATCAGCTTCATGAAAACTCCACCTCTGGCCAGGTCTCAAGACAAAGTTGGGAGCTCTGAAGCAGATAATACAGATTGGAGGCTGGATTGGACAACAATAAAAAGAATTAAACATGGCCCATATCCTTTTTTTCATCTTCCCTTTGGTCTTGCCTAAATGGAGCTTCTCCGTCTCCTTTTCTAGAAAAGTCTCTGAGTGTGGATGAATTCTTTTTCCTTCACCTGTCTCCAGTCAGATCACATCACTAAACTCACTCCACTTCGTTAAATCCCCAAGGCCAGCACCCTTTCTTGGCTGCTTCCTCACTGATTTGACTCTTCAGATTCTGCTCAAACTTGTCCTCATGCCTGTGGCTGGAAAAGTGGCCAGAAACCAAGAGCTTCATGTTTTGCTCCCCTACTAGCCAAGGACTCATTGAGTCCCTAGGTCAAACCAGTGGGGCTTCTGGGTCTTGATTTCTCACTCTCTAAAATGGGATGCCTCAATAGGCATTTCCCTTGTATGCCCGTCCTCAGAAGTCCTATGAACTGACAGGAGATGAGAGATGAATGAGGTCATGCTTTTGATAAACTTGGCACTCTTGAGTGGAAATGCACTGTTGAATTACAAGAAAAATGTATTCTTAGGTCTAAGGGCTCATTTCTTTTTTTAAAATAAAAGATTCTGGGGGCAAAGTAAGCAGAAGCTTGTATGTGCAGCACTCAACATTCATGGCGTGAGAAATGTTTATCAAAGAAAAACACGCTGAAGTGTGGTTAGAACAAGGAAAGGAATAAAAGGAAAGCGAGATCATTATCAGGTTTACTGACACTTAAAGGGAAAAAAAAGGAAGGAGAGAGAGAGAAGGCAATCCTAATGAGAGAGAGGAGAGAGAGAGAAAGGAGAGAGAGAGAGAAGGTGATCCTAATGAGAGAGAGAGAGAGAGAGAGGGCAATCCTAATGAGAGAGAGAGAGAGAGAGAGAGAGAGGGCAATCCTAATGAGAGAGAAGGCAATTCTAATGACAGAAAAAGAGAGAGAGGAGAGAGAGAGAAAGAAGGCAATCCTAATGCAAGAAAGAGAGAGAGAGAGAGGAGGGAGAGAGAGAGGGCAATTCTAACGAGAGAGAGGAGAGAGAGGGAGAAGATGATCCTAATGAGAGAGAGAAGAGAGACAGAGGGCAATCCTAATGTGAGAGAGATAGAGAGGGCAATCCTAATGAGAGAGAGAGAGAGAGAGAGAGAGAGAGACAGAGAGAGGGCAATCCTAATGAGAGAAAGAGAGAGGGCAATCCTAATGAGAGAAAGAGAAGGCAATTCTAATGACAGAAAGAGAGAGAGAGGAGAGAGAAAGAAGGCAATCCTAATGTGAGAAAGAGAGAGAGAGAGAAGGCAATCCTAATGACAGAGAGAGAGAGAAAGGAGAGAAAGAGAGAGAAAAAACAATCCTAATGGGGGGGCACAGCTTAATGAGAGAGAGAGAGAAGGCAATCCTAATGACAGAGAGAGAGAGAAAGGAGAGAAAGAGAGAGAGAAAACAATCCTAATGGGGGGGCACAGCTTAATGAGAGAGAGAGAGAAGGCAATCCTAATGAGAGAGAAAGAGAGAAAGAGGAGGGAGAAGGCAATTCTAATCAGGGAAAACAAATGGAGGAAAACAGGGGCAAAAGTTTAAATTCAAGCAACATTGTTAGAAATGTGCCACCCTACCCCAGCCTTGTCCCTTCTTTCTATTAATTCAAACTGGAATTATAATATTCTCTGAAATTCACAGCTTAATGAAACTGAGCCCCAGGGAAGCAGGTCCACTTATGAGAGACACCAGAGCCAGTTTCCAGCAGAGATGAGATTACAGCCCAGTCTCTGGACCCCTGTGGAGAGATCTTTCCACTACACTGTCCTACTATATATAAAAAATCAGCCTGAAAAAAAGTCTGCTGATATGCTAGTTTATTAATTTCAAGTATATATGGTGCTGGTATTAGAATTATCAAGTATGAGACCCCTAAATTCTACTTTCAATAAAATTTATTTGTAATTAACAGCATTCTTCACACAATTCATCAACCTACAGAGTTTTGTGCAGTAGGTAAAACATCTTCTCCTTCTAGGCGTTTATAGTCTAGAAACAGAACCTAAACACATCAAATTTGACAAATAATACAGACAAGGATAAGATTTGGTGGTGAAGGGTCCAAGGAGATGCTGGAAGAGTTTGGGAGGAGAGACATCCTGGAGGCTGGAGAAAGCGGGGCTTAAGCTGAGCTTGAAGAATTCAGAGAGGAACAATGAGAATGCATGGCCAGCATAAGGAACTGTGTGGGCAAAGACCTGGAGATAGGAACTGTGGGCTATAGGGGCAGTGAGTTCACCAATCTGGCAGACTACAGACTGTATACAAAATCAGGATGCAAGGATGGAAAGAGTCTGTGGCCAGAAAGGGGAAGGCAGAGTTAAATTTGGGCAAAGGGAGAAGAGATTTATCCTAAAGGCAAAAGAAGTCATTGGGATTCTTAATGGCATGATGAAAGTGTCAGAATTAATCTGGCTGCAGTGAGCCAAAATGATCCTAGGCTAAAAGATTTGAGGGAGGGAGATTAGTTAGAAAACTTTTCAGGTGCAAATGGATCTGAAGTAGGTTAGACATGGCCCCCTCACTCCTGTTTGTATCATCACTTTAAGTCAAACTTTTCTTGATAGATACTAGAAAAGGAAACTTCGAGCACATCCCCAAGACCAAAACAGAGGCATCTTCATCTATCAGGAGTCACAGTCACTAAAAAGGAAGATAATGTCCAGTTTGGAAGGCGTGCCCGCTCCAAAATTCCCTTGAGCAGTATTTGTGTTTAATAAAGAAGCTAAAATTGTCCCAACAGTAATGAAAAATGGGGGTTGTGGGGGGTGAGTGAAGTCAGAATTAGCACCATTTGCAGTCTGACCCCAGTCTCCAGCCCCTAAACTCCCTCAACGCTAACTGCTGCCTCCAGGCAGAGCCAAGAGGAAATCCACAGCCAGCCACAAGTGGCTGTTTGTTTGCGACTGGCTGGCAGTTCACCAGGACCAGCCGTAGTCCTTGCACAACCACAACTGTCAGTTGAAAAGAGGAGGAAGGACATCTGGGGGGCTTCAACCTTAAAATAAGATCTGTGAACCCTTGCAAAAAAACCACCTCCTGTGCAAGCTGCCTCTTAATACATTTTTATTATTCTTGGCTTTGGACTTCGGCACCTCTGCAGTTAGTGAAACAAATACATGAGTGGAATACGTTGAAATGGAAAGTTGTATCTCTATTATATTTTGTGTTTGTGTGTGTGTGAATGCACACAAGAGTACAGTGCCTAAGTCTCCGGAAGCCTAAAAGAAAATCACAATTAGTACTTGTAGTAGGGGCAACTATTGCTGAAATTTAGTTTACTCTTTGAATAAGCCAACACATTGTTTCTTTCTTTTCCTAAAATGTTGGTCTTTTCACCCACCAACTTTTGTTTATGGAAATGTCTGTCTCTGTAAGCCTTCTCCTTTTCTCCATTTATTGAAATTAAATTTTTCATCTTTAAAATTCCTTCTCTCTGTCAGCCTCCTCCTCCAAATCTTCCTCAGAGCATGGCAGCCCACATGGCAAACTTCTATATATATTGCTAAATAAACCTCCATAGTAAGTTCCTACTGTTTGCCCAACACTTTGCCAGGCATCAGGAAAAACAGGTTTCTGCCCTCAAGGAGTTGATAATCCATTAGAAGAAATAGATGCACAAACAGCTAGCCCTAGTCAAATGGGCCCTGTGATCTAATGGGACACACATATTGAACATTAGCCTTAGTGTGTGCCTGCAGCCTTTACTAAGGAGGTAGTTTTAAGCAGCTCTGTTCACACCACATGACCTCATAGTCCTCCAGTTGTAGCTGGTTAACCAGTGAAGGGCAACGAAGCCAAGGACAGCCCATTGGCAGGCTGGTTAGCAGCCTATGAAGTGGCTGGGCCTAAAGCAGTCTCCCCACACAGGGTTGAGCCAGATACCTGTACTGGCAGCAATCACAAGAGTAGAAGATGAAAGATCGTGAGGTAGGAAAAAGACAGGACAATCATGAAGAGCCAGCGACAACCTCAATCATAGTAAATATTTGTTGAGTGACTACAATGTGCCAGACTTGTTATAATTATTCCCATTTTATAATAGAATAGAATAAGACAGATGAAGCAATTTCACATTTTGGGGGTCTTAATTCAAATATCCCCCCCTCACAGACCACTCTGTCTAAACCAGCTTTCCTCTCCCACTACCAGACGCTCCTAATTCACTGTATTTAGAACCTCACTACTCAAAGTGTGGTCCCTAGACCAGCAGCATCACCATCAACCGGGAGTTTATCAGAAATGTAGAATCTCAGGCTCCACCCCGGACCAACAGACTCATCCATAATCTGAATCCCACATGATTTGTTTCTACATTAAAGTTTGAGAATCACTTTTTTAAAGCAATTTTATATTACTTACATTACTTTACACTACTTATGACAGTTGTCTACCTCAACAAGACTGGGGGTTCCATAGGGGCAGGGTTTTGTCAAAACTTGACCATATCACCTCTTTATTCCCATGCGCTAGACATTTCAAAACTATTGGCTTAATGAATGAGTGATTTTGTCCAAATTCTCATTGCTAATAAGTAGCTAATAAATAGCGGAGTCAAAATCACCAAAACCTAATTAGGTGGCTTCCTGTTTGAAGTACTCATTTCCCCAGCTCTGGGAGCGCTAGAGACTGACAGTCTCAACTGAGCCCCTCCCTGGGGTGCCCTCAGCACCCCACCCATGGTTACAATCCCTTCTCAGGGGCAGCCTGCCTCCAAGGACTGGTGGATGGGGGACATACAAACACTCAGCCCCTCTTCTCTCACTTTGAGACAACTTTGAAGGACCCTCACAGCTCCAGACTCCCCATGGGATCAGCTAAGGTCTTTGTGCTACTGCATTGCAGGCTGAACTCTCCTTCCATCCAGTCCTGTTTTCTTCACTTCCACACAGGAATCAGTCCCAAGAGCACCACTCTTAAAATTTTCTGTATCCACATTTCCATCTCAGAGTATGTTTTCAGGGAACCCAACCTGAGATCAAATGACACATACAAAGGGGTGGAGTCACATTGACCGTGGGCTCCTCAGGATAGATGCAGGAGCTCCTGCCAAAAAGCTGCCTGGAATTCTTTCCAGATTTCATGAGGGCCAGTTCTTCCTCCTCTGGAACTCTATGACACCCATCACTATGTAAGTGAGCTTCTATTCCTACAATAAAAGCGACTAAGCGAGAGAGGTGTGAGGGGGAGACTGTGGAAGTGCAGAGGAATTGCAAGTGATTTTAACGCAAGGGATAAGAGAGACTTCTAATTGTGTAAGTTTTGTCTCAAAAAGAAGATTTTAAAGTCAGGCTGCAATGCGACTTAAAAAACACTAGGCAAGTAGTATATATGTGACAAATACTTAACAGACCATAAGGCACCAAAAACAAAAGCCTAAATATCAAAAGTAAAGTATAAATAAAGAAAAAATGAATGTTTTTCTCCTACTGAAGGCATGAATTAGCATTTGCATTTAGCCATAAAGTATACAACACACTTTACGTAATCTGATATGGTAATCTTAGCATTGGAAAGTGGGCGAATCGGCCTCAAATAGTATCCAAGAGGGTTTTTGGTGACTGAAGTATTTAAAGCACCTACAAACTGGTCCCATTCAATAGTCCTGAAGACAGGGTTCCAGAGAGAAGGAAAACAGTTGAGAACAAGACTGATATCTAAATAGTGGTCCAATTTCAACCATCTGTCAATGGTTGTGTCTACTGAGTCTTTGAGACACGCAGGACTCCCAGTTACTGTCCTAACTAAAACATGGAAAAAAATACATGAAAAATAAGGATTGAGACATTGAACATCAGGCAACGAAGGGCAACGACCCCTGAAAGATAGAAAACAAATGAATTGTACCCTACAGTTGTCTCAGTTTACTCCTGAAGAAAGCTTCTGGCCCATGGTATGGGGGAGGGGGAAACCCAGGCAGCATCCAGTGATCTCCCTGAGTTAAGCAGACAGAACAGGGAGTCTACAGAAGACAGGGAAGCTAGAATTCACAGGGCAGACTATCCGAGAGGAGAGTTCTAATAGAGAGTTCTGAAGATCTGCAGAGGGTCCCCTGGCATGTTCAGTTGAGTACTAAGCAGTGCATGTGTGGCCAGAGATTAGACGAAATAGTTCCCAGAGCTTCAGTAACAGGGAAGAATTAACCCTACATGAAATGCAGCTCTGATTCACCTAAAACAGCTTAAAAGCCAGATTTGGAAGGATAAAACTAGCTCTGACTAATTCAATCACATCTCAGACCAAAACTCAACAATGTAGAAATAACAAAGATTCATCATCCAACAAGGTAATATTCACAAGGATAGGCATCAAATTAAAAATTACCAGGCACACAAAGTAGCAAGAAAACGCAACCCATCTGGGCCAATTGACACTGGCCCACAAATAACACAGATGATAGAATTCGTAGACAGAAGCATGAAAACAAATAGCATAACTATTTCATATCTTCAGGAAGCTAGAGAAAAGATTGAACATGTTAAGCAGAAACATTGAAGATATTTCTAAATAATAAGACTTCTAAAAATGACACACAATGGACAAAGGCATGAGATCTGCACTAAGAATCCTCAGAAGTCCTTGTCATGATCTTCCCAGAAAAATGAAAGCTCAGCTGGTATTCCTCTCTTCCATCCCTCCATCCCTGAGGGGAAACTTACAGAGCTGCTATTTTGGCACTGTTCAGCAAAGGAGACGCTTCCGGCTTCCTACAGAGGTTGGAGCTGTAGATAGCATGAAGAAAGATAAGCTGCCACAAAGGGGCAGCAGTTCTCTTCTTGTAAGGCAACTGGTGCCAGGCAGAGCAAGGGATGGGAGGCCAGGGGACATGAGTTCTGGTCCCCTCAGCCCCTCAACCCCCAGCAGCTGTGTGACTTTGGACAATGTATTAACCTCTCTGAACCCCAGTTTCTTAATCTGTAAAATAAGGATGATAATGATGATCATACTTACTTAGTAAGATTGTTGTGACAATTCTTTTGCATCAGATAAGGAGATGCATTTGAAAGTTCTTTGTCAAATCCAAATATTGGTACTCATCTCTGCATACTGAAAAAACCAGGAGACATGTACCAGCATTTCTGGGCATGTTACATGTTCTTCTTTCTCAATCCCCAGCCCACCCCAAAAATCTGTTAATCATGTTTATCTTTTTATCAACATGCCTCTGACATTTTTGGGAGCTTCTCAGTTAATAGTAAATAAAGTCAGAGCAAGTAAGGCATTATTTGAAAAACTAAGAATGGGAGAGAAAATTTAAAAGCCAGCTTTTCTGGTTCTCTATGTGTATAACAACCACTCAAAACTGAATAGTGTGAAACAACCACCATTCCATGATGCTTACTGATTCAGTGGGTTGGCACTGGGACTACAGTGGGAAAGGCTTGTTGCTGCTCCATTGTGTCTGGAGTTGCACCTGGGAAGAATCGAACTGCTATGGGCTGGAATCACCTAAAGGCTTCCTCTCTCATCTATCTGCACCTGCACTAGGATGGCTTGAAAGCTGGACTTCGCATGAGGCCTCTCTGTGTCTGTGAACTTGGGCTTCTCACAGCATGACAACTGGATTCCAAGAAGGATGATTCAGAAAGAACCCTAAGAGCGAATTGTAAGCGAAATAGGTGAAAGATACTGCTTTGATTTTCTACCCTTGACAGTTCATCATTAATTGAAGCAGTTGCAAGCCCATCCAGATTCAAGGGGAAGCGACAAGGCCTCCCCTTCCAATGGGAGAGGAAGTCAAGTATTTGGGGCCGTGTTTTAAAAGTGCCACACTTGCTACCTAAATTCTGCACAGCAAAAGTAGTATTAAGGCTTATTCAAGTCTTCAGAATAAATGATTGTCAATGATGCCATCTTTCCCCTAAATTAGTCTAGCCCAAGAAAACCTCACCTTCAATAGTCCAGTCCTCTGGTTTATCTGGGATATCATTTACATTCATTATTTTCTAACATCACTGAGGACTACAAATAGCATTGTATTGGCAACCATGAAAATTAGGCCTGGCTTGTTAGAGCATAACAGTCAAACCCTCCCACAAAATTATTAATAGGACAGAATCAATTACAGAGTTGCCCTCTGACCTTAATTCAGATGATACTCAGACACCATAAAAGAGAATATTTTTTTCCTGAAGTAAAATGAAAATCTCAGAAAAATTTAACTGATAATGTGTTTGTATTAGAATCTCTAGTCTGAAAGAGGCTGCTCCAAAGAAAGCTGAGATAATAAAAGCGTGCACAGAATAAGGGACATAAGTAAAAACAGGCCTGTTTCTGAAGGGATTAGGTTTGATGCTTTTCAAGTTTTATGGCCAGAATGACAAGCTCAGTCTGTATTAGAAGGACTCAAGCTTAATATTTATTATGGGATAAGGGGAGTGGTGTTAGGATGCAAATATGTCCTAAAAGCACAAGAGCTTGGGAAAAACTCTGCCTTCAGAAACATGCCAAGTTGCTTCTAAAAGTTAAGCTCAAGTCAGTGACTGGAGCTGTTATAAGCTAGAAGAACAGCGTTGAGAAGCCCTGCTCACTTGGTTCAGTTTGAACAAAAATAGATCCTTTAATTGAGAGAGAAAAGGAGAATCACCAAAAGTGACAGTCCTTGTGAGAGGAAAAGAGTAAATTCCAGGCTCCTGAATGATGTGAGAAGTAGCCACACAGTTGCCTCTTTAGCAAAGAATTCATGCACCTTCCAACTGTTTATTTATACATAAAGTGTGCATTAAGAACAGAAAGGCAACTCCATGCAGTGGTTAGAAATGAGGGCCCTGAAACAAATCCTGGATTTGAATTCTAACTGCTGTTTACTAACTGTATGACCTTGGGTAAAATTACTTTGTCTTGTCTCCTCAAAGATTTAGTAGCCTCATCTATAAACATATATAAAAACTTAACATAGTGTATAATTCATTTAAAAAGCACCCTAAATTCTCATTTTTATCACTGTGGTTATTTTCTTATGGTTTCTCTTAGTTTCATTTCATAATCCATGTATACTATAGAAAATAACAAAGTCACCCATAATCCTGCCATCTAGAAATTATTTTTGTTGATATTTTAGTATATTTCATTTAGTCTTTCTACAATGCATTTTCTCTATCTGAGATCTCACGAGGGATAGACCTTTGCATGCTATATTTTTCCCTTCTGATCATAAGATCAATATTTTCCATGTAGCTAAAAATTCTTGATGACTATTCCTGTGGATGGTTGCATAGTCTTCCACTGTACACTTATGTAACTCTCTTAACTATAACACAAAGATCTCTCTAGGGAAAAAATAACTTTGTGTTCTTTTCTTTGGGAGAAAAGCAGCTAGGAGGCACCTGCATTGTAGGGGTTGCTTGTGCTGTCTACACACTTAAGAAATGATAGGAGCAAGGGATTTCAGGCATAAAGGCATTAAAATATAACCCCAGATCTGTCCACACAAGAAACGCGGTCTTAACTACTAGTCCAGTTTTCCAGATTTCCAGGTATGGATTTCTACATAGTTTCCTCAGGAAATCACAAACCTATGACTTTCACAAGGAAATTACTTCAATTTTCTGATTTTTATTTAAGTATCTCCTGTTACTTCTACTTCTGAAAAGTCTTTTTTTAGAAAATATAAGAAAGCATGGTTGTTGTGGTTAAAAATGGCCTTCCTGCCCGACACAAATAAAGCTATTTTCTTCTCTTTCTTAAGTGTTCTGAGAAATCAGCAGGTAATTAAGGGAAGATATTTATTGATAAACATATGAATGTTCTGCAATTACCAGACATATATGAACGAAGCTGGAAGTTAACACAGATATATTTCTGCTCACACAATGCAGTCATTGGTTGGACTGGCTTTTGTTGAACCATTTTAAAGCCTTGATTTGTCCATGTTTGTTTTAGACATCCTTGCCTAAACATCTAATGCTCCATAGAAGTGCTTCCTACGTCTGTTATTAAAGCTTCTTGTGCTCTGGTTTGGGGTATGTCTCCTTCCACAGGCCACCAAGACCAAACAGAAAATGCCTTGAAATGCAAACAGTCCCTGAATTATTATACCTATTACTTTTTATTAGTAGTAAAAACAAAAAAGAAGCAAGGAACAGTTCTATTTATGCAGAGCAGTTAGAACATAAATAATAATAAAATGCTAAAACTATAAAACTACTTACATGATATTAATTTAATTCTTGTAAAAAGTAGGTTTAGGTATTGCCTCCATGTTAGCAAATGTGCTACATTTTACTTTCATCCAATATTTATAACCAAAAAACATTTTGGTTTAGGAAATAAAGTAGTGATAAAAAATTACAGTCTTTGAATATTGGGCTTTGACTAGTCCCCTGCTGCCCTTTATTGTATGTTTCAGTAAAATACAGTACATCTTGCTGTTTTATTTCATTGTTTGTGGCCCGTGCAAAATCCTATTGTCCAGCTGCCCAGCGTAAATGAACAACAAATCAGAAGAACCAGAGAGACACTTTAACTGATTAAACTGGGTCTGGAATTTCCCTTTTACTGCTAAATTATCACCTTATTGCAATTATTTTTTCACATTGTGATTATTTTTACATATTGTGATTGTTTCTACAAAATTCTAGGGGAGATGCTAGTTAGAGGGCCAAGGCTATAGTACTCCATCTTAAAATCTCAAGCCCAATAAAGAGTCCAGGTTTCATATTCTAAAGTTGTGTCTTTTTCTCTCTAAAATTACTTAAATCAAGAGATCAACAGAGCTTGAGTAACTAGGCCTTTTTAAAAAAAAATTGTTCAGGGCTCATCGCTTTACTCTTTTTGCAAAAGTTCTTTGACCTCAGAAATTCTGTCATAAGTAACATTTCATTTTGTCACAAAACAAAATAGAATAATGTTGCAATTCAGCCAGGTGCTGTGGCTCATGCCTGTAATCCAAGCATTTTGGGATGCTGAGGTGGGAAGATCACCTGAGGTCAGGAATTCAAGACCAGCCTGGCCAACATGGTGAAACCCCATCTCTACTAAAAATACAAAAATTAGCCAGGTGTGGTGGCACACTCCTGTAGTCCCAGCTACTTGGGAGGCTGAGGCAGGAGAATCCCTTGAACCCCAGAGGCAGAGGCTGCAGTGAGCCAAGATCGCATCACTGCACTCCAGCCTGGGTGACAGAGCAAGACTCTGTCTCAAAAGTAAAAAGAAAATATCCTTGCTACAATTAAGAATCTTCTTTCGAGGTACCTGATAAAGCAGGATATGTGCCTTTTGAAAATAAAGAAAATATAATGTTTCAATTTAAGTTATAGATATTTCTTTATCAAGGCCAGGTAGGTTTACAGACAAAACAGAAAACCAGAGCCACCATATATGGATGCACAAGTTGTACACTGCACAACTCCAGGGGAAGCCATTTGTGTAGATAACCATGTGAATGGTGCCTTGA
Organism: Aotus nancymaae; assembly: GCF_030222135.1. NCBI lineage: Eukaryota > Metazoa > Chordata > Mammalia > Primates > Aotidae > Aotus > Aotus nancymaae. The sequence continues at coordinate 22,905,445 of NW_026988431.1, forward strand.
TTAAATCTAATTTTGTGCCTTCTATTCAGGAACAGGTCTCCAAGTAAGTTAAAACAAAATTTAGGACCTATATTTTTTTAAATGTTGCTGAGTCAACATAAATCAACAGATATGTGTTAAGTCCACTATGATTAATTTTTCTGGCTACACATGAAAAAAGTAAAGTTTTTGCATTAGTAAAATTGCAAAGAAAACCGGTTCAATTGCATGTAGAATTTTTAATCTATATAAGAGAACAATTTGCAAGTACTTCAGGAACATTCACTACAAACAGACAATTATTGTGCTGTCACATGTGGTCATTTTCCAGATGTAATAGTGAATCTGGCCAGAGCTCCCTCTGCCTGGTTACACTGGAGTAGCTGTTCTTTGTACTTCAAAGTAATAAAATGACATTTCTTTTCAAATGTTGTAGTACTCACCTCTGTCACCGACTTAGACTCACCTTTTTTTTTTAACCTCACATCAGAATTAATAAGGTTTAAGTGCATCTGGAGGAGGGGCCCACATATTTACAGCTTCATTTTAATGTATAATATAGAAGAAGATAAATTCAGACAGCAAACCAGTTCCAATGGCAAGTTTTTACTTACAAGTGCCATCTCTACTGAGTTTATCAGAGTCTCTTCTTAATAAAAAAAAATCTTGTCACCTGCTATCTGTAGGCATATATTAAAGTTATCTGAATGATGAAAGCACAAGTGATCTGCATATGTTCATGTATGCTGGAGAAGGACTTCTGACTTTATCTTTAGTTACCTTTGTTTCCTTGGACCTAATAACCCTGCCTTGACTGTACCTGATGACAACTGCTCAATCATACATTAGGATCAACTCAGGATGTGTTTTGTAAGGGCAAAGCAACTCTGTGTACCATGAGTGGGCAGGTCAGAATCTTTCCTCATATATCCTTATCCAGGCCTACCAGTGAGCACACACTTGTACATAAACAGCCAGGAAAATTCAATCCCCAACTTGTATACACACAAACAGGCATTCAGATATTTGATCTGAGCTTATATTGAAAGAATTCCCCTGCAGAAAAAGCACCCCCCACCCCATCATTGGCATATTTGTGACATTGGAAATGCTGGAATTCTCAGAGTGCTAAGGTGCAGGCAAATGATTAACATGTCTCCATAAATCATTGCAGATTTAGGATTTAAATACATAGAAAATGGCAGGGACTCTTGGGTCTTCTATTTATAAATGCAGTTCTTCTTTTCTTTTCTTCTTTTGCTTCTCCCCCAACCCCTCCCCTTTGGATCAAAGAGAGAATTCCAAGCAGACTGAAAAACAATGGTAAATGTTTGCATTGCTGAAATTCACGCTGGTGCCATAAGTGGATTTAAGGCGGACTGGGCTCTATAAACAAAATAAAAAGATGGCATCCAAATGAAAATATGTAAAAAAGATACTGGGGGAAAAACGCTTCAGAGAAGCAGTCTGGTTAGTTGTAAAATGACTTTAAATTAGGCTTTAAAAAGGATTGCTAAATCTTGACACATATATGAGCAGCTTATTATCATGCAATTGTGCAGTAGTTGCTTGATCTTGTTACTGATTCGTCACATATGAATAAATGATTAATTACCAGAAAGGCTAAAACAGAGTAGAGTGAGAGTACTGAAGCTCACCCTGAAAGAGGGGCTTAAACACGTTTATTGCCCTTTAAGTGCATTTCATTAAGGCCAATTAAGGACTTTCATGTCTTATTAGAAAAATGAAGTAGATTTATGAGGTTTTCGTAGGTTGTAAATGCTGGGGCTAGCAGATACAAAACTGAGTAGAAATGTGGTAGTTAAGAGCTAAGAAAATATATACAAATGCTCCCAGAAAGCAAATATTTAATGGCAGTAAAAAGCCGGTTCAACATGAAGGTGATCTTTAAATAAAAGAAAGGGCATAATTTTTATTTCCTCTCGTCTACTCACTATAAACTTAGGGATTTGTGCATGGGAAAGGTTTCCCTCTGCAGTTCAGGAACCTACTTTGGGGTGGGAAAAAAGCAAAGCTAACCCTAAAATGACCTGACAGCCACCAAGTCTTTTGTCAAAACCAAAGTATACACCAATAAAACTGCTCTTTTCATTCTAGGGTGAGAAACACATTTTTGAAAGAGAGAAAGCTCGAAAGTAAATCCAGCACTGACATGCTTGTTAATAAACAAACAGCAAGCAAAATTCACTGGCGAGGGCCTAACTTCCCACTTTTCTGGTCCTGTCAGATGGTGTCAGAACATCAGCCTGACCAAATGGCTACTATACACCCTGTATTTCCTTGATTCATTTTCAAGGAAAATTACCATGACAGGTTAGCAAGCATGTTCTGCTGCCCTTTGGGAATGATTAGCACCCCCACACCATTCTAGCCATAGGGTTTATCTATTTACTCAATATTCAGGCGGCTTCTTTACTGTTTCTCTCTGTCACTCACACATACACACACACACACACAAATACATACACACACTACACACCACACACACACACCCCCCATATATACACACTACACAGCACATACACCCACACACTCACCATACACACACAATACACACACACACCCCCATACACACATACATATACACACCCCATAAACACACACATACACACTATGCACACACACCCCTACACACCACACACACACACCCCCCATATATACACACTACACAGCACATACACCCACACACTCACCATACACACACAATACACACACACACCCCCATACACACATACATATACACACCCCATGAACACACACATACACACTATGCACACACACCCCTACACACACACACACACACACACACAGACTTAGATAATATTTCCTCAGGGGATTTGTGCAGCTTTTTCAAATGCAGGAAAATGCAGTTATGAATGTTGGGTAAAATGCACATTTTTACCTTGCACACCATTATGGAAAGCCTCAACTGTTTATCATATACCCTCTTGGATAAATAATTTAAAACCACATGAAATTTCTTCAAGAAAATATCAGCCGAAGATGTACAGTCACAACTTTTTAAGCTCAAATCTCTCCTCCTTTAAAAAATGAATATTGGCAAGTCAGTAGATTATGTCTTCTTGATTTAAAAAAAAAAATACAAGAGAAGTGCTATACCACACATGAAAGATGTCCAAAACTCGCCAACAGTTTTGCAGCACACACAGAATACTTCAAAATGAATGTCTCGGTTTTGCTTGTTTAAAACCTATTCACTGCCTCAGAAAAGACTGAACATGGAACTTCAGCACTTCTTCAAGAGCACTGACAAATTTTTCTGCTGAGAACCTTTAAAATGGTATTATTAGAAGATCTAACAGCAGAAAATCAGATTAACGGAGCTGTTTCTGAAGAAAAGATGAAGAGGTGGAGGATGATATTTATGAAGGTGGAAGTTGTGACACTGAAGGTAAAGTCCTATAGGCACAAATCTGCCAAAAATAACAGCAAACACACAGAACAGCAAACAAAATATTAATTTCAATGTCTTTAGTGTAACATTATTTCGTTCTGAGAATTTGATTTTCCAAACAAATGATGGCCTGGACAGAGACCTAAAGCAACTAGCCATGTATCTGTTCAGACTCTGCAAAGAATTTTATTGAACTGAAATGTGATGAGCATCTGTCCTTGGTGATTTATTCCAAACAGCGGAGATGTTATAAAATGAACACATTGCATCTCCTGCTATAAAAGAGAAACAAAATGATCTTTTAGTTAATATCCAATCAAACTTCAAGACACCTTATGGAGCACAAGGATTTCATGGGATCATTTCATTCCATCGCACCTTTCTCCAGAGCACTAAAATGGGATTAACTTAAGAATTTCTAAAATGCAGAGCTAAGTGTGTGTATCCAGTTTTTGGTTTTTCTGGATCAACAGATGCCACTTGATTTTTATCTTTATTTTGACAACCCAAAATGTAAGCCCAGGCTAGGGTGCTAATTACCAATAAGTTCTTATTAAAGAACGAAGAGTGCTTTTTCAGAAAGTTCAATACCAATTTGGGCCTCAGGGTCACTGAGTTACAAATAGGAGTGAAACCTTTTCAAATTCAGGATTGGATGCATTTTGTCAGGCACAATAGACTATTTCTGGGAGAATCGTTGCTAAAAAAGAAAAAGAGAAAAGAGGTTGGGTTTAAAAGCCTCCAAAAACTTCTAGTATGAGAGTTTTATTCCATAAAAGAATTCTCAGATGGCTTCTCTACAGATGAATCCCAAATAGATTAATACCCATGAGATAACCACGGGGACATTAAAATTATAGCTCACATCCCTATATTTCCACAATAATGTAGTTTGAAATTGTCAAATAAACAAGACAAGTTTTATCTAATGTAGCCAATTTATTTTTAAGGAGTTCATTAAAACTGGGAAATTAAACTTTCAAGTAGTGAAAAGGTAATTTCTGTTTATACCTAACACAGAAAAAGGTCTCAAATTATTAGTTTAGAATAAAATGAAGTTTTAATATTAGGAAAAGAGAATAGTTTCTACTGAATCATAGAGCTAAATCTGCCAAACACAAAGAGCAGGAATGAGATAAAGACGGATTTAGCACATTCAAGCAGAGCTGGACAATTTCAAACCCAACATGTACTTATTTCTCCCTGAATTTTCTGAGTTGGTTGTCCATAAATCTTCATCGTAATGAACACGCTGCCAAGTCTTGCCCTTTCCTTCAGGCGGTTCAAATTCTAATGAAATTCTATCTATCTATAGATATTACTGGGCATGCTTGACATACCTTGAACATACTGTCAGGCAGCGCTTTGTGGTGCCACCGTGGGTAGACAGTTTTGAAATAGAGGGGTGACTTTAAGGAAGCAGGCATAAATCTGATCAGTCCTTGTAGAACTCAGACTACATTTGAAAAAACCTACAGCTCCATTTTAAGAAAACTAGCAGTTTTCAGAGGTGGAAAGCTCTAGGCTGAAAGCAAAGGTCACAGACTACCAGCCTGAAAGTCAGATTTCAATCACACATACGTTTTGGCAGGGTTGCACAGTGCTTTTAAAACTGATAAACCATTATTGAAAAATCAGGAGTTTTTTGTTTTGTTTTTACCAACTTTCTGGCATCTTTTGAAAAACTGGAAAATCTGAAAGAGTGGGCCCAAGCTCCCTAAGGCAATGGCCAGCTCCTTCTCTAGCATCCAAGCCCTCCTTTCAGTCTCTAGCATCTTATTATGGCCTGCTTCTCACAGGTCTGACCCTTGAGTTTGGACTCTAGGCTTACAGTCTCTGAACCCTTTCTTCAAATCCCTTAAAACCCTCATGAATCTTAGTTCAATAACCTGCTAACCAGAAATAAATAAGAAATGAGAGATGCCTTGTTTAGAAACTACATGAGCTACCTAAAAGTTGATTACAAAATAAAATTCTGAAGATTGACTTATCACATTTTTAACCCCTTATGCTAGAGATCAGAGAACTATGACCAATGGATGTGCTAAATTCTGCTGCCATCCCGTTTTATAAATAAAGTTTTATTGGAACACAGCCATGTTTAACTGTTTGTATATTGTATGTGGGTGCTTCACATTATAATCCTTAGAGACCATATGACCTGTAAAGTCTAAATATTTACTATCTGTCCTTTTGCAGAAAAAAATGTACCAGCCCTTGCTTTAACCTCTACACTTAAATGCGATCCCATCGATCGCATTTCTAGAGCCAATGAATGAAGCTATAACTCTGCTTAATGACTACTGCCCCTTCCCAGGGTACTTTGCATCTGCTAAGGCCACCTGCATGAGTCAACTGTTTATTTTCTGTGTTGACATGGCCACATTTCCAAATTCAGAGAGTATCCATTTAATGGAGCTACTTCCCTAATACCTATATACCATAGGTTTGAAATTCCTTTTTTTGGCCACCTCAGAAGATATCTATTTTGATGGTAACTTATGAACTGGCTATATAGATATCTCAGCTTAACTTTCTAAAATAATACATTCAGGGGGAATAAACCTGAAGTCTATCCTGCCTACGGTTTCACTTAGCAGTTTTAATCATTGTGTGCCCTGTACAGCACCAAGTTACATGTAGTCCAAAGGGTATCCACAGCACAGTTTTTTCTGCCTCATTAGAAGCAATATAGTCAATAAATCTGAGGGTCAACCAATAAGATAAAAATGACGCAGCTCTAAAGATTGATGAGTGGTATTCTTCCTGCCCTAGCCTATGGAAAACCTTAACACTAGCCAACATCTATTTAGGTCTGATTCTGTGTCATACTTTGTGCCATGAATTTGTCATGGAACACTGACAGTACCCCCATGAGATAGGTACTGTTATCCTCCCATTTTATTGAGGAACAAACTGAGAGTTTACTGAAGGTCAGGAAGTTAACAAAGAGCAGAACTGAGACTAGAATTCAGGCATGTCTGATTTGACATTCATTGAGATTTCATGAAGCTGGAGAGATTGCCATTGGGACAAAATCCTTTTCCAGCTGCAGAAATTGAGCAATGAATAAGCATTTATCTTGACTGAATGACAGATTTGTGATTTCAGTCTGAAATTGCTTAAATTCCTGATAGGTCATTTAAGACATTGTGCTGTGTAAAGCAAAGCACCTTCTATTTTGCTGTAATTCATCTGTCCTCTTTGAACTGTATCTATAACTCTGATGCACAACAGCCAGACATGAGGGGCAAATACCTACTAAAGATTCTAGAGTATAAACAAATGTCAGAAGCCTCTCAGATGTAAAGATATTCCAGAGATATTTCTGAATTGCCTTTGTTTATACTTAGCTTACCTTCTAGTCAGTGAAGTTCTCAAGTTGATTTTCACTTCCCAGGTAAGCATGAGGCTTCCTGTTACCAGCAGAACTATCCCTGCACCCCATCAGGGGGCAATCAAGTTTATTGGCTTCCTCCTCCTACCCTCTCCACCTCTACTAGCAGAATATGGCCCAATATTCTTCCCCCACTGAGGGAAGTTTGGACCCTAGGCTTACAGTCTCTCAGACTATTTGGTGACAAATACTATAAATATGTTACTACCTCTTGTGACCTGGAGAACTTCTCCTACATTTTGTAAGTCAGAAGTCTTGGATAAGGATGTGGGCAGAAAGAAGAATTAAAAAAGAAAGAAGAACCTTCTGGAATTTCTCATGTTGCTGGGGTTGTTTCATATTTGTTTGTTTGTTTGCTTGACTTAATTCAGAAGCTTTCCTCTCAATAAGAAAAACAAGAATTTGTGTTTGAAATGCAAGCTCTTGTGTTTCACTTTACATCTTCCTACCTGCAAAAAAAAAGTTCCCATTGCACAAGCTTTCTTGCTAACAATGACTGGTAATTTGAGAGAAAACCCCCTTTTTAGCAACAAGCAGGCACATCATCTGAGCAGGCACCCGGGGAGGAATGTGTCATAAAGGCACATTCCTCATAATCAAGGATAATGCAAAAGGGAAACAGTGATCGAACATCTATGAGAGCCAACAGAAGCCTAATCCTGAGCCCAGCTCTGCAGACGGGGACACAGGCTGCTGCAATGCCAGGGCAGATGCCAGGGAAGGGACTAGCCACAAACGGAACAGAAGTCCAGTCCAGAGCTTGGCATCTGGGTTCTTCAGCTGCCAGCCTTGCCTCACGAGTAGCCACAATGTTTGGCTCCTGTGCAGAAAACAACAGAGGATGAGGCTAAAGAGGTCCATGCTCTGTCCTGCCAGCAACAGGATGAGGCAGTGCCAAGAGAAGACTGCAGTGCCACACGGGTGCCAATGTGCCTTGGAACGGCTTTTATATTTTCCAAAGGGACAACAGAATTCCTGCAAAAAGAAAAGGCCGGATCCAACACTCAGAACCATTTTTCCCATTTTCCTCTCAAAAAAAAAAAAAAAAAAAAAAAAACCCTGCTATTCCTGTCCACAGTCCATTTTTTCACAAGGTTAACATGGCTAGGTCTCTTTCTGCTTCTCTATGTCCCATATCCTGACATTAAAACCAAGCTGGCAATTTGTTTCACACACATTACTAAACTTCTGAGTATAACTTCCCTATTATTATTTGATTTCATCTAGTTTCCAGAAAAAAAATCATCAATAGAATGCATGGAATGGGGTGAGGGATTCAGAAGGTAATGAAATAGCCTGAGATATCACACTGGTTATGAGTTGAGTAAGCCATTCCAACCCTGGGGATTTGCAGTAGACTTTCAAAGACCCAGTCTTCTCTTTATAAGGCAGTATTGTGGTTGTTCAACTGGGAAGGCTGTGACAAAACTGAGGAAGTGAAACGCCAGCATAAGTGAAATCTACCACCTAGATATCATGATTTCTTGAAACATCAGAGATCAGAAATAAAAGAGTAGAATCCCTTTGTCCATTAAATTAGATGAATGAAGAGGGAGGAAGAAGGAAATAAAGAAGCCATGGAGGACACAGAGACCCTTCACTGCGGTGGGGGCTCCTCTTGCCCTACACAAATTAATGCTCAGACTTGTCAACCAGAAAAACTCAAGCACAGTTTATTTTTGGTAAGAAAATACAAAACCTCTTGTCCTCATGGAGATCTCGATTTTGTCACTTCATTCCATGTCTTGCAGAAGACCAGTAAATTTGAGAATGTTATATGTAAGGCTTTCAAGATAAAAAGCAAGGACATTTTACTTACTAATGTTACTAGGCTCTCATTTTCCTATTAAAAATCCAAATTAGTAAACACTAGGGTCGAACATTAACATCTTCTTAATTATTCTCACATGACCTCCTACGTTCTAAAGTTTCTTTAGCAGAATACCTGAATGATTGATAAATAAAACAGGCACAGGCCTTCAGCATTCTAAGTGCAATTCTTACATAATTTAGGGTAAAAAAGGCTTCTCAAGATAATTGTAACTATCTCACTATTCCCTACTATGGAGCAAATACCACACTCCACTCATGACTCTAATTCTAGTATTTTTCTTCTAATCACAATGCTTTTGCTTGAATTATCCCTTCTTTTTAGGTTAACTTTCTTCACCAACATTCTTTTCAAAGCTTAGCTTAAGTTATGAAACTTTACAAGGACCTTTTTTTTCTCCAGTTCGTTCATCATTCACGGTCTCTACCATAGATCTTCACATCAATTATACAGCCTTGTAATTTAGTAGTTCTTGTAAGGATGGTGGTCACTTTGAAGAAAGGAAGGGGTAATGACTTCTAGTTTCCTTTATCATGGGCTGGACCCATGATAATAGTGTGACATTTTAGAAAAAATTACTTGCTTTTCAAATTAAAATTTACCTCCATACGGATCTTAATCTTTATGTGGATGATTTTAAAAATAAAGCTTTGACAAGACAAGCTTTATATCTCTGTCAAAAATTAATATTTTTATGGTGAGTTAATATCATTTATGGGGCACCAACTATGAATACAGAAGGCTAGGGTTCAAAGAAGAGGAACCCTATGGTCAAAGGAGCTGAAGTCTAGAGCAATGAGCAAAATAACAAACACTTGTGACTTAGTCCCACGTGTTTACTATGAAGAAAGGACACAAGCACCTCATTGGGTGGGGTGCCATCACAGTTTCTGGAATCTCTCCCAAATATTATTTCATAGTTCACTAATAGGATTTTTAGTCTTTTAATAGCATACTAAATTCATTTAAACAACATGTTTGAGGAAAAATGCTTTGAAATGTTTTTCAGGGGAGTTCCCAGAGCCACCTGAAAGTGTTACTTTACTATCGAAGAAAGAAAAAAAGGAAATCAAGAAAATCAACATCAAATCCTAATTTAATGCCTGTCTTGTTTGGGGAGTATGCCTCTCAAATGTTTAAGGAGCTTTTATTTTATTTTAATAAGAACATTATTTTAAAAATCAACACCAGTCTGCAAACTGAAAGGCTACCACGTAAAACAAAGAGAATAAAAGAGAAACAGAAATTGGTTTAAGGACTTTCAACAATACCAACAGAAAGAAGATTTATTCAGAGAAGATATATCAATGACATTTTGTGTCAAATGTCAACATGTCAAAAATAATTGTTTTGTTGCAATAATGAAATAACATCCCTTCTTTTGTTTCTTCATAAATGCATATACCATGTAAAACAAGCACTTTTAAACTGTGCGATTCTGCTTACAAACAATATTTACTCTTCTGATGTAGTTTGGATACCTGATCTTAGATGTTATAGGCCAGTCTTTAACTGCCCATAGAGAAGCACAGCCAGCCGCCAGGTGGAAAGAGACCTTTAGCTGAATATTGCTCACTCTTCTTTTCTTACCTCAACTGTCTCCTCACACCAGTCCTAACCACAACCCTAACCCACCACTTAGTGGTAGAGACATCTGTTTCACAGCAGTTAAAGATAAGATGGCTCTTTTTAAAATGCACAGTTTACTAACATGCTAAGGCATCGCCACTCATAGTTCTTATGCATCCTTTTGTTCTTTTGCAAGACATTTGTTGGAGGTTGAGTAGACACAGCCAAAATGGCAACTGAAAGGACCAGTGTGGGGAAACCCATTAAATGTAGCCAAAGCAGGATGCCTAGTTCAATTCATAAGATACTCTTTTCCTCACTGATCACTTCAGTGTTTTGCACAGGCCTTTTTCGTGAGTGAAAATGAAATTTGTATATGTACTTTCACGAAGAAACAAAATGGGGCTTTAATGAAGAAAAAGTTTTCTTGCTTTTCAAATTGGCCCAGTGTAAATTTTTAGCTCTCTGTGTATCACAGGAAATAAAGCTGTAGGCAAGACAAAGATGTTCACACCTCTGCCAAAAATTAATATATTTTTAAATGATAAATTATCATCAAAAGTTTTATACATATTAGTGATGGTCTGACCTCCAACTGTTCACAGTCATGTCCAATCCACACACACAGAAGGAGAAAATCTGTCTACCATGAATGTTCGATTTGTTCAATTCCCTGCCATGTCTTTTCAGCTGCTAAGGCTGCTCTGGGAACAGATAATGACTTTAATGGGAAAGGAAAACCAACGGGAATAAACTACTTTAATTTTTGGAGGTGATAATTTGTAACTTAGATATGCCTTGCCATTATGTTTACTAGGGTGTATATGTGTGTGTGTATATATATATATATATATATATATATATATACACACATACATACACACACACACATGTGTGTATGTATGTGTGTGTGTGTGTACAATAAGCAACAACTCACTTCCAGAAGTTGATGGCATTCCAAAATAAAGTCTTCTGTTATTTTGAAAGCAGTATCTGCCATATTAGAGAGGGATTCTTCCAACTCCCCTGAACAAACATTTACTGAATACCTACTATGTGCTAGGTTTGTGTGTTAAGGGTTCGTGTGTGTGTGTGTGTGTGTGTGTATGTGTTGAGGGTTTGTGTGTGCTGAGATGGTGACAGGAAGTTGCAAAAACAACATAATGAGTTTGGTGAAATTCAGCTGAGAATCTAAAAAAATGACACCCAATCCAGTTTCATATACAAAATATAGGACAATTAGAAACTATCCTGAAATCTAACAAAGTGTAAGCCAAGGTTAAGTTATCAATGAGAAGCTGACCATTCCATCACCTTTCTATATGTTCTTTCTCTAGGAAATCCTTTTTATTGCAACAGAAAGAGCAAAAAGATTTCAGATAGGAAAGATGGAGGTCCTACTTCACATTCAGTCCCATGATAATTGTAACCCCATTGAAGACAAAAAGGGACAATTAACCAAGGGAACTTCCCTACCCCCAAGAAGAGTCACAACAGCAGGGTAAGACCTTTACAGAAGCCAGGTTAAAATATTCACATTTAAGTCCTATAAAATCTTTAACTTACACATGACTAGGTCTTAGAAATTGTGAAGGGTTTCTCTTCCGAACACAATTTTTGTTATCACAAAATGTATACATTAGAAAAACAACTCAATAGCCCTTGTTTTAGACTTACATTTATAGAAATTTCAAAAATTATGCATTTGCAGGAGTGTATGAAAGATGTCACTCACCATGTGCATGTGGCTCCAGGATGCCAGGCTTTTGGTTCTCCTGAGTCACTGGTGGTGGCTCTTTCTCCATCTTTTTGCTTGCTCCTCGCCCTCTCCCTGTTGGAGTCCCCCAGTGCTTAGTCCTTGGTCTTCTCTTCCCTACATACATTTATTCCCTAAATTTAAAATACCACCTTTATGCTAACTACTCCCAAATTTGTACCTCCTCCCCAGAGCCCTGTTCTGAACTCCAACTGCCTACTCAATATTATCACTTGTATCTTTAAATTTGACAGGTTCAAAACTCTTGATCTTCTCCCCCAAACCTACCTCACCCATGGTCTTTCTATAAACTGGTAACAACTCCATCCCTCTAATTGTTGGTAGCATAACTGATGCCTCTCTTTCTTTCTGAAGCCATGTTTGTACTGTTAGCAAATCTTACTGGATCAATCTTCAAAATCTTTCTGGAATCCAGTCACTTCTCATCACCTCTACTACTACTAGACTTAATCGAAACAATCAATAACCTGGGTTATTGTAACTGCCTCTTCATAGGTCTCTCTACTTCTATCCTTGCCCCATATCTATCCTCAACACAGCAGGCAGAGAAATCCTTTTAGAATGTAAGTCAGATTGGTTCACTCTTCAGCTCAGAATTCTCCAGTGGCTCCCACTTCACTCAGAGGAAAAACCAAAATCCTTATAATAGCCTACAGGGCTTTATAATCTGGTCTCCAGCTGCCTCCCTAAATTCATCTCCTCTCGCTCTCTCACTTTACTCCCACCACTTGGACTCCTTAGGACCTTAGCACATGCTGTTCCCTCTGTCTTAAATGTTCTTTTCCCAGACATCCACCCAGCTTTCATATCACTTTCTCAATAAAGCCTATTCTATTCAAAATTGCAAACTGTCCCTCCCCACTATTTCACTTTACTTTTCTTTTTTCCATTGCCATATGACCTTTCACCATATTCTATAATTTATTTATGTGGTATGCTTATTATTTAATGTCTATCCACCCCTTTAGAATATAAGAAGTGCAAGGCAGTATCTTTATTTGTTCATTTCATTTATGTATCCTCAGCACCTAGAATAGTGTCTGTCTCATAGCAGGTAATCAATACATATTGTTTTAATGAATTTCATGTGATAAATGTATATTGAATTCTTAAACTCTCTAGGCATTGGTCATCTATTAATATATAATCTCCCCGTTCTTTGGAGCTAATATCTTAGTAAGAAGGGAGAGAGAATGAACAAGTAAACTAATAAATAAGATAATATCAGCTGGCAGTAACTACTGTGGAAAACAAGCTGGGTGCTGTGAAAGTTGTGGATGGGCAACTTCAGATGGAATAGTCAAGGAGGTCTTCTCTGAAAAAGTGGCATTTGTGTTGAAATATGAATGATAGACGGAACCAAGCCACAAAGATTTTGGAAAAGAACATTTTAGGCATAGGAGACAGATCAATAAAAGATCTAAGGCAAGGATATGATTGGCCTATGAAGGAATAGAAGGAGAGACAATGTGGATGATGAAAGTCAGTGTGGAGGGTAGGTGAAAGGGGAGTTTGAAGAGGTAGGCACGGCCAGATCACATAGGCCTTGCATGCCATGCTAAAGAGTTTAATTTTATTCTATGTATAACATGATCTGATTGATACTGTAAAAATATTATTCCAGTTACTCTGTGGAGAATGGATTGAGGAAGGAGAAGAGTGGAAAGAGACACTGATTAAGAATCTATTGCAAGATGGGAGTCTTCCCCTTCTGGCACGATGGTAGCTTAAATATTCTAGGGGAAAAAGACGGTTCATTGCAAAATATCTTCTGCTGAATATAGTACAATTAACTTGTTTTTAAATACATTACTGAGCTCACAGAAAATAAAGGGAAATCACTGGGACAAAAATAAAATAAGATTTAACAGGGAATTGAAATCAGAGTGCTAAGAAAACTTAGTAATCGAGATAGTCCTGGGGGTGAACCTAGAGATGTGGAAAGTAATGGTCTCCACCAAAATGAAAGACTAGGCCACAAGCCTGCACAATGTAAACAGGCTGAATTCAAACTCCTACATAATAATGGGACCCTCAAGGAGGCCACAATCTCAATAAGAGGATGGTCTAGAAAAACAGATCTACTTGCCTGCCCCAAAGGAAGTCATTAGAAAAAGCTATTTGACCCAATCTTGGCTCTGGATATAAGAATAATTACAGTATAAATAATATAATAGTCTCCCTAAAATTTGTATCAAACTATCTCCAAATGAGCCTAGGATTAAAATTTAAATTATCTGTACAATTAAGGAAATCTCAAACTGAGAATACAAAGTCAACATAATTACCTCTACATTTAGAAATATTGAAGTAAAATTGCAAAATGACAATATAGAGAAAATATCTTAAAAGCATCCAGAGAGAAAAGACAAAACACTGGTATAGGTCATTGCATTGATCAGAATCATAAGAAAGATACTGATTAAATTTAGACTTTGTAAACTTGGTTAATATTTAAAGGCTGATCATTAACCAAAAAGAAATTGAATATAAATTCTAAACTAATAGAGGGAAAAATTAGATTAAGAAAAAAATTTAAATCAACAAGAAGAAAAATTAAATCTATGGGAAAAACAGGATACATTTAAAAACAGAGTGAAAACAAATAACAACAATGAAAACAAAATGCTATCTTATCAATAAAACTACAATAAATCAAACTGAAAATTTTTTTTTAAATTAGCTCTATGTTGTTTGCAAGATATACACCTACATACACAGAAATGGAAAAGTGGACAATAAAAGCATACAGAAATATGGCAGACAAGTGCTGATCAAAAGGAAGAATAGCCATATTAATATAACACGGTCCTTAGGACAAGAAAGCATTATTAGGGATAAATAATTGACATACAGAAAAAGAGAGACAGACAGACAGAGACAAGAGCATGTCTGAGATACATATATATCTTAGACCAGAAAGGGAAAACAATTAAAACATTTATTGTACCAAATAAAATAGCTTTGAAATACATAAGATTACAGGAAGAAATTAACAAATTCACCATTCTAATAGGAGATTTTAAAAATTTATCTTACTAATTAAAAGGTCAACATTAGTAGAAATATAGATTTATATAGCAAAATTAACAGTCTTGATTTAATGAACATTTAAAGAACCTTGCTCCAAACAATTAAAGAATGTTATTGTCTTAAACATATATAAAGCATTTACAAAAATTCATCAAGTATCAGGGCACAAAGTATTAATAAATTTCAAAAAAATGTATCATATATTCCATACTCCCTCACCAAAATGCAATATCATTTATATATTAAAAGAATAACTTTTAAAACATTATCTATCAACATTCAAAATATACTTCTAAATGCTCAGAGATTAGAGAAAAATAAAATATAAATTTAAAACACAAGTCAAAATAAATGGAACACAGAGACATTTTTACAGTCTATGATACAAAAGCAGAAAGACTGAAATTTAAAAAGTGTCTAAAATAAAAATTAGAAAAACAAAAACTATGAATTAATGTTAATGAAGTAGAAGAAAGAAAAAATTTTAATAATATAAAATGATCATTAAAAATGAGTTATAATAGTAAACAACAAAATGAGAAGTTGATTTTTTAAAATACTAATAAAATAGTCAAATTTATGGTGAGATTGGCCAAGAAAAAAGAAGCACGAATAAAAAATATAATATATGAAAATGGGGTTACAAATTCAGACACAAAACATTTTTAAAAATCAGAATATCCCGAACAATATTAGGCCAATAATCAAAAACTTAAATGAAGTGAACAAATTCCATTAAAAATACACAATTTAATACAATGGACTCAAGAAGAAACAGAAAATTTCAATAATCTAGTAAACCTTTTTAAATACCGTAATTAAAAATTCTTCCACTAAAACCCACCAAGTTCAGATTGTTGTATAAGTGAACTGTCCTAAATTTTCAGGGAGCAAAACTTTTCAGTTTATATAGTGAATACAAAAAGAAGGGGATTGCTGGCAAGAAAATGCAGTACATGTACAACCATGGACTACTATGAATCTATAAGAAAGAATGAGTTCATGTCCTTCACAGGGACATGGATGAAGCTGGAAACCATCATTCTCAGCAAACTAACACAGGAGCAGAACACCAATCACCACATGTTCTCACTCACAAGTGGGAGTTGAACAATGAGAACACATGGCCACAGGGAAGAGAACATCACACACTGGGGCCTGTCAGAGGGTGGAGGGATAGGGGAGGGATAGAATTAGGAGAAATATCTAATGTAAATGACGAGGGAATGGATGCAGCAAACCACCATGGCACATGGATACCTATGTAACAAACCTGCAGGTTCTGCACATGTACCTCAGAACTTAAAGTATAATAATAATAATAAAGGAACATTTCCCAATGCATTTTATGGAGGTAGTATAATTTTGATATTGAAATTATACAAGGTCCTAATAGAAAAGGAAAATGCAAGCCAATATCACTCACGAACATGGATACAAAAATTTTTAAATATTAACAAACTGAATTAGATCTATAATATTTTGAAAGTAATGCATCTTAATCAAGTTAGGTTTATTCCAGGAATGCAAATCTGATTAGTTATAGAAAGTCACATAATTGGCTGGGTGCGTTGGCTTACACCTGGAATCCCAGCACTTTGGGAAGCTGAAGCAGGCAGATCACGAGGTCAGGATATCGAGACCACCCTGGCCAACATGGTGAAACCCTATCTTTACTAAAAATAGAAAAAAATTAGCTGGTCATGGCGGCACACGCCTGTAATCTCAGCTACTCGGGAGGCTGAGGCAGGAGAACTTCATGAACCCAGGAGGCAGAGATTGCAGTGAGCCGAGGTCGCGCCACTACACTCCAACCTGGGCAACAGTGTGATACTCCATCTCAAAAAAAAAAAATGAAAAGAAAGTCACATAATTAATTTACCACAATAAAAAATAAAAGATAAAAATATTTGATAATTTTAATGGATACAAAAATTTCAACAAAATTTAAAACCTATTCATGATAAAAATTAATAGGAAGTCAAAATCTAGGTAATTTCATTAAGCAGAAAAACAGTGTCTATGAAAAATCTACAGTACACATAACATGCAAAATATTAGAATTTTTGTCTTTTTTTTTTTTTTTTTTTTTTTTTTGCGACAGGGTCTCACTCCGTCACCCCGGCTGAAGTACAGTGGCTCAGTCATTGCTCACTTCAGCCTGAGATGCCTGGGCTCAAGCAATCCTCCTATCTTAGCTTCCTAAGTAGCTAGAACTACTGGTGTATGCTACTATGCTTTGCTATTTTCTTATTTTTTATTATTAATTTAGAGATGGAGTCTCACAAGGTTACCCAGGCTAGTCTTGAATTCATAGCCTCAAGCAATACTCCTGCCTTGGCATTTCAAAGCAATGGTATCTGGGATTACAGGCATGAGCCACAATGCCCAACCTAGAATCATTGTCTTTAAAAATAGAAAAAGAAAATCCCCTATGGTGGTTCTAGTCAGCAAAGTATGAAAACATTAATATTTTAATTTAATAAATGATACGAGTCTAGAAATCAAGAAGAGAAACTATAGTAATTAGCATATCATAGGATTTTTTACATAGAAAACTCAAATCTACAAGCAAATTAGTTTTAAAGCAAAGTTTAATCAAGTACAATCTTAATATACAAAATTAATTGCATTTCTATAAACCAGCAACAAACATAAAATGTAATTTTTAAAAGATCATTAATATACTAAGATATTTGCAGATAAAATAATATAATATCTTAGATTTGCTTCAAAATAATATGGGATAAAACAAGGGTTAGACATACAGATGAAACAAGATAGACCATGTAATGATAATTGTTAAAGCTGGTAGATGAATAAACCAAATTCATTACACTATTCTCTTTAAATTAGTATACTTGAAATTTTCCACAATAAAAATTTTTCAAAGATAATGCACATACTACAAGAAAACATGGGTTAAATTATTTGTAACCTGAAATGGGAAAAACTTTTCAATTTGCCCACATAAAACAATAACAAAAACATGCATAGCAAAAATAAGGACAAAAAACAGAAAGCACCATAAGTACAGTGAAAATATATATTTCAAACTTGACAAAAAGAATTTGTAAAAAATCACAGACAAAGGGAAAATACCTTAACATACAAAGAGCTCTGCCTAAAAGTTGAGAAGACTAACAATTCACAAGAAAAATAAGTACAAAATGTAAATAGGCAGGTCACTGAAATAAAAAGATGTTCGACCTTGCTTATAATAAGAGAAATGCAAATTAAAACTATGAAAATCCATTTCTCACCCATCAGATTAGGGAAAAAACAGATTATGATGACATGAGCTGTTAGTAATGCCATGGGAAAATGGGCAGTTTCCTATAATAGTGGTAGAAACACATACACACAAAATGCCCCCATGGAACCAGGCGCAGTGGCTCACACTTGTAATCTCAGCACTTTGGGAGGCCAAGGAGGGCAGATCACGAGGTCAAGAGATCGAGACCAGCCTGGCCAACATGGCGAAACCCCGTTCCTACTAAAAATACAAAAATTAGGATGTGGTGGCTCGTGCCTGTAGTCCCGGCTACTCGGGAGGCTGAGGCAGGAGAATCACTTGAACTCAGGAGGCAGAGGTTGCAGTGAGCCATGATCACACCACTGCACTCCAGCCTGGCAACAGAGTGAGACTCCATCTAAAAAAAAAAAAAATTCCCCCATTGGATCAATTTAGCAGTATTTAGTGAAATAACATATGCATATTTAATCCAGTAGTGCCACTTCTAGAACTCTGGTCCCAAGATGCAATGACAAAATGTAAATAACATAGGCACAAAGTTATTCATTGTGGTATTATTTCCAATAGCAAAAGACTGGAAACCACCCAAATTCCAGTATTGGAAACTGATTGGATAAACTATGGTAAATTTACACAACACAGTATAATACAGTTGTAAAAAGGAATAAGCTGTAAAAAAGGAATAAGCTATCATGTATGTGTTGATATAGGATTACATCCATATATATTACTAAACAACATGAGGAATATGCAAAAAATTATTTATGGTTTATTATATGCTACTTTCAGACTTTATTGTTATTTTATTTTTACCCTAAACATACCATTGTGCAAAAGAGAGAAAGGTAAATAAAATTTTTATATTGCTAACTTTTATATTTTTGAAAAGAAACAGTTGAAGGGCAAATTTAAAGCTAATCTTTAAAAATGGCTACCTAAGATGGAGATAGGAAGGACATAGAGGGAATAGGGACAGAAGCTAGAATTCTGTGAATATATCTGGTTATATACTTTTGATTTTGGAACCATATAAATTAAAAAACAAAATTAAACCAAAAAGAAACAATTAGAGCCTCAAAATTGAAGACAAACTGAAAGAAATGAATCCAAGTAAATATCAAGTTGGTGACATAACTACTCACAGAAAACTTTTACTTCAATTGACTCTAAAGTCAAAGTACTCTATTTTGAGTGCTCCTCCCTAGTAGGATGTATTCTAAAAATGAAAAGAATCACAAAGAAATATTAAGTTGCATTCAGTAGTCTTATTGCGAATTGTAATACTGGTTTTGTTATTTTGAAACTACTAATATTATATTATAGATTAAAGCAAACAATTGTGCCCTTATGAACCCATGGTTTTTTTTAATGTAAGAAAAAGGTATATAATCAAAATTAAATTAAAACTCTATAAACTGAAATTTAGGTTAGAAAAACCTCAATATTTTTTCTCTTCCAAAAATACATCTATTTCCTAGTTCTGTCCACATTAAAGACTTAGAAACAATGGCAACCCAAAAGCTGTAAGCAAACACCCCCAGCACCCAAAATTAAGGCTTGTAAATGTCAGTTCCCACAGAAGGAATCAGGGAATTTTAGAGAAATTACTGCTCTAAATTTTGGGGCAGGAGAAGTATAATACAAAATAACCTGGGATATCTTTTGTGTCAGAAAGAAAGGTGTAAAAAAGACTAATGAAGTTATTTCAAAAGGACACAGTAGCCAACTTGAAAGGGCCCCACTGGACTAAGATGGTACAATTTGAGCATCAAAAATAATAATGACCACAATAGTTGAAAAATATCAAATATGTAAAAAGTCATAATTCATAATGATATTAATAGAAATTCATAAGTCACCACTGAAAGTTCTAACACACCTTCTAATTACTCTGAACATTAATTAATAACTAATCATTTATTCTTCCATTTCATATAAATTGTATTTTCAGAGTAACCAAATAACTAATAAAAGGAGAACTTCTTATAAAAAGAATACAGAAGGAATGATAGAATTAGATAATCACTATGTTTACACTGCTTAATGAAATAATAGAACAAGACAATAATCATCAATGATTGCTGTGCAGATAATTTACCATCAGTCCCTCAGCTCTGTTATCCGCCCTTTCCTGGACTGCTCTGTGCCCCAGAAATCTGATCTCAACAGTCAGCTGCCTCACATAGGTCCCTATCCAGTTGGGTTCAGCTGGAGAGAAGTACTGGCAGAGGATGGAGGGTGGGAGGAAAGATGTGTGTTATTCCTTTCAGTCCAGTGCAAGCTCAGTGCTGTGCTGCTTTTCCCTTCAACCACAGCTCCCTTCAGGTGGCCCATCTCCCACCACTCCAGCTGTTACTTGGTAACAAACTTCTCTCCCTTTACCTCTTCAAGCTTATGACAGTAGCAGCCCCTGAGGTAGACACACATATAAAGAGCCTGTATCCAATCCAATTGAGCTTCTAGATCTAACTCCCAGTTTACAGGAAATGTGGGGCATAGAGGAAGAACTTAGATGGTCCAACGAGGAAGCAAACAGCCAAATCTAAACTGTAGGACATACTATACAGGACAAATAACCTGGATGCTTCAATAAAACAATTAAAACATAAGAGGATATGTAAAAATAAAAAACTTGAGGACAAGCAACCAAAGGCAACATGCAGACTTTGTTTCGATTGTCATTCAAACAAACTAGCCACATTAAAGACAATCAAGGAAATTTCAACATTGACTTGTTATTAGATGATATAAAGGAACTACTAATTTTGTTAGGTATGACAATTACATGGTTGTTAGGATTTTTTTAAATCCTTATTATCTAGACATGAATACTGAAGTATTTGTATGTATAATAATATAATGTCTGGGATTTGCTTTAAAATATTCCAGGAAAAAAAGATAGAGATGGTAAATAAGACAAGATTGGCATAATTATTATTATTGCATATTAAAAACATAAATTAAGATACCACATTCAACGGCAAGGAAAATGCATAAAATCATATAAATAAATTTCACAATAGATGTAAAAGATCTTGATGGAGAAAATTATAAAATTTTAAAGGCATAATAAGGCCTAAATAAATAACATGTAAGTGATGGGTAGTATCGATATAATCAATATAATAAGGCCCAAATGTATCTAAAAAGTCAATGCAATTCTAATCAATATCCAAACAGGGATTTTCAAAGAACTTAATCTGCCAATTTAAAAATGTATATGGAAGATCAAAGGACCAAAAATAGTAAACATGCCTGAGAAACAAAGTGAAGGAAATAGCCCTATGAGGATAGACACATTAAATTCATAGTAATTAACATAGTTTAGGTGTAGGGATAGAATTAGAGATCAACTGAAGAGTCAGAGAGCCCAACTCAGACTCAAGCATATATGGAAACTTGATTTATGAGAGAGTTGGCATTGCATATCAAAGAAGAATAATAAACTGTGGCTATCCATGAAGAAAAAAGAATAAAATGAGATTCTTACTTTTGCTGTATACACACACACACACACACAAATCATTTCTGAAATGAATGAAACTTAAAAGTAAAATCAAAACTTTAAAGCATTTAGAAAAAATATATACGCTATCTAAATGATCTTAAAGTTGGGAAAGATTTCTTTAAACATATATAGAAATCACAATCATAAAGTAAAAGATTAATAAATTTGGTTCCTTTAAAATGAAGAACTTCTGTTCATCAAATGATACCATAAGAAGAATAAAATATAATTCACAAATTGGAAGGAGATATTTGTATCATATATAAAACAGAAAAAGACCAGTATCCAAAATATATAAAGAATTCTTATTAATCACTAAAAATAGAAAGTTAAAAGTGAGCAAAAGCATTAATCAGAATAGTCTAGGCTATACTGGAACAACAAATAAACCTAAAAATATCAATGGATTAAACCTTACAAAAATGTCTTTCTTGCTCACTCATTGTCTACTGCAGGTTAAGTGACTCTTCAGGGCAGCTGTCCTTTACTGGATTCAGCAATTCAAGCTATTTCAATCTTACAGCTCCATCATCTCAACATAAGCCTCCATGGTCAGTACGTCAGGAGAAAAGAGGATTCAGATGTAACACAACAACTCTTAAATGCTCTAGTTCCTCTCATAGCTCATAGCTCAGAACAATTTTGAGGAAGTTTGAGGAATCACACGGATAATAATGAGCAGAAATTCCTCCGGGATAGACATAAACAGAAATTTCATGGAAGGGGAAACACAAATGGCCAAAGAAATATGTGGGAAAGTGTTCAAATGTAATAAGGGAAGCAAAGAAAATAAATTAGGTATTCCCCCAAATTGGCTAATACTGAAGAGTCTGATACCACATATTGCTGACAAGAGTATCAAGCAACAAATTGTCACGTACTGCTGATAGAAGTGCAAATCAGGGACTGGGTATGGCGGCTCATACCAGTGCTTCAGGAGGACAAGGGAAAGGCATTAAAACTCTGTCTCTACAAAAAAATAAAATAAAATAAAAATTAGCCAGACACAGTAGTTTGTGCCTGTAGTTCTAGCTACTTGGGAGGCTGAGGTGGGAGGATGGCTTGAACCAAGAAGTTCAAGACTGCAGTAAGCTATGATTGTACCACTGCACTCCACCCTGGGTGAGAGAGCAAGAAGACCCTGTCAAGAAAAAAAAAGGGAAGAAAGTAAGAAAAAAGAAAGAAGGAAAGAAGGAAGAAGGAAGGAAGGAAGGAAGGAAGGCAGGCAGGCAGGCAGGCAAAAAGAAAAAAGACATGTCTAAATTCATCTTTTAAGTTAGAAATTTTGCATTGTTCCTTTGACTCTGTATTAGTCCATTCTCATGCTGCTATAAAGGTCATACCCAAGACTGTGATTTTTAAAGGAAACAGGTTTCATTGACTCACAATTCTGCAGGGCTGTGGAGGCCTTAGGAAACTTACAATCACGGCAGAAGGGGAAGCAAATACATCCTTTTACACATGGCAGCAGGAAGGAGAAGTGCAGAGCAAAGGTGAGGAAAGCCCCTTATAAAACCATCAGCTCTCATGAGAACTCACTATCATGAGAACAGAGCAAGAGGTAACCACCTCCATGATACAATTACTCTCTATTGGGTCCCTCCCATGACATGGGGATTATGAGAACTACAATTCAAGATGACATCTGAGTGGTGAAACAATCAAACCATATCATTTTACCCCTGGCCCCTCCCAAATCTCATGTCCTCACATTTCAAAATACAATCATGCCTTCCCAACAGTCCCCAAAATCTTAACTCATTCCAGCATTAACACAAAATTCCAAGTTCAAAGTATTATCTGTCACAAGGCAAGTTATTTCCATCTATGAGCCTGTAAAATCAAAAGTAAGATACTTATTTCCTAGATACAGTGTGGGTATGAGCATTGAGTAAATACACCCATTTCAAATGTGAGAAATTAGCCAAAACCAAGGGGCTACACGCCCTATACAAGTCTGAAATCCAATAGGGCAGTAATGAAATCTTAAAGCTCTGGAATTATTTCCTTTGACCCCATATCTCACATCCAGGTCACACTGATGCAAGAGCTAAGGGCTCCCATGACCTTGGGCAGCTCCACCCCTGTGGCTTTGCAGGCTACAGCCCCACTCCTAGGTGCTTTCACAGCTGATGTTGCATGTCTGTGGCTTTTCCAGATGCACAGTGCAAGCAGTCAGTAGATCTACCATTCTGGGGTCTGGAGGATGGGGCCCTCTTCTCATAGCTCTACTAGGAAGTGCCCAAGTGGGGACTCTGTATGGGGGCTCTCACCCCACATTTCCCTTTTGCACTGCCCTAGAACTTCCCCATAAGGGCTTTGCCCCTGCAGCACATCTCTGCCTGGACATCCAGGTGTTTCCATAAATTCTCTGAGATCTAGGCGTTGGCCTCAAACCTCAATTCTTATCTTCTGTGCACCCTCAGGACCAACACCATGTGGAAGCTGCCAAGGCTTGGGTCTGCATCCTCTGAAGCCATGGGCTGAGCTCTATGTTGGCCCCTTTAAGCCACATCTGGAGCATCTGAGACACAAGGCACAAAGTCCTTAGGCTGCACACAGCAGGAGGACCCTGGCCATGGCCCACAAAACCATTTTTTTCTCCTAGGCCTCTGGGCCTGTGATGGAAGGGGCTGCTGTGAAGGTCTCTGACATGCCCTGGTGACATTTCCCCATTGTCTTGGTGATTAACATTTGGTTCCTCATTACTTATGCAAATTTCTACAGCTGCTTGAATTTCTGTTTCTTTGGTCTGAATTTCCCCGAAAATGGGTTTTTCTTTTCTACCACATTGTCAGGCTGCAAATTTTCCAAACTTTTATGCTCTGTCCCCTCTTGAACCCTTTGCTGCTTAGAAATTTCTGCCACCAGATACCCTAATCATCTCTCTCAAGTTCAAATTTCCACAGATCTCTAGGGTAGGGGCAGAATGTCACTAGTCTCTTTGCTAAAGCATAACAAAGGTCACCTTTGCTCCAGTTCCCAACAAGTTTCTCATCTCTATCTGAGACCATGTCACCCTGGACTTTATTGTCCATATCACTATCAGCATTTGGGGTAAAGTCAAAGTCTCTAGGCAGTTTGGAACTTCCAAACTTTCACACAGATTTCTGTCTTCTGAGCCCTCCAAGTCTCTAAGACTTCCAAACTTTCCCACATTTTCCTGTCTTCTTCTGAGCCCTCCAAACTGTTCCAACCTCTGCCTGTTACCCAGTTCCAAAATCGCTTCTACATTTTTGGGCATATTCAGAGCAGCACCACACTCCTGGCACTAATTTACTGTATTAGTCCATTCTCATGCTGCTGTAAGGACATACCTGAGACTGGGTAATTTATAAAGGAAAGAGGTTTAATTGATTCACAGTTCTGCAGGGCTGGGATGGCCTCGGCAAACTTACAATTATGGCAGAAGGGAAAGCAAACTCATCCTTCTTCACATGGCAGCAGGAAGAAGTGCAGAGTGAAGGAAGGAAAAGCTCCTTATAAAGCCATCAGATCTCATGAGAACTCACTCACTATGATGAGGACAGCATGAATGTAACCTCCTCCATGATTCAATTACCCCCCATCAGGTCCTTCCCATGACGTGTAGGGATTATGGGAACTACAATTCAAGGTGAGATTTGGGTGGGGACACAGCCAAGCCATATTAGACTACTTGGACTTCATCCTTATTTAATTGTTTTTATGTTTAAAAGTATTTTGTTGATCACCTTGTCATATTTCTCTGCAACAAAAATACATTTTTAATAAGTTAAAATGCATTTTTTTCTTTGTGTTCAGCCTCAGGAGACCAAAGAAACAGAAACAATCCAAAATGTTATCAACGGGCAATTGTACAAATAAACTGTGTTTACGCACATAATAGAAGACCATGCAACATTGAAAAATCAGTGAAATATTGCTACATACATAGCTTTGGGAAGAGGGCCCCATCCTTCAGACCCCAGAATGGTAGATCCACTGACAGCTTTCACTATGCTTCTGGAAAAGCCACAGACACTCAACACCATTGACATGGATGGATCTCAGACATAATTTTAAAGAAAGAATTAAGTTGCATAAAAAGTATGTAAGACAGACATATACCTTTTGTAAAAAACAATACAGAGGTAAGCAATACATCATTGATAAATATCTATGTAATAGAACTGTAACAAATGACAAAGGAATGATAAACCAAAATCAGAACAGGTGATTACTGTTCTCTTGGGGAAGGTGAAAAATGGGTTTCGAACAGATGAAAGGGGGCTGCAACAATATTTGCAATGCTCTACTGCTGACTTTTGGATATTTATTTTACTACTCTTTTGTGCTATTTCTATGCCTAGAATATTTTTTGTTTTTAAAGACGACATTAGTGGCTATAAAGGTCCAGACCAACTCGACCTAGACAGCCCTCATTATAACACAGGTGATGCGCTTGGAGATGTCATGTAGTCTTTTTATATCTGGCTACACTGACCTTGCTGCCTGAGTACTCAACATTGGGAGGGACAAAGTAAGGAGACATGGTCCATACATTCAGATCAGTCTTTGCTAGAGATTCTCACATCTGAGGCTTAGAGTTTGTTATCTGGTAGAACTAAAACTTTTTTCTATAAACTTTT
This sequence comes from Aotus nancymaae, assembly GCF_030222135.1. Classification (NCBI taxonomy): domain Eukaryota; kingdom Metazoa; phylum Chordata; class Mammalia; order Primates; family Aotidae; genus Aotus; species Aotus nancymaae. The sequence goes on from NW_026988431.1 coordinate 22,931,841, forward strand.
TCATTTCCACATTTGATTGACATTATATTGCCTCAGTTAAAAGAAAAATCTCAGGCAAATTAAATTTAACAGAGTTTAATTGAGCAAAGAACAATTTGTGAATCAAGCAGCCTCCTCAGCCAGAGTAGGCTCAGAGAGACTCCAGCACAGCCACATGATGGAAGAAGATTTATGAACAGAAACAGGAAAGTGATGCACAGAAAGTGGAAGTGAGGTGTAGAAACAGTCGTTTTGGTTACAGTCTGGCATTCACATTATTTGAACATAGTTTGAACAGTTGGCCCCCTTTGATTGGCCAGTGGTAATTGGCACAAGTGTAGGTTACAGTCTTTTTATTCCATCTAGGTTGTAGTTCACTATGTACAGAGAAATGTTTAGGCTGGACTTAAAATATGTAAGGAGGCAGTTTTAGGTCAAACTTGATTCAACAGCTCTTTTAAGCTCTTGTTTGTCCACAAGGGAACTCTCCTGACTAGAGTATCATTTCCCATTACACAAACTGATTCATTCATTCATTTATTCATTTGATGTTATTGACCTCCCACGCCACACCAGATCCTGTGAAGAACACAGAGCAGGCTGTTCTCTTGAAGTCTACAGCTTATAGGAATTTTATTATAAGAAATAAAGATTATTCAAAGAAGGTGCAGAGACAGGCAGGAAAAGAGTGGGGAGAAAATGAAGGCAAACTTCTTGAGAACAGAAGGAAACAAATGAGCATGAATAATAAGGATTTTACTTCTTTATGCCCGAAGCCCACCCGGTTTTATGCACTTTTCTCTACCTAGTCTTTCAGCTTTATTGGGTCCTCAGAATTTAAGACATTCTGATTTTCAGAGGCAGTAAGGAAGGAAGAGAGAACCTAGTACCTGCCACTTGACTCTGGTAATGTTTTTATATGAGGACCTCTCACCTTTTGTTTTATTTTCCCCCAAGGGTCTATTCTCTTTCAGATCTAACTTTTAACCTTTTTTGGGCCATGGAATCCTAATGAAACTTATGAACCTCTTTTCAGAATAATATTTTGCATAAAATAAAATACATATGATTACCAAGAAACTAATTAAATTAAAATGCAGTTCTATCCATGGTCTCTCTATCATGACATATACTAAGATAATAAAACAAAAAGGGGGAAAGCAAGACCTGTTCTTCAGAATGTTTCCACAAAATATAATTGGCTAGAGTATAATGATTTAACTGAAGACTAATGTATTTGCCTTGCCAGACAGAGGAATAAACTAACTCAGGAAAACTTGATTTACAAGTGAAGTGGCTGATTGTCTATTTCCTAATAAAGTGCTGTAATCAAAAATACTCAGTGTTTTACTTCGATAGTGTTTCATTTATCAGATGTTTCCAGAACATCCAATCCATTTCTTAATTTCTGTTTACTCTTTCATCATCTTCCCCCATGCACCCTTGCCTTATTCCAATCTTTGATCTAAGTCTTAGATGTTGACAAAGGCTTTGGCTTATCCTGCCTCACTGTACAAGGTTCCACCACCTCCCTATTAATGAAGCAAATTAGAAAGAGATCTAATGTAAGTATTGTCTATGTGAACAGTAACTGTGGCACTGGGAGCCTAGTAGAGTGCATGTCTAATCATTCATTGTAATTCATCCGCTGGGCTTGATGTCGGGGGCAATGCTTTTTGGCAAGCCCAACCTTACACCCATTACAACTCAGCATCTTTACAGAAATTATTTGACAGAGGTCTATAAGCACCCATGTGATTAAATGTGGTGGTCCCTGTATCATCTCTTCATTTGTGAAACTCCCCAAACACCCCTTTAATGAAAGAGAAGGGTTTAAATATCTCCAGACCTGGGAGGCAGAAACACATTGTTGTCTATTTTCTCTTCTCAGTAATTGTCCTTTTTTTCTCAAAGAACTTAATCAGCTATATTTACCATTATAGTATAGTTTCAGACAAAATTATGATATTCCTCGTGTAGTGATATCCTTTCTGATAATTGATATCAATTCACATAAATATTAAAATGTTTTACCCTTACCCTTCCAAATAGACTCAATAATACTCTCTCTCTGTCCCTCTAATCTCTCTCACAGACACACACACACACGCACATTGTACCTTTACCCAGCACTTTCTCCCCCTTTGCATCTCAGAGTACAGAGAGGAATAAAAAATTAAAAATATTAGATATTGCCTTTTGACTCGAATGCTAACACAATAAAGCAGCATTGTAAACTGAATCATGGGAGTCTGCTGTTCTTATTGCTCTCTTTGCTGGTATTACTTCATGGATATTAGAACCCTTAGGGATACTGGAATATGAATAAAGATTTTTTTTAAATCAGCTGGGTTTTTTTCTTGGTTCTGTTTCTAAAAATAATGCAGTTTGCAAAAACAGAAGGTTTGGTTTATAACACAAACAAAATTGTTACATTCTGAATGGGTTGTAAGTACCTGATTCTTTGCCTTTTTACTCATCCCTGCAAAAAAAAAAAAAATCTGCAAATCCATTTGCTAACCAGCTGTACCTCTGTGAGAAATAGATAACAACCTGTGCAAGCCAGGGTTTGCTGTGAATCGGTGCTGATAGGCCTGAATCTCATAGCTTTTTTAAAATGCTAATGACAAGAAACATTTCCGAAGCCAAAACGCTCTTGTAGATCTGTCTTCCTCTATTATGACTGATATTTGCTTGTAAGTACATAGAACACTTGTTCCCTGTCCCTTATCTGCAGTGCTGCAGCATGCTGACCTACATACCATTCAGCACAATATGATGCACAAACATCTTCTATATAATTTTTCATTTTCGACTTAAAAACAGTAGAGGCAAAATAGGATTGCTGCAAATCTAACAAAGAGATGGCATTATTTCCAAATAAAAATGTGCATTTTTCCAAAGAATTTATTTGTCTAGAAGCATGAAGTTCATACATAGCAATGCTGGGAAAAGGGTGTTGAATTGCGATTAGGAAGGAAGGACTTAGGGAGAGAAACAAAAATCTTTTCTATTATCCGAGAATAATTAAACTAACTTATTTCTCACCACAATTAAAAGTTCAGCTTTTCTGAACCTTATTTTTGCAGTGTCATGAAATGAGGCAGATGTAATAATGCCAAAATACATGCAATAATAACAAAGTACTAAGGGTAGAAAGTGACATGAGTAGCTGCAGGGAGGGAAGAAATAATCTATTTTCACACCTGCTATTGTCAGAGCACTCCAAACCACGCCATTTATCTTTTTTAAATTTCTCGCTGCTATGGCTGCCACTTTGTAGGTCCTTTCCACCATTGATATGATACTTGGGTTTTCAGAAAAACTGTGAATAGCTGCAGTTGAAACCTTTAGCTTGTGGTTACCTGATGATCTAGACTTCTTAATGCTCTGGGAGACCATTGTAATTGCAAATACAGTTGAACCATGTAAAAAGGAGGACTGCATTTCTAGGATGGGGCCACAAAGGAGACCAGCAGAGGCGCCAACAAGGTCAAAGGGCAAATAGGGTGACTGGTCAAATTGAAAACCCCTCATTAACTTGGAACACAGCTGCAAGTCTCCACTTACACCGCCTTCCCTTCACCAACTGAAGAGGTGGCTGAGGAATGCACCTAGGTTTAATTTTTAATGATCAGCTGTCTTTGTCTTCCAAGTTTGGTATGTCTAAAACAATTGGAAAATCCCCAACTAAGATAAAAATGGCTTGGGTTGTGGCCCAAATGACCTCTTTTCTTGCACTTTAAGTAACTTATTTTGTTCCCTAATTATCTGAGGAAGGCTGAGAGCTTCAACACTTTGCCATCATTGTTGGGTGTTAACAACTTGTAAGCATGAATCACATTTCTGAATCATTATTTTGTGGTTCTCTAAAAGTAGAGCAACCCTTTATGACAAATTAGCAATGATTTAACTTTGACCAGCTAGAAGCCTCTCTTTTAAAAACCCAGATTAAAGACAAAATAAATTTCCACACTTTTTGCAATGTTACAGTTATTTTGCTTAATGTTTGCACCAGCCAAATTTATCCATCAGCTGCCAGATCCCTGCTTATTTGTGAGTAGTGTTAACCCAGCATTTTACAATTTCTATGTGATATGACAAACAAAGCATTCTGCCTAGAGCCTGGAGACCCAAAGTTCATTTTAGCTCTACCATGAACTAGCTGTGTGACTTTGAGCAAGTCACTTGACCTCTCTGAACCTGTTTATCTGGGGTTTGAAGTAGTTAGATGATAAGAACACTTCTAGCTGTAAAATTCCATAATTGGCTCCCCATATCCTTTTCATTTGGGACCACTTATCTCACCATTGTTGGCTCATGTTAACTGCTAAATACCATAGAACAATTTTCTAAGTGCTTATTTCAGATGATACCAAAAGCTCTTGGAAAAACCTTATCTTTTGGCATCACCATAGATATGCTTAAGTGATAACCAGTTTCTACTTTAATATACATTGCTAATAGCAACATTATACTCCCACATGAGTTCCATAGGTCTAACTTATTAATGTTCTATGCTAATGCAATTTCCAGAAAGTATGTTGTTATTAAATTTTCTGGAATTTCAACACAGCAAAACAACATATAACTGCTTGATAAATTACTCTGAATAGATTTAGTAATTTGTGTAAGGGTGGCTCTCATTTATGTAAGAAGCCTAAATCCATTTAAAGTTAATTTCTAATTTTCTTATATTTATGTCATTCAGAAATACACTGCTGGTTCAGGAGCAATCTTTCCAAAACCCAAGTGGACTATTAATTTTGTTTGGGTTAAAGCATAAACATTTAACAGGGTACAGAATCCACAAATTGCCAGTGGATGTTCACACTCCTTCTAAATACAGTCTATGCATTTTTTTCCTTCTAAGATTGAGATTTTGTGTAGCATCTCTGCTTTTTATCTTAAATACAATAGGTGGTTTTATTAAGCCACAATTTCTACTAAATATCAAATTCACATTAAAATTTTCATGGACTAAGCAATCTGCATTTTATATTGCTTTTAATGATTTGGATGAAAACATAGTCAAAAATTCTGGGTTCCTTTCTTTGAGCTTCCATTTATAAAATACAAACAAATTAAGATTCTATTTCCTCATTGTCATCATTATTTAAAAATAAGCACCATGTTGTTGAATTCTGTCTGAGAGGATGCTAGGCACGCTAGGTAGGTCCATTTATAGTTATTATAGCTGCCTCATGAAAGATGAGAAGATGACAGTAAGATGAATTCATCCTTACAGAACATAGAGATTATGAAATAAAAGCGTCAGGTAGAATTTCTATAAGGAATATAGGAAGGTGGTGAATTTTAAATGCTATGCTCTGGTAACACCTTTAGGCTTCAGCGAACAGTTAATTATACACACCAATCCACACAGCCCCCAATGTATATCCAGCATAGCAATACAGGTAAGTGACTTGAAAATTACTCACAAACACACATTTATATCTCTGCTAAGGAATAATTTCTTAAATAATTTTGAAAGTCCATAAATAAATTAGGAAATGAGATGATTTATTTTTACTTTGTTTTACCCAAATTTATTTATTTATTTACTTAATATTTATTGAACTCTTACTGTATGCCAAACAGCATGTTTTCACTAAGTTCAATGTAATTCATGAGAGAACAAAATATGCTCACGGAAGAAATCACAGTGCTTCCCAAGGTGCTTTCATCACAAAATTTGCAAAACAAGAAAAATGGATAAGATATTTTTAATAAAATATTTTAAATCTGAGTTTTTAAATCAAAGACAAATTAAAGAGATATCACTTTGACAATTTTTTATGCTACCACTGAAAATATTTCAGAATTTCATCCCAGGCATTTTTTTCTTTTTTTGTAGTAAACAGAATTTAGCTTTCCATTGCATTTAACTGTGAAGATGCAACTAATCTGGCAACTCTAGATTATCTGAAGGTAGATGATCTAAATCATTGTCACACTTAATTCCCAACTGGCCATGAGTTAATGGAAAGGTAACTAAAAAGAGCATGTTCCAAGAAAGGAATGTCAAAATAAGTGCTATAGGCATGGCCATTAAAGTTGCATTTTCAAATCATTTCAATTTGGTGTTCTTGAGTCAGTCTGGAGCTATCACACTAGGTGATCTGAAAAACACTCCCCCTCCCACAGGTATACTCAGGAAGCTTAATTTAGGTTAGTCTCATCTATAGCTAGAATGACTATTTGCTCAGGACACCACAGTTTATTCCTGTTATCCCAGCATAATTATTGATAGCATCCATTTACAGTTTTAAAAAGACCCTGGTTAAGGGTAATTACACAAGCCCCCTATCCATAACACAATCTATGATACATACCCCAAGCCCTGCTTCAGAGCAAATTCTAGTCCTGACTCAGCAACAGAAAAGCATCAGTCAGCAAAGTTGCAAATTCCTGCTGGAATTAAAATCTTTCACCCCCCATGCAATGGACATCATTTTTTGAAGAAAAAGGCTAAAGAATCTACCCTGTCTGATTCATTGATACAGCTTGTAGACAGATAGTCTGTCAAACCACAGCTTTCCTCCACTTGTACCCATTGAATTTGTTTAAAAAATCCCCAGGATCCACTAAGCTCTATTGGATTCTGCTCAAAACCTGACTCTGCTGCAAACTTCTTGTTTGTTTTTGTTGTGGTTGTTTTTTCTGAGATGGAGTCTCACTCTGTCACCCAGGCTGGAGTGCGGTGGCACAATCTCAGCTCACTACAACCTCCACCAACCTGGTTCAAGTGATTCTCCCTCCTCAGTCTCCCAGTGGCAGGGACTACAGGCACGCACCACCATGCCTGGCTAATTTTTTGTATTTTTAGTAGAGACGAGGTTTCGCCATGTTGGCCAGGCTGGTCTCAAACTCCTGACCTCAGGTGATTCACCCACGTTGGCATCTCAAAGTGCTGGGATTACAGGCGTGAGCCACCATACCTGGCCTGCAAACTTCTTAAGAGTAGAAAATGTATCCTATTCACTTTGTTATCTCCCAATGCCTTTAGTACTCAGCCTTGTTTGTAAGAACCACTCAATAAATGTTGATGAAATGCCTGGAACATTTAGTTAAAACACCTGGATGGTTGGCCTTTCTACTCAGCCATTTATCATCATGTAGATCCAAAGAAATCCAGAAAGTAGACAAATGCCAGGCCACTCTATTTTAGCGGGGAGAAGTGCACAGGTGCTCATGGAAAGAAGTAGCAGCCACACTTAAACCATTGCTCCCTAATCCAGTAATTTCTCAATCTATCTTCATGTTCTTTCCTAAGGCAATTAATTGGCCACTTCTACAACCCAAATATTCTAGAGATAGGAGCCAGTTCTTCCCCAAAAAACCCATCAATGAAACAGTTGTTTCCACCTGGATCTCTTAGGCACATAAAGTCAAGTTTCAAGACAGAATTTTGCTAAACAAACATCAATGATTGATTCTCCATCCTGCCTTAACTTGTACAGCAGTTCAGGAAGCCTTGGCTCCCAGGAAAGGCCATCATGGTGAGTGAGAATAGTGAGGGGTGTAATAGAAGATAATGGAAGAGTTTAAAATAATCTTTTGCTCATTCTGACTTTTTTTAAGTTGAGATTTGTTCACAAGTTATTAGCAAGAATTGCAGTATTTAAATAAACCTCATAAATTGTGCTGAAACATTCTGCCTCAGTTTTTACATTCTCCAGTTTTAATTTGTGATTTTTTTCAAATCACAACTTCAGCACATTTATAATTTTTTTCCAGCTCACCCAAGCAGACTAAATAAATGCTGTGACTATGCCTAATGGAATGATTTTTATGAGCCTACCACATGAGATGGAATCAAAACTGCCATGTAATTTGGTGTTGTCTGGTAAGGAAAAGGTTTTCTACAACATCCATTCATCTTTAAAAAAAAAAATGGATTTCAAGTTAGAAAGAAGGGCTATAAAGAATTGGGCCCTGGAATCCAGGCTCCACAGTAATAAACATGTTCTTTGGAAGGTTTGTGTCTGGGAGCCTTCTCTTTTCATCGGCCAACATAAAAGTTGTTTCAGCAAGAAGTAGGGAACAAAGGAAGACTTTCATTTACAAAAGAAAGTTTAATGGCACAGTGTCTGTGAGGAACTTTTATTTATGCTGCACCTGGCATTATTTTTTAACTCTCTGTGGAACAGAGTTGCCTGTGCCAACACAGACAAGAAAATAGTATGTTTCTATAACTAGCACATAAAGTTTTGTCATGTACATAAGAACCCACAGCTCCCATCAGCTGTGCCAATTTTTATTGGAGGACTCTAGCAGAGAGAAGGCACACTTAAATTATGTATGGGAGTAGGGCTGTCTCCCGGTTTCTCCAGGCAGAGGATGGTCACTAGGAGCTCAGGTCTGAGCCCTCTGCAGTGTGTGCCAGCTCACCACTCAGTTGACAAACAGTGCTTGCCTATCTCAGGGCAAATATTTTTTGAACTGGCCCTGTAAACAGTAGAGAGATAAAGCTGAGTTGAAGAAATCTTTTAATTCATTGCATAGCGCCTTCTGGTCATGGCAAGATTTTGGAGTTTTTAATTACAAAATCTCTAACTTCATTATCTTTCCTTTTTTTTTGTCAAAGAAAATATAATCCAGGTACATAGTTGTGTCTTGCTTTCCTAAAGAGTGCAAGTCCAGTTATCAAGATGACCTCATTCAGAATAGAGGGAAACACACAGGACTGGGAGTCCAGAAACCTGGGCTCCAGGACCAACTCAGCCACAACCTGGCTGCTGTGTTTCTTTGGACATGTCACTTCATCTTCTTCTTCATCACGACGTCCTCCTCAACACAAGAATCTTGACTGAGATCATCTCAAATTTCCATTCCAACTCTTAAAAAATGAGTCCATGATTCTCTAAGAAAAGCCTAGCTTTACTATCACGCACGTTTTAGTTGGATGTGAAAAGTATATTTCTGATTCATGTAAATGCTGATTATTAAGGAAAAGAAAGTTTTGAGCTACAAAACCTGCATCCTCTAACCATCAGAGACAGTATATCTGCAGGCTCAATATTCTGCCATGCTCAGAAAGATCCAGATAGAAAGTTAACTGGGTAATCAAGACAAAGTCTGACAAAGTGCCAGGTTATATGCCAAATTTGCTCTCAAAGAAAAGAAGAAAGAGAAGATGCTTTTAATCCATACTACAGCCTCCTACAGTTCAAAAATGAGGGTTGGGATTAACCTCTAGCTAATTTTAAATTAAGAAAAACGTAATCTTTTGAAACATATGAAATCTTAAGTCAGCATCATTTCTGGTTAAATATGCTGTTACCACAAAGAATCCAGAATATAACTGCAACATTTGAGGTCTCGAATATTAAAAGTACAGCTTTTCCTTGTGATTTTCAAACTTTTAAAACCCAGTTTAATCTCTCATGCTGACAAGTCTGTAATTTTATAAATGGAAATTGTAATTTTACCCCTCTTCCCTAAAATCCTAATCTCTCTCTCCTTCTACCCACTCTCCATTTCACCATGGAACAACTGCCGATTGCCTGGCTTTCCAATTGCCGCAGCCCCAACCAGGTCAGCCAAGAGCAAAACTGAATACACCACCAAACACTGAATTGCAGGAGTGTCCATAAAAGCTTGTCGCATAGGGCAGTGAAAGAACAGTTTCCAATTAAAAAAAAAAAAAAAAACTTCTCTTAAAGAGGCAGCTTGCAGGAGAGCTGCCGCACACACCCACTTTTGGGTCATGCGTTCATTCATTCCCTCAGCTGCCAGCAGTCATTCACTCCAAATGGAGCTCAAGCATTTCCTGGGTAGGTAGGCCACAGTCTGAGCATGTCAAAGCTTTTCTTTGTCACTGGAGCTGTTAGCTACATTCCGAGTTTCCATGCACCACACACTTAGTTGAAGCTGCGTGGAGTGGGATAAAAAAAGAAGTCCACAGATGTATGGCTAGCTTTTATGTCCTGTAGGGATACCCTTGAAACATGTTTAAAAATGTCAGTCAAGACATCTGGTCAGCTGTCCTAATCCATATTGGGGTTTTTAGGCTACGGTTATGCCCCAATATGCTCTGAACATTGCCAATATGCTTTCTCTGCAGAAGCAGCAGTATGTCCCCTTTGGTTTCTCAGTTCATCCCCAGCACTGGTGTTTATAGTGTCACGTACTGAGCGAAATGAAAAACCACATACTGTATCTCGTGTGTCTGGCTAATGAAATGGGTCAGACAAACCTTGTGTAATCAGAGACTCGGGCCGATTGGCTTAGGTCGGGTCCATCTTGCAGACTGCAAAAGAATCAGCTGTCGCCAGTCCATGCGGCAGATGGACAGTTTGCATCGATTTCCAGGCAGGCGCCAAACCCTTTAGAAGCTTTGGCAGCCCAAGCACCATCAGGCAGCAGCCTTTGATGTCCTGCAGATGGCTGTGGCAGCCATCTTGCCTTTGCATCCTGAGAGGCCCAAGTCTTACTTTCAGGCAGCGTTCACTCTGGCCTAGCCCGGTAGTCAGCCAGAGAGATGCGGCCCTGATCTGAGAGGCACCTGCCACTAGCCAGAACCTTCTGCCAGCTTCTACTTCTACATGGATAGCAGCTAAAATGTTCTTTCTTTTAAAAAAAAAAAAAAAGGAAAATACACACACACACACACACACACGCACGCACACACATACACCCCTGGTCTGACTCCTCCTGCCTCAGGTTTCTGGAGGTGACTATGCCTCTTTATCTCTTCCCACATCACTAGTCCAACCCCTAGATGGTAATTTTTTTTCTTCCCTGGTTAAGTAAAAGCTTGTCAAAACCTTTCACCACATCGACTTCCGTGTAGATGACAGGGGCACCTAGATGTTCCTTTAAACCCAAACAAAATCACAAAGAGAGAGGAACCTAAAGTACCAGCTGTTTCCTTCTTCCCCAAATTTCCTGAGGTCAACAGTGCCCGTTTTCTCCTTCCCTGGACACAAGTTTAGCCCCCAGACAGTCTTAGGCTTCCTCTTCCCCTGGCATTGCCACTCAAGGTGGCAGCAACCAGCTAATTTCAGAATAATCAGAATTGCAAATTGGAGGGTTTTAAATTTGGTGTCCATTTAAAGATCCCCTCGGAGCTCTGCTTCATCTGGGTCTGACTTGTCCTAAGCCTAAAGCAGAACACAGCATTGTCTTCATGGTGGTCAGACTAATCTTGTGCCATGAATAGCCCAGAGTAATCTGTTGAAAAGCTGAGCCTGGAGGTCTTCCAAACAGAGCCCTCGCACATTTGGTAGGAGCAGTTAGGAATTCTGACTGGCACTATTAGTCAGAAGTCATGTCACTGCACCCTAGAAGCAAGAGTGGGTGTCTCCCGCCCATAAGCTCAACATAGAAATTTCTACTTCCCTCCACCCCCTTGGTAAAGCAGGGCAGGAAGAGAGAAGTTTAGAGCAAGTGGCTGAAAAAAATTAAAAACAAATTCAGCAAAAATAAATTCAATAATGTGTGATTTCCAGCCACTCAAAAGTAATAGAAATATTTGGTAAAAATATATAGATATAAATTGCCAATTAATGCAAACTGGTTAAAGCCAGTAAATGGAAAAAATAAAAAGTTAATTAGAGCTTTTTGAAGTTTTGTTACATATACATCATTTGCAGGTGCTACAAAAGTGAAAAATAACCATTATAATTACTAGTATTCAAAGATTCATATTTTTCCCATGTAATTTATTTAGGATTATCAGTTTCCTTGTAGTTATACAAAAGGCCTGTCAAGGTGTTTCCCACGTGTTTGGCTCATGTGTGTTCCAAAAACAAGCCAAAATGCTGTTGTATTTCACCCAGTACAGGGAAACTACTCTGAGAAAAAAAAATAGGCCAAGTTTTACCTGGATCTCTGTCTTGGTTAAATTATCTTACATATGTTTTAATTTTTTTTCTTGTTCTTTCTGTCTTTATCTCTCTCTCTTTCTTTGTTAAAATACATCTGTGTTTGTTGACTGCCCCAGATTATATCTAAGTGAGGAGTGGGTGTACCAGCACCTGGTATAGTATATGTAGCTTAACAATACGTATCATTACATTATTTACAGCTCATTTTATGTTATTCAACAGTAAACTGCAAATTAACCCTTCAAAAACCAGTCAGAGAAAATGCCCCGTTAGGCTATCCAATGAAAGCTTTTGTTCCCCAGCAGAATTGTTAAGAGTACATCTATAACGGTATTCATAAACACAGAAGTGTGTTCATTATAGCAGGGATGCCCACCAGAGCCAGCTAATTCCTCTCTCAGGAAATCTGTTTCATAATGATATTCCTTACTACACCACACTTGTACTTATGCTGATAGCACAGGTTATAAAAGGGACTTAGGACGGGAGTCAATTAATGTACTGGCTCTTTAACCTCCTTTATTAGAGTACATTAGGCACCAAAGGGACTCAATGTTATGCTGCTGGCAGTAGAAACACCCAAGCGATAACATTTCATGCCGTCTCAGCCCTGTCTTCAGCTCACAGGCATACACATCATGATCTGACCTCATTAGCCACTGATTCAGCTGCAGGCGAACACAGAGGGTACAACTGGTGAAAGTGGGTGTCAAGAAAGTATCTTTCTCACACCTGGGAAAAGAAATGCATCACCAAAGCTGACCTCAGGGTCCATGGTATTTTTCACTTGACTGTCTGATAAGCTGGATCCTCTAGATCAAGTTCTACTAACTTTTTTCCACATTTGGAGGAACTGAAGCTCAGGGAGGCAAAACAACTAGCCTAAAGTCACTCAGCTTGTTAGGAGCAGAACTGAAACTGGAGAATTCAGAGTTCCTGATTCCTAGAGGGGAGCTCCCACTCCATCTCCTGATGCTTTTTCAATACAAAAGGCAATCATTAATAAACAGTTATTAAAGATGCAACTCAGGGAAGGGAAAGGAATAGAAATACAAAGTTTTAAAAGAGAGGATTTTAAACTGGGTTGTGGGAGAGAAAATACAAGTTTCCAGTAAGTTCTTTGCAAATAAGAAATTTGATTTCTCTTTTTCTCCTCTAATTTGCATTAATAGGAAAAATAAATGTATGTGTTGGATCAAAATTGAATGCATTTTTAATAATGTGGAATTTTCTTAAAGAAGGAGTCAGTATAATTTGAGGTGAGAAAGAATCCTACGTTACTACGCTACCCAAATACCACGGCTAACCTTTAAAGAACCCAACAATGTCTTGTTGCTGAATTAATCAGTCTCAAGATTACCAGCAATTTAGCTACATTTTGTTGGTAATTAGCTTGATAAATTAAGATCTGCAATAGAAAACATGACATCTTATTGTTCCTGAGATTTTATGGTATTTTTCTAAACAAAAAAACCTTTCTTTTAAAACATCCATTTCTATTACAAGGAGACAAACAACAAAACCCAGTTTACCGAGTCTGGCTCCAGACTACAACAGTCTGCCCCAGTTCCACTGGGCAAAATATCAAAGATTAGCCATTCATACTGCAAACTTCGAACGTGTGGTTTAAAATAATATTCAAATCTTAGGACTGTGGGCAATGGCTTCTAGATAGTGAGAAACTATGAGTTCACTTCCTTAATGTTGTCTTTTCTTTTCTACAATCATGAAACAATGAGCTGGTGGAGACATATTTTGAAAAATGGTGGAACATGAAGAGATGTTTTCATGTTTATCTGAACAGCTCTCTGTGTATTAAGAGTGCGAAAATGGCAAATTAGAGGCTGGGCTCTTTTTCATCAAAACTGTCCACAAACAAGATGATTTCTTGGGGCTAATTTCCATTCAGGGGATAGTGAGAGTTATTTTAAATGACTAAAGTCATTTCAGAAGGGTAAGAGCATGTCAACATGTCCACAGGATCAGAGCTGCTTGTTCTCAAAGACTTGAAACGCTCCAGAAGCGCTAGTGATACAATTCTCTCCCTTTCACAATGAATGGAAATGAGAAAAGGTATCTTCCTCCGAAACATGCTAAAAATATAGCAATTACTCGATACAGATGTGATGTTATAAACTCCTATTCCAAAGCATTCTGTTTCAGCCATGATTTCCATTGCAGAAAACTGTACTAATAGAAACATCCCTATTAATCTGAATTTCAGATATTTCATACAATGTATATTACCTTTCTGCTGCCTGCAACCTTCTGCCAGGTTTTTTTTTCTTTTTAGGAGGTGCTTTGAGGGGACCATACCATGAGAACAATACACAGCTGCTGCTGTATAGAGATATCTAATTGTCAATATTGTGGAAATTCTACAGCTTATTACGTGCATTCAGTCTAATTCTGGGCAAATTGCCAGTCACTTCAGGGACAATCAAGTGAGCCACATTACACGTGGTACAGCATCACAGCTTTAAGATACCCGGCTGTTTTGCCTCTGGCCAGAGAATGTTTGTACCAGTGCTACCGAGTGAAGGGGGGTAACTACAAATAAAATAAAATTTGTATTTTTTCAAGTGGGCTGCATTTCAAGCCCAGATGTTAGTAATGAAAGATTCAATTTAAGGATTTAAATTACAAATAAATAAAGTATGAAACAGATGTGATTTTTAAGGAAGTTCAAATTATCCAGGAAGAAAAATATCTCTGTGCATGACAAAGTAATAGGGATTGTCTTGAAGAGTCTGTTGAAAACAATCTGCTAAGCGCAATTCACCCTTAGGACAGGATTGGTTTGGAATGGGAAGGACTGGTGGAGCTTGTCATTAAACAAAAATTGTGTTTAATAAAACTTTATAACCGTGATTAATCCTATGAGGCCCTAAAGGAGTTTGCAATTTCTGATAAACACATTTTCCTTGTTTGCAATGGTAATGATATTTTGAAGTGAATGGAATAAGAACAAAAAACTCTAAGGGTAGAAAAAGGAGGGTTTGGCAGGTACCACCTAGGCAGAAATTACAGGGCCATGTAAGAAATAAGGGCCACCCATTAGGAAACTGTTTTGATGTGTGTGTGACACATGTACCTAAAGATGGGTATAAATATTACTGAGAAACAAAGCTATTGAGCAGGCAGTAATGGAGCACATCTTTATTTATACAGACAAGCTAATAAGACTTTTTAAAATTCTAAGCTGATCATTAGGTTTGCCTATCAAAAGGATGACAGTGATATCAGACACAATGTCTCATATTTGGAGACTATCCTATAAAACCAAAATCAGAAAGGACCATCCAAGAGCTTCTCTGTCCTGTACAGTAGCCACTAGTCATATATGGCAATTTATATTTAAATTTTTATTAATTAAAATTGAATAAAATGCAATATTCTACTCTCTCATGTTAGCTACATTTTAAGTACTTAATAGCCACATGTGGCTAGTGGCTACCATATTGGATAGCACAGATAAAGAAGAGTTCCATCATTGCAGAAAATTCTACTGGACAGTGTTGCTTTGGAGCAATGGAGGAAGATTAAATTTGGACATTAATTTGGAATTCAGAGCTCAATTCTTAGTTCTCTTTTTTTCTAGCCATGGGGTCTTGTGCCACTTGGTTGTCCATCATCCTGAATCTCAAGCACACCTGTGTGTGTAGACACGCAACTACATACCCTGATACTCAAACAAGACTGACGAAGATAGCATTTACAATAAACTGCATGAGCCCCAAGGAAAAGCCCAAGCCACAAGCCCAGCTCTGCTGACTTGATCTCTCACTGCCTGTCAATTATCTCCAACAAGTGACTGAGGACAAATACCACCAGAATCTCATTATTGATGTATACACATCGTGAGAGTGCCCTAGCACGGACAACCAAACCTTTGTTAATCAAAAGGCTGCAAAACGAAATCATTTTGTGGGGAATGTGGAGGTGGAGATTACAAACTGCAAAACAATAGGGTTTTAATGAGAGAGCCAGTTCGGGGGGGAAAAAGCGTTAATCCTTTGACATATAAGCTCTAACAATTGCATAGTGCGTGGTCCGGGGGGCCAGGGGGAGGATCTTATCTCCTGGGCATCTCCCCTAGTGCCAACTTAGCATCCTGAGAGTGTCAGCTCGCACACAAACCCACCCTGGAAGAGCAGCACAGCTTCTTTGTGCACGGGGCATCATCCCTGTGCCACATGAACTTTTTCTGACTCCTTGGAACTGCCAGCAGCCATTTCACTTGGATTCTGGCTGTGACAAAAGCAGCACTGCCTTTCTGGCATCAGATGGAAAATGTAATTTTACAAAAACTTGAAAGTCAAAACCTTTCAAAAGTCAAGATCCTTCAGTATGTGCCAGAATAATTTTTGAAAGACTTTTATAAGGTCTTCAAATTCTAAGAGCACTTTCAAAATGTTTATGTTTTTCTCTTATAGTAAAATAGATGGCTTTCTGTCATCTCTCACACAGACATCACCTCATTCTCTGTTTGTTGAAGGATTTTTGTTTCGCAAGTCACACATATTTCTCTATCAAATATATTAAAGTAATGCAAGTACTTAAATAAGCCCAGGATATTGGAGCTACCTGGGACTCTAGAGATGGATCCACAACAACCATATCCACAGACAACCCAGACATTCATGAATGGGCTACGGCAAACGTGAATTTTCTATAGTATATAAAATTGTGTATGGAAATTTTTATGAGAAGAGGATCAATAGCTATTATGAAATCATCAAAGACCAAAGAAAGGTAAGAACCATTGATCCAGCCTATTCTAAATAAGAAATCAGGCTCAGAGAAATGAAGCGAACTTCTGAAAAGTCATACCAACTGGTTTGTGACTCGTGTCAGACTAAAAAGTCTTGTCTAGATTCATAATCCACTGCAATTGCCACTGAAACAATTGCCTTTAATTTTTTCTTGCCTATAGGTAATCTACATGCCAAACTGAATTTAAAATTTCTGGACTTATTGTAAGGCAAAAAAGCCAAAATAAAATCACAAATGAGGAATTTGGATTTCAAGGAAATGTTCAATTGTAAGTGTGTTGTGTTCTGTGTTACTACTACACAAATTTTCAATTAGTTACCTACATTGAGGTACATTTAGAGAATTCAATGTTGCTTAGAAAAAAGCCAAAAGGAATCACAAATGAGGAATTTGGATTTCAAGGAAATGTTCAATTGTAGGTGTGTTGTGTTCTGTGTTACTACTACACAAATTTTCAATTAGTTACCTACATTGAGGTACACTTAGGGAATTCAACGTTGCTTAGAAAAGCTTAGCTTTTTGCCTTTCTCCAAATTTTAGAACTATTATTAGAAAGATTACCCACCACTAATTATTTCCTAGAATGTAATATGTTTCTTAAAAATAAATTCATTTACCGGGTTCTTCTATACACATTAAATTTCGGATGTAGATAAGCACATGGATTATCAGGAAATGCATGTGTGTTAACATTACTTGCTTACTAGAAATTTTTAAGAGGTTAAGGGGAAAAATTATTTGTTTTTTAATTGAAGTTTTTAAGACATTTCATATGCATCTATTTCTTCTGCACCATGCTGATTAAGAGTCCAGGTTCAAAACAGATGAACGTGGACTTAATCTTGGCCCCACCCTTTACAATCCCACAAGCCCTGGGACCTTGCACAAATTACTTAATTTCTCTAAACCTCATTTTTCTTGTCTGTACAGTGGAGATAAAAATAAGAGTGACATCATAGAATGGTCTTAAAACAATAAGTTCAAGGGCTTTGCAAAGTGTATGACACAGAGAAAGGGCTCAGTAAGGGTTAACTCATGATTACAACAAATTTTAGATGCCAAAGGTCAGTCATTTAAAAATATACAAAAAGACCAGTAAATCCATCATACTGGGTTGAATGGTGCCCCCCACCAAATAATATATGCACATGCAACTCCCAGAACTTGTGAATTTGACCTTATTTGTAAAAATGGTCTTTGTGAATGTAATTAAATTAAGGATCTTAAAATGAGATTATCTTGGATTATCTACACAGGCACTAAATCTAATAAGTGTCCTTATAATATGACACACAGAGGAGATGCTTATGGTAGAAGAGGAGACGCTATGTGGGGACAGAGGCAAAGGCTGAAGTGACGCTGCCACAAGCCAAGGAACATCAGGAGCCACCAAAGCTGGAAGAGGCAAAGAAGGAATCTCCCTGAGAGCCTTCAGAGGAAGTGTGGGCCTGACAACACCTTGATTTTGAACTTCTAGGCTTTGGTACCATCAAAGAATAAATCCTTTTGTTTTAAGTCACCAAGTTTATGGTAATTTGTTATAGCAGTCACAAGAAATGAATACATCCATTATGCCTTATGTGAAATTATAGGCATTATTGATACACACATCATCTACCACAGTATAAAATTGGGATTGTTTTTAAGAGGATCTCACGAATAATGAAATATTTTTGATCTACATTTAACAAAACTGGCAGAAAGTTAACCAAGGGACCTCACTCCCCTTGTAGGTTTCCTTGACTTTCAGATCTACCTTTCACTGGGGCTGCAGCACAGTTGACACAGTATGCAGAGAGTATGGGGTCACTTCAGGAACTCACCCTCTTCTCCACTCCCCTGGTTACTGTTATCTTGTTCTTCCTCAGTGACAACAGACTTGCATGGAGTATGTCGGTCACTTGGTTTCACAATGAAGAGAGGAACAAGTAGTCAGTTAGATCCAGGGAAGAACCCATCAACCAAATTAAAGAGACAAGCTAAGGAAAGGGAGGCCCAACAAAGGCACATGCTGATTAAGTCCTGCAGATGGAATTGTTCTTCTGCCTATTTTGATGTTTCAGAATAATAAGAGTGGTGCTCAGAAGAAGAAAAAAAATGTAAGCAATTCTATTTCATTCTATTGCAAGTAGGTTAAATAATAATCTCTCCAAGAATGTTTACTGCCTATAAAACGGCATTGCCCAAACAGTACTCAGCAATGCCACACCAATATTCTCTTGAACTTTCCTTCAACCAAGATTTTTTTTAAATGAACATTTCCTTTCAGACACCTTTACTTCTCAGTAAAGACTTCTCCGTTTAAGACTGTTCAGTGAAAATGGTCAAACCCATTTTGTCACCTGCCCTAATGACCAATCTGATCAAATGCATGGCCAATCAGATCATGTTGGTGCTTGGCTCCTCAGATCCCTTTGACAGAGTCTGTGTGCCTGTTCCTCAGCTTCTGTCGTCTTCACTCCCAGGTCACCAGTTACAACTGTAACCATCTCCAGGGAAGTACTACCCTTCCAACACAAGGGCTGCTTCACTTCCCATGCTGAAGCTGGAAGCTCCTGGGAGTCCACAAGAGCTCCTCCCACTACCCTTGCCTCCCATCCACCCAACAGTCAGCAGCCAGTCCCTTGCCCCATGTCACTGAACATTGTTCAGTTCAGGCTTATACTAGTCATGCTGAATGTCACATGACTACAAAGCAATGTTCCTGCCCCTGCACCTCTAATCACCCTAGGTGATTAATAGATAGGTAGATAGGCTGGATGCAGTGGTTCATTCTTATAATTGCAGTACTTTGGGAGACCAAGGCAGGCGGCTCACTTGAGCTCATGAGTTCAAGACAAGCCTGGGCCACATGGCAAAATTTTGTAGATACTACTTTTTGTATCTACAAAAGATACAAATAATTAGCCTGGCATGGTGGTGTGCCTAGAGTCCCAGCTATTTTGGAGGCTGAGATGGGAAGATTTCTTGAATCCCAGAGGTTGAAGCTACAGCTAGCCATGATCAGGCCACTGTACTCCAGCCTGGAGAGCAAAACAGTCTCAAAAAATAGTAACAGGTAGATAGATTAGAGAAAGAGACAGACAGCAGACATTTATCTTCAGTGATAAAAGAATATTTGTTCTCTGAGAGTAAATTACATCCTTAAAGCAGACAAAAGCCTAATGAACAAGGTGATGGACTAAGTAAGCCAAGTAACCATGTCTTGGTCCAAAAAGGGCTTAAGTAAGAAAAATAATTACCTAGATTATCTTATGTGGCTTATAAACTCGCTCTAAGAAACACTATAAAATAACATTCAGAACATTCCAGACAATCACAGGACCCCCAGGACTTCGATGTTTTTCTTGTTAAGTGTCTGTTAAAAAGTCTGTATCCTTGATTCTCAACCTCACTTTGTGTGAGTCATGTTAACAAGCAGATCAAACGTATATGCCATTCTGAGAAGAATGCATTTGATGAAGAAATCTCCTTAAATTTTCTCCTGTAATTAAAAAAACAAATAACAACATCAAAAAAAACAGAGTTCTCAGTCTTTGTTGCTTTTTGGTCAAGAGTTTCAAATCAGGAAGGAATTTACCAGTAGGACCAAAATGGTAGGAAAGACAGAAAAGAGTGGGATAAATAGAAAAAAAACACCCTCTGAGAGAACAGCAGGCAGAGAGAATAAAGTAGATATTGGAGAAAGAGATAACAGAAGAGAACAAGAACCAAGCACTGGACAAAGTCAGGAGTCCTGGGTTCAAATTCTGAAATTCTGTCCTACTAATTTATTCAAGTCATTTCGCCAACGTGAGCCTAGATTTCTCAGCTGCACAGTGAGCACAATAACGCTCACTCTCAGGGCCCTGAGGATTAGTTGAAATAAGGAATGTACAAATGTCTAGTGAACTGTAAGCACAGGAAATGTTAAACATTTTCATTATGATTACAAATTAGTATTGTTTGAGTATGTGTGCCCATCCCTACCCCCATGCCAACTCTACCGCCTACCTGACAAGGAGAATTCCCCCTTCTGTTCTTCCCATGCCCTGCTCCAGCATCTGTTTAAAACCTTCTGTGGAGAGTTCATCTTTCCCCAACTAGTTCCCTGAGCTTTTTAGATGAAAAATTGGGGGGAGTAGAGAAAGGATAAGCAAAAAGAAGAAAAAGAAAGAAAGAAAAATGGCTAAAGGTAATTTAAATAACAAAGTACTGAAGGAGCAAGAGAGAGATAAGAAGAGCAGTAGAAGTGTATGTTGGAGGTAGAGGAATCTCTAAGTGATTTGACGGGAAAGGCACTGAATGATTGTAAAATGAGAGGGTTGATTGAAAAGAGCTGCTATGGACTGTTGTATTTTGGTCTTACTGCAGATTTCCAAAATTCAAAAAGAGAAGAGAATTCCTTTTTAATTAGCTTTGGCTTTGAAAATATGACTCTTGAACAAGATGTGGCTTCTAGACTGAGCCAGATATAAACCGAGATTTATAAGGGTTATAAACTGTAGCTAGTTGGACTGAGCAGTTTGAACTTATCAAGGTATAAACATGAAATTATTTTATTTTTCCAGTAACTACTACCAACTGTGATTGCCAAACCTCCCAATTTTTCCTATAGATTGGTGGACATCCTTCATGATACTTCAGCCTGATTCCATAACTTTATAATCACTTTCAGTTTTAAAAAAAAAAGTCCCTTTTGGGTTACGAATAGATAATATTTACTGCTTAAGAACTTGTGTTCAATTCAGTTTTCCCACTGCCCCCATAAGTCGCAGTAGTCTATAGACAATATTACCTTCTCTGTCTTTCCTATATCTCCTTCTTCCTTACACTTATTCTTCATGTGTCTCCATGGGAAGCAGGAAGAGAAAGTTATTTCCTTTTGCAGCTGCTGTGGCAAATTGGCTGTCTTCTTTGTTAGCCAAATGCACTATTCCCTTACATGAACACCCCCAACTTGGGCTTTTCCTGAATTAGGTGCCTGATCTGTTTCATGGTCCACATAGTCCATGTGAGGCAGACAGAGGTCTCCTTTGACCCCACTAAGGGCCTAGGAAATCCATCCTCATCATTCTCCCTGCCTTAGTGGTTCCTGAAAAAAATGTAACTGTATCTTCCACTGACACACAGCAGGTGCTCTCTAATGCATGAGTCTCTTTGCCCCACACTGCAGAGGTATCCCAAAAGAAGTCTCTAATATCATCTATCCTCTGTATTTCCAGTTCTAAAATCTATAGTTATGATGATCTATCTTCAGTATCACTGAGAAATTAGGAACTGGAAGGCAACTCATTTCCTCCCTCAGTGCCATCATACCATCTTCCCCCTCCACTCTACCCCTGTACTTTTCCCTCACTTAGATAGTGCCGGGAAAGATCAGCAGCTCCAGTGGCTTGGCCGGTACCCAAACCAGGAACAAGATGCTAGCTTCTTTCTCTCTCAGCTTCTGAAAACTAGACCAGGTGAATACATGCCCCTCAGGGAGGAGAGATGAGTGTCTTTGTCCATGTGTGCTGCTTTAACAAAATACCTTAGACTGGGTAATTTTTTTTTTTTTTTTTTTTTTTTTTTTTTTTTGAGACGGAGTTTCGTTCTTGTTACCCAGGCTGGAGTGCAATGGCGTGATCTCAGCTCATCGCAACCTCCGCCTCCTGGGTTCAGGCAATTCTCCTGCCTCAGCCTCCTGAGTAGCTGGGATTACAGGCACGCGCCACCATGCCCAGCTAATTTTTTGTATTTTTAGTAGAGACGGGGTTTCACCATGTTGACCAGGATGGTCTCGATCTCTTGACCTCGTGATCCACCTGCCTCGGCCTCCCAAAGTGCTGGGATTACAGGCGTGAGCCACCGCGCCTGGCCAGACTGGGTAATTTTTAAACAATAGATAAGAGCTGCTCCCTGCTTCCAAGATGGCACCTTGTGGCTGCATCCTCCAGAGGGGACAAACACTGTGTCCTCACATGGCAGAAGGGACAGAAGGGCAAGAGGGGCCTAAACTAGATCTCTCCAGCCCTTTTATAAGGCACTAATTTGTTCATGACAGTGGAGCAAATTACATTTCCAGGCTCCTTTGCCAGGTGGCTTACAATTACAGGTTGAAAGAAGGAGGGAAGAAGACACTTAACTCTCGGGCTTCCAGCTCCAGACTGCGTCACTCCAGCAGTAAAGGACAGCTATGGTTCCAAATTCCTGATTCTTTTGGCACTCACGGTATCAGTCTTATCACACTCCCTCAGCAGTACTCGTAGCAGCCATACTAGTGCTCCATTCCACCCCCATGATTGTAGTGTCAGCTGGCCTTGCTCTTTTTGCTGAGTGCCAATCAAGCCTTCCCACCTGCACTGTTGGCTGTGCCCTCCTAAAGCTCAGAGCACCCAACCATGGCTCACCCAGAGATCTGAATACCAGGCCTTCAAATCTCCCTTTCACAGCTTAACCACTTGCCCTGCAGAGGCTTCTCCTCCAAGCTTCCAACTTCTGGTAACACTTCCTCTTCCCTCTCCAGTAATGCCTGAGTTTCACCCCCAGAGATTCTTAATTAATTGATCTTAGGTATGGCCTGGGCATCAGGACGTTTAAACACACTATCATGCAGTCAAGGTGGCGAATCAGTGCAACAGGCATTGCACAAATAATGAGAAAAGTTCACGCAGATGCATCCACATTTTATCATACTGGCTCTCTAAGACCATCAGCACATTTACAAAAATGTTGACCACAGGTAAGGTCGAAGCGAGGACGGCTGTGTATTAATTAATCCTTGGAGTCAGAAGGTAGGTAATGAAATTACACATGCCCACCACTAACTTAGGGACTATGCAAGACACAAAGAAGTAAAAGACATGGTTTTTGATCATAGTATTACTGTCATTTAGTTAGAGAAGTCAAGATTTCTTTGTAGTACTCACAAAGAAAGTAAAAAACTATGCAGAGACAATAATAAGATAGTTTATTACATAATACAACAAGGATAGTTCGGTTTAGTGTTACAAACAACTAAACTCTGTTCCTCACACCTCATCCTAACAGGTGAACACACTTGCTTCCACCTACAGGGCTCAAATTAGACTACGGGTGCTCTGCATCAGAATCACCATGGTCCTTTTTAAGATTCTCAAGCCCCATCCCATTGTTTCAGAGTCGGTGTGGCCTAGAAATCTGCATTTTAACATACTCTGCCAAGCGCGGTGGCTCACGCCTACAATCCCAGAACTTTGGGAGGCTGAGACGGGTAGATCGCTTGAGCTCAAGAGTTCAAGATCAGGCTGGGCAACATGGCAAGACCCCATCTCTAAAAAAAAAAAAACAAAAAAAAAACTCTCCAGGTGATGCTGATAGATGTAGTTTCCAATCATACATAGGAAAAAAAAACTAGTTTAATAATTTATGCCATTTTTCTTTAGCAATCACTGCCTTGTATCTGTATCTGGGGTGCAGGCATTTGGCATCCCACCCCATTACTCCCTCTCCTTGCCTGAGCTCCTGAGCTTCTCATAGCAAACTATTTTACTGGCTGCAGTACCAAACCACTTCTTCAAGACTTAACCAAGAATTCTGCACTGATCCCAACTCTAACCTCTGCCCTCAGTGCTGCTGACCTTGAATTCCTCCAAGCCCACAATCTCCTAGAACATCTTCCATGCCTCTCACCTGCTTACCTTCCAGTCAGTCTTTCCTCAGGCTCACAGCAAGGCTTCTTCCTGCCATATGTGCTAACATCATCTGAGCTGCCCTTTCTGGGAAGTGGGGCTATGTCAATTTTGTAGGGGAGGCCATGGTGCTATTTTCAACCCCACTTTGTGACTGAAAAAACTGAGGCCCCATGGCTACCTTTGTAAGACTTAAAACCCTCCAGAGTGCCCTTGTGTGATCAACTAGCATTCATCTGGGTCCATATAGTTCTACAACAAGAATAAAGAGCACCAAGCATGTGCCAGGCATTTTATACATACTATCTTTCTCCCCACCCCCATTTCCCAGCTCACTGACTTCTCTCCAGCCACACTGACCTCCCTGCTGTTCCTCCAAGATGGCAGGCACCTGCTGCCTCAGGGCTGTCACCCTTGCTAGCCTCTGTGCTTGCGACGATCTTTCTGCAGGTATCTGCACGGCTGGGTCCCTTCCTTCCTTCTTTCTTTCCTTCCTTCTTCCTGTCTTTAGTCAAATATCTTGTTCTCTGTGAAGACTTCCCTAACCAACCTACTTAATTAAAATTCAAACTCTCCACCACCAATCCCTACCTCTTCCTTACTGTCTGTTTCTCCACAGCATCTATCACCGTCTGACATACTTATTTACGCACTTGATGGTCTATCTCCTGCACAGTGGCATATACACTTCATAAGCACAGATTCTTACTCATTTTGTTCACTGCACAAAGTAGGCAGTTGATAAGCATTTGTTGAATGAATAAATTATATCATCTAGCCCTCAGTGTCCCTGCAAAATAAGTGTTATTAGTTCTACTTTAGAGATGAGGAAACTAAGACAAAGAGAATTTAAGTAACTAGTCCTAAATCTAGAGCTGCCAGGCTTAGCAAATAAAAATACAATATGCTCAACTAAATTTGAACATCAGATAAACAACAAATAGACATTTTTAGTATAAGCACGTTCGATATTTTAGACATAACTTACACTTGAAAAATTCATTGTTTATCTAAAATTCAAATTTAACCCACCAACCCTGTAATTTATCTGTAGCCCTACTTAAATCACACTATAAGCAAGAGACAGAGCTGAGAATCTCATCCACATTTCTGACCCCAAAATCCTGCCACAGTCTCTCATTCTGCAAAAAAAAAAAAAAAAAAAAAATCACACAAACACAGGCCCATCCATCCTCACAAAGATCACTCACAAAGACCACTGATGAAGAAATCAGCTCTAAGGCCTTGCCAAAAGTTTTGGTTGCAGTCTCTGATATAGCAGTACCTATTCATCAGAGGACAAAAAAAAAGATCATTGTATCCTCATGGGCTGTCACTCTTATAGCTTTCATAAGCATTAAATTAATTTTAAAATCTAGAGCTTCTCAATGGAATTACAGTCGTCTAATTTAGTTGCCAGTTACTTATTCTGTATTAATAATCCCATTCTATGACTGGCCATTGGATATAGAAGGGTTGATCTCATAAAATGTTAAAATAAACCTGTTTCCTTCCCAGGAGGACCCAGTGTGACAGAACATATTACAGAAGATTGACAAGAAAATATTTGGGGAGCCAGGACATTCTCTGGAGCAGCATAAGATATTTAAATAACTGATCTGGAGTGAGGTGATACTTCACAGAAAAGAATGGCTGGCATAAAGAAACTTTTCTGTGGATAATATCCTCCAACCAATCATGCAGGGAAAGTAACTAAATCTAATGATGTTTAGCTTCATCATCCCTCATTTAGATTTTCATTAGCAAATATTTTTCCTCATCATTACCAGAAAGCATCATTTCCTAAGTATGAGGCTTATCATAAACATGAGGTATTCGAATATTAGAAAAAGCAGAGTTTAGACGTCATGATCTTTTGAGTAACTTTAGGGTTTCAGAGTGTTTCTAGGTCTTTCCTACGTAGCTTTGCTCTAACCAGTGTGTTTAATAAATCCCAAGCCTCTTTACAGACCCGGCTGAACTAGGATTGATGCACAGAGGACTTGGGAACTCATTCTGCACATCAAGCAGAGGGCGAGGTGGTCCACAAGGCACCTCCTATAGAATTAGTCACATCTTGCTTTTTATGAGCCCAGAAATTAGTTCTACAGATGCTGGTTTACTGTGAAGACATTTGAGTTATTCCTCAAGGTAAATTACAAGTTCAAAACCTCTCATAAACTATATTTTATTAATTCTTAGAACATTCCCATGACCTATAGATGCAGTAGATCTCATTATCTTTCTATCATACTTTTCCTTGACTTCTAAAAGCATGCATGCACACAGACACACACACACACAACCCACATGGTTGTATACAAAACCTGTATTAACCTATCTAAGCTCTTATCCTCTGATAGTGTGATTATTCAGGGATAGGCATGTGACCAGGGATAGACCAATTAGAGCCTTTCCCTGGGGTAATTCAAATTGACACTACTAAGGGAGGCCTCTTGCCTCTTAGGTCTCAGAGCTAGAAGGATATGAACCCAAGGCTAATGGTAATCATAATTTTTGGCATATAAAAACAGCTATCTGCCATAGAGGACAGTGAAACCAAGCAATGACAAGCTAGACAGAGAAAGAGAGAGTGCATGGTAGAACCGTGTCCTCTGGGTAAGTCCCAGGCTCCAAAGTTGCCCAGTTCCTCTTCAAGCTCTGGATTCAGATTCTGTTAGCTGATCCTGCATCCTTTCAATACAGCCTTTTTTTTTTCTTTAACTTAAACTAGTTTAAGCTGAATTCCTCTCCCTTGCAACCAGACGAATCCAGACTTACACATAGGGAGAAAATATTATTTCCATTTTATAAATTAAAAATAAAACCTAAGGCATCAAAGGTTATGTGGCTTGGCCTTAACTGTGAAAATAACGTTAGACTTTGAAAGTGCTGCTACCCATCTGAATACAAAAGCTTACGGCACACCTCTCCTATAGCAGCGACTTCCAGAGACTGCAATTCACTGTAAGAAATACATTTTACACTATAACCCAGTATATACATATATGTATCAAACAAAAATTTCATGCAATACTTGCTCTTATTAAGTGTGATACACTTTTATTCTCTATTATATTTCATTTTTTCAAATGCTGTTTGTGACCCACTAAATTGATTTTACCTCCCACTAAATTGATTTCACAACCCACTAGTGGGTCCAAAATTGTAACTGTTTAAAAATTTGTATTATAGCTCTTTTCACAATATAATGCTAATTAAATAAACTCCCCTCCCCCATAAGTTTCCCTTAAGTAAAATTCAAGTATATGTGGATTTATTTCTGTATTCATTTGGTTTGAGCATATGCAAATTCCAAGTCATCCTACTAGAAATTATTAGAAAAAGAGAGATTTGGAGGATAGAAAGAGAAAGAGGAAAACAGTAGAGCCTTAGAGCAAGATTTTGCCATCAAGTCAGCAGAGAGAAAAAGGGACTGAGGTTATACAATGCCAACCTTGACCGAAGTCACCTCCTGCATCTGTCCCTTTCCATTTAGATACTGAAAAGTCATCACAAGTTCAACATATTCAAATCAGAGTTTTTGGTTTTCTCCTTCTTCCTCTCCCCTCATCTTCTGAACTCACTGTGGTACCACTATTGAGCAGAATGTTCAGGCCAAAAGGCAGCTCCCCAAAAGTTCTGACTTCAAAACATATCCAAAATCCCACCAGTGCTTCCACTGAGAGTGCCTACACTGGGCCATCCCTCTTTTTCACTTTGACTTCTGCAATAGCCTCCTATGCATGCCCCCACACACCTACATTAGTCCATTTTCATGCTGCTATAAAGAACTGCCAGAGACTGGGTAGTTTATAAAGGAAATAGGTTTGATTGACTCATGGCTTTGCATTGCTGAGGAGGCCTCAGGAAATATAATCATAGTGGAAGCCAAAGGGGAAAGAAAGACCTTCTTCATAGAGTGGCAGGAAAGACAGAGAAGAGCAAGCAAGAGCGGGGAGAACTGCCTTATAAAACCATCAGATCGGCCGGGCGCGGTGGCTCACGCCTGTAATTCCAGCACTTTGGGAGGCCAAGGCGGGTGGATCACGAGGTCAAGAGATCGAGACCATCCTGGTCAGCATGGTGAAACCCCGTCTCTACTAATACAAAAAATTAGCTGGGCACGGTGGCGCGTGCCTGTAATCCCAGCTACTCAGGAGGCTGAGGCAGGAGAATTGCCTGAACCCAGGAGGTGGAGGTTGCGGTGAGCCGAGATCACGCCATTGCACTCCAGCCTGGGTAACGAGCGAAACTCCGTCTCAAAAAAAAAAAAAAAAAAAATCAGATCTTGTGAGAACTCTCACTATCAGGAGACCAGCATGGGGGAAACCACCCCCATCATCCAGTCACCTCCCACCGGTTCCTCCCTCAACATGTGGGGATTATGGGAATTACAATTCAAGGGAGATTTGGGTGAGGACACAGCTAAACCATATCACCACCTATGCTCCCACAATCTAGTCTCTACCGACCTACCAGAGTAATCTTCCAAAAATCTAAATTAGATCATCTCACTCCCCACTTAAAACCCTCCAAAGTCTTCTCCTTCACATTTAAAACAAAACCCAACCATCTTCCCATGTCTCCCTCTTATGTTTCCAAGCTCAATTTCCTCAGTTCTCTGCATCATGCTTCAACCACTTTGCCCTTCCTTGAATATACCAAAATCATTCCTACTTCCAGACTTTTATACTTCCTATTCTTTTTAGCTAAGACACCCTTTCCCCAGATCTCATTTCCCTCAAGTCTCTGCTTAAATTTCCTGTCCTGGAGGAAGCCCTCTGGAATACCTCACCTAAAGTCGCCCCTGTCACTGAGAGTTCTCTATCCTCTCCCCATGTTTCAGGATCCTTCATTGCACTTACCACTACCTTCAATTATATGCTGTGTTTGTTTGTTAATGGTCTGTCTCCCTCACCAGAATGTAACTTCCGTGAAGGCAAGTGTTGGCTCCCTGAAGAGACCATGAAATTAAGCTGCTGATCAAGCAAAGCCAAGGGCATTGCATACCACCAGTGCCTTAACAAAAACTTAGTAGCAACTCAGAAGGGAGAAGTGGGGGAAGGATATTTTTAAGGCTTGGTGATTCCTTTTAAGACAGGTATTTCTTTCCTTTTTTTTTTTTTTTGAGACAGGGTTTGACTCTGTTGCCCAGGCTGGAGTGCAGCGGCACAATCTCAGCTCACTGCAACCTCCACTACTCAGGCTCAAGCCATCCTTGACCTCAGCATCCTGAGTAGCTGGGACTACAGGCACATGTCACACTATCTCTGGCTAATTTTTGTATTTTTTTGTATAGATGGGGTTTCACCATGTTGCCCAAGTTGATCTCGAACTCCTGAGCACAAGAGATCCACCTGGCTTGGCCTCCCTAAGTGCTGGGATTACAGGCTTGAGTCAAGACAGGTATTCAATGTAGGGATTCTGATTGCAATTGGGTAGTTTTTGATAGTGTAGTTTAGGATTAGTGAACACAGTGGACAAAAGTTTCAAGGTGGTCTTGAAGAGTAAATGGTCATCTGATGATAACCTAGTTTTCCCTGTTCAGAGAAAGCCTGTTATTACTCTGATGAGACCTAGTTTATTAGCTTATTCTTCAGGAAAAAATGGATTTTTATAAGTTCTGGAAACAATCCATTTATTTGCAAGTTTATCTTTCTGGACAAAAATTTTCTGGACTAATGAAGTCTTGTTAATACAGTCTTAGTTCTTAATCCTATTAAGCTGCGTGGCTGTCTATGATTTCAGTTCTCACAGGGAACTTCTTTGTCTGAGTTAGTAGCATAAAGTGCTTAGAACTGTGCCTGGCACATAATAGGCACTCAATAAATATTTATTGTCATTATTCTGTAGTTGTTGTTGCTAACATTCCAGTGGAAAGTTCCTGTCAGACACACAATAAGTGCTTATTAATTAATTATTAACAGTTGGAAGTACAGAAGACACAACTAAATCAAATGTGTAAGATAGAGCACCTCAATGATAGAGTCCTGCTCTCTTCTTATGGGTTCTGACATGGAGTTATTTGGGCAGGGATATCAAAAAGAATGTCAGAGAAATTATCTGCCACAGCGAGCCAAGTGGATTAAATAAGGAATCTCCAGTGCTTTCCCCTCATCAGGCATCCTTGTGCTGTAGGCCACGATGGAACCCCCACGATGGAATCAAAAGTTAAAAAGACAAAACTGTTGAACTCACCAACAGGAGACAAGATGTGGGATGACAGGGTCCTTCAATACACCTGCAACAAAGCAAACAATTTTCCACAGTCTCATTAAAACTGCAGGGGAGAGTCTGCAAGTTTTCTATTAAGCAAGGATGGTGAATGGAAATTGATTTTGCACTAATAATGTAAGATGTGTAAAATGCTATACGTAAGGTCAAAGTATAATTTTTTATAGTTGAAAACATGACTCTCATACAAACATAAAGTGAACACCTGTCTAAGATTTATTAACTCATTAATGAGGGAGCAGTAAGAAAAATCTAGTTCAGAGAGCATTTTGAGGAATGGGGTATTTATAGGTGTTTAAAAAGAAACGTTCAAATTATATTGCTAGGTTGGATACAGAAGTGATTAATGTTCCACAGGGCAATAAAAACCATAACCTTTGGGGTTATCTTTGCTACTGGACAGAAAATTATTTGCATCTCTGCCATAAAAATCTCCAAGTTAACATGTAACTTCACAGAGCTTGAGCTCTTAATTAATAGTAAATAGCAAAATCAAGCAAAGGTACATTCCCCAAGACAATTAATTACCCTTAGATGGCCTCATTAGACAACACCCTTGTATGACATTGAAAGGACATGCCTTATTTCCAAGCTTTGGAGAATTTTTCTTAACAATATTCTCATTTTAATTCATATAATTTACAGATGTTTTCATAGATTCTCTTAATCTTAATCCCCAACTCTACAGTGCCCATAAAGTCATGTTTTTTGGTCGCAAACTCTATTATGAAGGAGAAGAAGTGGAGTTTTTTTGGTTCATATTTTGTTATTTTCCAGGAATGTCACCCTCATGATCAAAAAGGATCATGGCATTCATGTTCCCTCCTTCCCTGGATTGCAGGCTTCTCAAGGATGAGACCAGGTCGGTTCAAAAACTTCAACATATCCTTCCTCCTCAGCTACAAATTTCTTTTTTTTTTTTTCTTTTTTTGAGATGGAGTCTCACTCTGTCACCCAGGCTAGAGTGCAGTGGCTCAACCTCTGCCTCCTGGGTTCCAGCGATACTCCTGCCTCAGCCTCCTGAATAACTGGGACCACAGGCATCTGCCATCATGCCCAGCTAATTTTTTTTATATTTTAGTACAGACAGAGTTTCACCATATTGGCCAGGCTGGTCTTGAACCCCTGACCTTGTGATTCACCCATCTCAGTCTCCCAAAGTGCTGGGATTATAGGCATGAGCCACTGCGCCGCCAGCTACAAATTTCTACCATCTAGTGATATCTGATACATACTGGGAACACAATAACGATACCTAGACAAAGGAAAAACTAACCAAAGGAAAAAATGTTATCCTTAATCAGGAAACAATTATGAAGTAATGTAACAGTTTAACACACAGGTCAAGCCTGAAACAGTTGCACAATGAAGCGACAGTTCAGCTGGCTGTGCCTGGCTGAGCCCCAGAGCTGCAGGAGGACACCGTTCTTTTAGGACAAATCAGTCTATAAGAAATGGGCTTTAGAGTGAGGCAAAGATTGCTCCAATCACCATTTAGCCCAGGAGATACTTATTCTACCTCCAAACAACTAAGGTCTTTAAAATACCAACCACCACACTTAGGGAAGGATCCTAAAAGAGAGATACACTGGAGAATTGATTCTCCTGGGGTTTTATTTTTGTTTTTCTGTCATAAAAGAATTTGCTCAATAACTATAAAGAACAGAAACTGTAATAGAATCTGTGTTTGTATAGTATACTTTTCAAGGTTTATTTAAGAATCTGAGGTGGCTTAAAGTAAAAGATAACCCCAGAAAAAAGGTATTTTTAATAGAAATAAGTGGCATCAAAAACTGAAGAAGACAATGGTCCTGTACTGAAACCTAGCACTGAGCCTCCTGGTAGCCAGAGCTGGAAAGAAAATTTTACAACTTACCCAAACCTTATTTTCTAATAAGGAAACATACCAGAAGACAGAAATGTTTCACTAGCATTGAATTACATGAAGAATTTATTTTACAAACCCTTATATAAGGACACTAGATAGGTCAAAGCCTTTAACACAGGTGTTACAAAACTTGAATTTGTGCTCTTTATATTTCTATATTTTTAATATTACTGCTTACTGAAAGCTAAGGCCATACTATTACATCATATGACACAATATCCTGATATGTAGCATCTGGGTGGCCTAACCAGATATAAGGGGATAGCTTAGAGAATCTGCAGACAGGTTAGCAGATCTTTTGGGTTATCCACTTCAGACATCAATTATTTGATCTGTTCTTTGACCAAGGTGGCCAATTCAAGACTGAAATGTGTTTATATCTCAGTAATCTATGCATTCTCTGTGTCCAACATGCTGACTGACACATAATAGGTGCCCAATAACTACTTGACAAACGGCACTAAGTGAGTGTTAAACAGTGCTTTATAATGGAGAGTGGCCAGAAAGCCATGAAGTAGCAAAGGTGGCTTGAAGGACTCCTATTCTAATCTGAACAGGAGGGGCATCATCTTTGCTCTGCCCGTGTTAGTGTATCTAATACTTCTCTTCTGGCTCAGACTCATACAACGATACCTTTATTCATAATTTTAGTTAAATATGGAAGCTAACTGTTCAAAACCTGCATATAGTTTATTTCTTACTAGGAGCTTAGTTCCTGTCAACAAACCCTTTGCGGTTCTTTTGGTAAGTAGTGAAAGGACTTTTTCT
The DNA here is from genome assembly GCF_030222135.1 of Aotus nancymaae. Taxonomy (NCBI): domain Eukaryota; kingdom Metazoa; phylum Chordata; class Mammalia; order Primates; family Aotidae; genus Aotus; species Aotus nancymaae. Next base: position 22,964,954 of record NW_026988431.1, read on the forward strand.
TTGAGTATACCTGGGAGTTCAATGGATGTCCCTACAGTATTCTGGCACCCTCACTGGTGGAATGGGTAACAAGGCCTTATAGCATTAGGATCCTTATGCAGGAAACTCTGATAATACCAAGATCCAGGTATGCCAGTCACCAAGTTCATAAAATTATTGACTGGACAATCAAAACAGCTAGCTATCCTAGGAGTTCCCTGTGCTTTCTCTAGTCCAATTCATCTTGTACATGCACACAGACTGAGTTTCTGAAATATCACTTTGATCATTTTGCTCAAAAACATTCCACATGGGGATATTAAAAACAAACAAAACAAGAGAGTTGGAAACAGGAGGGCAGTGAAGAGGACATCCTTCAGGGACCACCTACCATTACTGCCTATGGCCAGACTAAACAGCCAGTAAACCTCTGGACCACAGATGGATCAGAACACAGGCCAAACCCTTTGGGACGGGAAATCGTGGTTCTGAAAAACACACTCTGCTGCGAATCCACCTGCCCTATCTTTTTCTCAAACATTCTGGAGAGGCAAAAATGTCAGAGTCTTCCTGGGAGTGTATCAGTGCAAGAACACACTAATGGCAAAAATGCCATTTGTAGAGCAATTTATAGCATCAGATATAATTACCACTTCATTCTCACAACAACCACCTTGTAGACCTGAAGTCACTAATCTAAAGCATTGTGTCCCAAACTGTCCCTGATGATGGACCACTTTATTTTTCTGTTTCCACACTAGCCTAAGAAGTGTGCTAGACAGCCCCTTAGACAAGTTCCTGCTCAGCATTCTGAGACAAGCCACACATACAAGAAACATACAATGCCTAATTATTTTTTCAGAGGGGTGTAAGAATATATGGTAGTGCCCCCTTATTCAGGGTTTCACTTACTGGGGTTTCAGCTACTCATGATCAACTGCCATGAGTCCAAAAATATTATTTGCAAAATTCCAGAAATAGGCAATTCATATGTTTTAAATTGCATGCCGTTCTGAGTAGCATGATGAAATCTTACACCCTTCTACTCTGCCCCAACCTGGACATGAAGCATCCCTTTCTCCAGTGTGTCCACACGGTATATGCCACCCGCCTTTGTAGCTGAGTCGCTCAGTAGCTGGCTCAGTTATCAGACTGACAGATCACAAAAGAAGGCAAGCATAGTACAATAATATATTTGAGATAGACCTCAATCACATAGCATTTATTATAAGCAAATCTTATAATTTTCTATTTTGTCACTAGTTGTTGTTCATCTCTTGCTGTGCCTAATATATCAATTAAACTTTATCATAAGTGTGTATAGGAAAAAACATAGTAGGATTCAGTACTATTTCCAGTTTCAGGCATCCATTAGGAGTCTTGGAATGTATCCTCTATGGAAGCAGGGAGACTACTGTATTAATAAATCACATGGGATTTGTGACCTAAATCCAGCTTGTCTATCATGTGTTTCATTGATTATATATATATAATATATATGTTCATATATATGTACATATACATATAAAATACATATTCCATAATATATATCTTTATCTAAAATATATAAAGTATATATCTATTTACATTTAACATATTCCATAAGTATATGTTATATATATATATTTATACATAAATAAATTTATAAATATATATATGTATATGTCTAATTAAGGAAAGGTCAGTCCTTGGGACACAGGTGATTTGGTTTCTAGGGATATATTAACAGTTCATTCTGATTGCCACACTACTGATCATCATAGAGACTGTGAACTTATTTAAAAGCATCACCCGCTTAGGTCCAAGGCAATTTCCAAACAAAAGCACTCCTCCATTCCAAACAGAACTCCAGTGCCTCCTGCTTTGAGTCTGAGATACTATGGCCCTTTTCAATTTTATGCTGTAAGCAGAAAAGGTCTTATGTTCCCATCCACGCCGAAGGTCATCCAAGCCATTCAGCATGTTTTCCTTCAGCAGGTGGAAGAGCCAAGGAGTGCCTCCTAACGCAATGGTTACTTCTAACTCACATTTGAACAATTCTCTTTTCACCAAAGCTGTTTTCTCATTATCCTGGGCTAGTTTATATTTCTGATATCTGAACAATGGAATGTGACTAAAAGAGATATATGTTTCACCTCCTGACTGGCACCATAAACCTCTCTATGCCTGGTCATTCATATTCCTTCTCCTCCTCCAGCAACCTTAGAAGCCATGTGTTGAAGATGAAGAAACCACAAACTGGAGAACCCAAAACCCCTGAATCTGTGCTTAGAGGAGCCTCTCCCTTGTCATGAACACTTCTTCTAGACATTGAGTAAGACTGAAATCTGACATGGGGTTAGGCCATTGAGATTTGGGGGTTCATCTGTAATAGTGGTTAATGTTACCTTTTGTCTGGTATAGCAGCTGATGTTACCTTAAGTAATATGCCTTCGTAATCAAGGGTAGTAGTTATTTTCCCTATCATTGTGCAAGGTTGGCCAGTTATTTGGAACTTCTTTATACATCAGTTCTTGTCATGATCCACTCAACGGGTCTGCTCTGTATCTGTTCACTCATTCAAAAAAATATAAATTAAGCAGCTACTATGTGTCTTCATTGGACACAAGTATGATATCTAAGGGTCCCGTAAATTGGGACCCAAAAGGGACGATTCTTCAAATTTGGTTCTAAGATGACTAGGTTATATCTAGAATTATTAAACAGAATACACCTGTTGACTTCTAATGCCTGTCCCATTCCTCCTCACTACCCCACCTACCTCCACCTTTACATCCCTATGTGCCAAAGTTGAGATGCGGCTTCAGGCTGCATGATTTGGAAGACAGAAAGAAAAGTTCCCTGGGAGGTTTTCTTACTCACTCTCAGTTCAGATCTATGATTTTAGAGGAACTTTGATCAGGAAAGAAGCCATTTCCATTGTGCTTGTGACAACAGAGACACGAGGAAGGGAAGTGGTTTGCCTTTGTAAAATTAAGAGATTCAGATTCTTTTTTAATGTGATACACCATGTAACTCCCTCTTCTGGGTCCTCAAGAGGCATTCATTAAACCTCAGGATTACTTTTTAAGGCTCTTTGAAGTCTGATTTGTTTCTCATTCATGCATCACAGCACTGAGACATGTATTAATAAATCACATGGGATTTGTGACCTAAATCCAGCTTGTCTATCATGTGTTTCATTGATTATATATATATAATATATATGTTCATATATATGTACATATACATATAAAATACATATTCCATAATATATATCTTTATCTAAAATATATAAAGTATATATCTATTTACATTTAACATATTCCATAAGTATATGTTATATATATATTTATACATAAATAAATTTATAAATATATATATGTATATGTCTAATTAAGGAAAGGTCAGTCCTTGGGACACAGGTGATTTGGTTTCTAGGGATATATTAACAGTTCATTCTGATTGCCACACTACTGATCATCATAGAGACTGTGAACTTATTTAAAAGCATCACCCGCTTAGGTCCAAGGCAATTTCCAAACAAAAGCACTCCTCCATTCCAAACAGAACTCCAGTGCCTCCTGCTTTGAGTCTGAGATACTATGGCCCTTTTCAATTTTATGCTGTAAGCAGAAAAGGTCTTATGTTCCCATCCACGCCGAAGGTCATCCAAGCCATTCAGCATGTTTTCCTTCAGCAGGTGGAAGAGCCAAGGGAGGAGCAGAGGGGCCCAGATTCTTAAAATACGTAATATATATAGAATTGACAATGTGCACCTTACTCAAGATTCAACCCACAAAGAGGCCTGTTCCACCTCTGTCATGTTTCATCACGCATTTGCCTCCTAGCTGGATATTTTGCAGTCTTTGCAGAAAGTTTAACTGTTTAAACCTTCCTTCAGAGCTGAGGCAGCTCCCTGGTACACTATCACATTTGTTTACTTGAAATGGAAAGTTGGGATTTGCAAGCCTATTTTGATTTGATTTTTTTATAAGTAAAAAAATTAAGCTTAGACGAACATAACCCAGTATATTTTATTCTTTCCTGCTCCTCACATCCAACCTGTGGTCCCGTTTCTCCACGGAAAGATTCTTATATTGTCCCCACTGTCCCATGCATACTACTCCCCTCTTCACTGTTTATAAAAACACTGCTGGGAAATTAAAACAAGAAATGCTATTTTCCTAAGAAACTAAAGTATATCTGAGCTTAGGCAAATGATGTTGTTTTAAATGATATTGGAAACTCAGAACCTAGAAGAATGTTTTGCAGGCACTGTGTGAATAGTTAATTATGATGATGGGAAAGACAGAGAAACCCACCTACTCATCAGGAAAAAAGCAAAGAAGGAAAGCCTTCTGTTTACAGACTGCAGACACAGCTCAGGGACTAATGCTTGCTCTGAATATGGATTTCAGGAAACTTCAAATCACCCTTCATCTGCAGGATTTAAGCCCCCAAGGCCAGGACATCTATTTTTCACATTTGATTTGGGCTGGGATCTGGGGCTAAAATCAGATATCATTACCCCTTCTCCTCACTACACTCCCCTGCGCCTCTGTAACTCTGTTATTTCTCCTATTAATATCTCATCAACATCGGGCAGGTGCTTCCTGTAGGGAGGTTCTTCATTAACAAGTTGTCAGTGGGACAAAGAGTCAGATTCCCACAGCTGAAAGAAATTGGCATGAGACCCGGGAGGAGGAGGCAGAAGAGCAGTCTGTGAAATGATTCCACTTTCTATCGGGTCTGTCTTCCTATCAGACTTAAATTTGGACTCACCTATCTGACTTCCGAAAACTTTCCCGTAACTTCCTCCTTAAGCAAACATTTGTTCTCAAATTAAATCTATTTTTATGCTCAATGTAATATCTGAATCAGCAGTTTTTAAATACTCCATATATCTTTAAATGCCAACAGACAACAAGTATAGCAGGTGTTTAATTGTGGTTTAAAGATCCACATTGTTCACATTTTACAATCACAATTAAAATTAAGCAATAACACCAAAGGAGTTCCGGTATACAGCAATAATACTTACCCGTATAGTGAAATTGATAAGGATCCAGATATAATGATGCCCATTGTAGTAACCCTGTGGTGACTGATTGCTATTCTGCTGTTAGCAAACAACCAAGAAATACTTTATTTTTTCAGAATTATCAATTTGTTTCTAGGGTATGTGAACAATGGAAACCTTAAGGGAGAATGCAATAGTTAGTGAGGTATTAAAACAGTTATATAACTAATAAAAACACTAAATCAACTTAGATATGCAGCAGTGTGTCATTTCCATTTTAATAAAAAAGTACATTATTCTCTTCCCAAAATTACAAAATTTTATTTTTTTTTTACTCCGTGCCAACATATTTGGAAAGTAAAAAAGTCATAAATCTACGGTTTCTGGAATTGTCACTTATGTGATTCTCTAGTCCTTAAAAAAGATAGAATAAAAACAGGCATTTTCATAAAACAATCGATTTGAAAAATTATTTGCATTCGCTGCTTGCCATTTTTTTTCTTTGGGAGGGTGGAAGAGGGAGCACAGGGACTTATAAATAAAACACATTTGATTTTCATAGCATCCCTGTATGCTGAGCATTAAGATCGCTGGATGTGCCTGCTCAGAAACGAGGTGTGCTGGGACACTTTACTGACACATCCTTTGCTTGCAGGCTGCACAGTAACAAAAGCACAAAAGCTCAGGCGGAGGGTCAGACTCCTGTTCAGTAAAATCCAGGCTTGAGCCAGATGGAAGACAGTTGGGAAACCAAGCCAGGGCGACAGCAATCTCTCCCTATTTGTAGGCTTGAGCTGCCTTAGAACTTGTGGTTCCAAATCTGAGCAGAGCTGGCACTATCTGTCTTTAATCAAGAAATTTAGTACACACGTTTTTCTTGTCTGAAAACATAGAGACAGGCTTATCAACAGAAGCCATAGGATGGTTTCCAAGCACCCTTGACAATTCTCATGAGTTTATCACTTGGGTTGCTACTCTTCCTATGGGGAAGAGCCAAAGGTAGGTCTTGAAAGAGCTAGCCGTCAGACTTCAGAGTTACCAGATTGTTTAAGAAGGCTTGAAGAAAAGCAAGAGGAAGGAGGTCAGAACTAGAAAAAACTTGTGAATTCATCCATGGCACTGAGTCACATTTTTCCACCAAAGTACCCCTGGAACAGTGGTCTCTGCCCTGCTTACATGTTAGTATCTCATAAGGAGCTTTTAAAAATATACATATATATGTATAGATAGATAGATGCTCCAGTCAAAGCCAGTTGAAAACAAAGCTCTGGAGACAGGGTCAGGTCCCTTCTGGGTGATTCTGACACTTGAATGCACAGCACCAAGGAACTTGGAGATAGGATCTTGTTATCTTAAAATTTATGCACATTTTGTAATTTGATTCAATAAAGCATTTTGTTTTATTAATGATATGGGTTTCCTGTTCTTCCAAATAGTCAAGACAAATCAATGTATCAGGAAGATGTGCTGTAATTATCCTGTGATTGATTCTACTCCTGAGAGTGTTATGAATGCCAGAGAAGCAAGGATCTAACTCAGCATAAATGAAGAAACTGAGGCTCAGAGAGGTAAAGTCCCTTGAGACTTCTGACTATTCCCTACCATCTGCTCCTTTGTAGCATACGCAAAGGGCAACTTAGTGATGAAAGACTCTGGATTCCTTTCAAGAGAACATAAGGAAATATGAAATGGCTGGAAAGTCTGATAAGAGAACACCATAACAATGGCAGTTACAATTTACTAAGCCCCTGCTAAATATCAGAAATTTGCATATTCATGCATTCATTCTGCAAATTTTATTTGTTATTAGTACAGGAAAAGCACCGATCTAGCCACCTGGGATGCAAGAGATACCAACCTGAGACATGATTCCTGATTTCTTGGAACTTCAGGCAACAGGGGGGAAATGGGATTAATTAAAAATCATAGTAATAGGGAAATAATCAAGCCCCATGATAAATGCTCTAAAGAGAATATGGTTCCATGAAGGCAACAAAGAAAGCTGATCAGGAAAGGAAGGGATACCTGAGCTGAGAGCACAAAGGATGAATAGGAGTTCAGCAAACAGCAGAGATGACACAGTGAAGAAAGAACATCCCTCACAGAGTGAACAGTATGTGCAAATGTCCTACCGTGACAGAAGGCAAAGCACTTTGGAAGCCTTGAGAGAGGCTTGGAGAGGCTGAAATGCAGAGAGCAGGAGGAGCAGGAACACACTGAAGAGGCAGGCAAAGACCAGACATTTATTAGGTCTCATCTTTGCTATCATCTTACACAGTAAGATGGCATTGGTATTTGGTTCTTCTTTTATAGATTAAAAACCAGGGCCGGGCGCGGTGGCTCAAGCCTGTAATCCCAGCACTTTGGGAGGCCGAGGCGGGTGGATCACGAGGTCAAGCGATCAAGACCATCTTGGTCAACATGGTGAAACCCCGTCTCTACTAATACAAAAAATTAGCTGGGCACGGTGGCGCGTGCCTGTAATCCCAGCTACTCAGGAGGCTGAGGTAGGAGAATTGCCTGAACCCAGGAGGCAGAGATTGCGGTGAGCCGAGATCGTGCCATTGCGCTCCAGCCTGGGTATCAAGAGCGAAACTCCGTCTCAAAAAAAAAAAAAAAAAGAGGAAAAAAAAAAAAAAAAAAAAAAAAAAACCAAAGCCTGGAGTTTAAATAACATAACCCAAGGTCACATCACTAGTTAGTGGTTGAGTGGAAATCAAGCAAATCTTCTTCCCTGCATTATCCCTTATTATGCCTGACACTGATCATAAATGCTCAGTGTGGACAAAAAAGCATTAGAAGTTGTCTAGTTGCATCTCCATGTGGGTCATGTGTCCCTGTGCCTCACACCAACAGACATCATGCTCAGGGGCTTGAACTGCAGAGTCTACCAGTGCTGAATGGAGGTGGCCAAGGGAAGCTTATTCAGACAACAACTAATTTGGCCTCTGAGTGGCCCAATATAAAGGAGCAGCAAAACAGGGAGGAAGAGAGGAACTATAGAATGAATAAAGCAGCCTGTGCAACCCTAGAATCTACATAGATGTCAATGTCTTTTAAACGAAGTTGTATTTTATCATGAGGTTTTTAGCTGCACCTAACAGAAAACCCAACTTAAAATGCTTTAAGCAATGAGGATATTACATTATTCCACACAGCACAAGTTTTAAGGAAGAATGGCTCCTAAGGTGTTTCATTCAGAGGTTCAAAGAAACCATAAGAACTCTTTTTCCTCTCTGCTGTCCTTAACTGTTAGCTTTGTCCTCAATGAGCTTCCACCATGGTCACAAGGTGGTTGCCACAATTAAGGGCTCTACCTGCAGACAAGGTAACAACCAGCCAGAAGAGAAGGGGCTATTCCTTCTTTGTGTCTCTTTTTCATAGAGAGGAAGCATTTTCCCAAATATCTCTGCACCAGCAGACTTCTCCTCAGATCCTGGTAGCCAGAACTGGGTCACATGCCCACCCAACCACAGTAACAGTCTAGGGCAATGAGAAGACCACACAAGGTTTAGACTAATCAGGGTTCACTCACAAGCTTCGGATAGGCAGTTATCTGAACAAAACTGGAATTCTGTCAGCAAGGAGGTAGGGGGATTTTATCTGAGTAACCAGTAAATTTTGTTGTTTCTCTTATGCTTGACTTGCTCAGAAAAGGTCCCACCTTCTGGGCAGCAAGAATTGAGTGGCATCAGGCTCATCAATGGTGTTCCTGATTAGTTCCAGGTAGTATAAATAGAGCAATAAACAATGGGTAGGAATAGGAAGAAGGCAGTTTGATCGTGCATCCCGAATCTCTTCATACTGGGAGGAAGAGAGCAGAGTGCAATCCTCGGCAGGCCTCAGAGGCAACTGTGAAAAAGTTATCAGACTTGCATTTGCATCCCTTGCACTCCAGTGCCTGAGTTAACCTGCCACATGTGAGGGTCAGCAACAGCCTTAAACTCAAGGACAGACTTTAGATTATCCTAAAGTCCATTATCAATCAGTGGGATGAAAATTATGATGCAATCACTCGGCACATCTCTCCCTCTGTTGCCATCTCAAGGGACCAGGGTGAGCTATAAACATTAATTAGGAAAAACCCATGACACTCTTGAGATGACAGCAGGGTTAGAATCACATCTGCCCATCTCAATTAGCTCAGAGGACAAACACACAGGCCACCTAGCATCTTTCCTGGGGCTTGGTAACAAATGACATTGAGACTCAACACTTAATGGGTGATTCACAAACCACTTTCCGACATAAAAAGGCATCTCAGTCGCCAACGAGACCACCAGCAAACCTGTGGCCAGTGTTTTGATAATGTTGCATCCCCTGTTTCTGCAGACATCTTCCTGCTCAAACTCCCTTCATAATTCCTACAGGGTAATTCTGGAGTTTCTAGTAAACATGTATTAAAAAGCCACCCATGCATAATGTAGTATGAAATGAAGGTTAAAAGCAAGGGTTTAGAAATCAGATATGGGCTAGAATATCAGCTCTGCTACTTATTAGCTGTATGACCTACTTCATCTCTTCAATTCTCAATTTTCTCATCTATAATATGAAAAGTCTTTTGGTGAGGTTGTGAGGATTGAATGAGTGATTGACAGAGAATTTGACATACAGTAAGTACTAACTAACCATTGGCTTTATGATAAGAGAGGCGTCATGGCATAGATAATTCACCAAGGAACATGACAAATAGCACAGGACATGTGGAAAGAAAGAAACTTTCAGAAAACCAAGATCCTAGAATCATCGAACTATAGGGTCACAGAGGGGTTAAAAGGGCCTCAAAGACCACAGAGAACGACTTTCTCATACTGCACTCTAGGCAGAGTGGAATCTTCTAGTTTCCCAGAAATTTAGAGAGGTTAATGTTCCTTGAAAACATGTAGAGGCCCATTCCACAGTTACAATATTGTAAACAAACCCTTGAATCCCACAATGTGACCTTTCTCACCACCACCACTCTTTAAGATTCCATTCATGCATCCAACACACATTTATTGGGTGCATGGTCTAGTCGCTACAGCAGAAACTTCAAGGACCTGATACGGTTTAGATATTTGCCCCCTCCAAATCTCACGCTGAAATTTGACCCCCAATGTTAGGGGTGGGAGCTAGCAGGAGGTGTTTGGGTCATAAAAGGTGGATCCCACTTGAATGGTTTGGTGCCATTCTCAAGGTAACGAATGAGTGAGTACTTGCTTTATTCTTTCCTGCAAAGCTGGTCATTTAAAGAGTCTGACACTCCTCCCTCCCCTTTCTCTTCTTCCCTCTCTCCCCATGTGATCTGCCCATGCTGGCTCCCATTCTTTTCTACCATGAGTGAAAGCTTCCTGAAGCCCTCACCAGGAGCAGATGCTGATACCATGCTTCTTATACAGCCTCCATAACTGTGAGCCAACTATATTTCTTTTCTTTATAAATTACCCGGTCTCAGGTATTCTTTCATAGCAAAGCAAATGGACAAAGACAGGCCCCAAGCTCAGCATTTTGCATATATAATTGCTTGTCCTGACAATGACCCTAAAGGTAAATACTACTTGCCCCATTTAAATGTGAGAGTACCATCCAAAAGGTAGGTACAGCTCAAAAATACAGCTGGTGCGTTTTAGAGATCAGATCTTAACCCCAGGTTACCTATCTATTGTGACAAAAATGCTGCCAACAAACTACCTGAAAAATCAGTGGATTAAACCTACATTTATTTATTGTCAGAGATCTGCAGGTCAGCCCAGGCCTATTGGTCTAAGTTGGGCTTGACAGGGTGACTCTGCTTCAGCTACCTCTCTTCTTTCTGGGAGCATCAGGCTATCTCAGGCATGTTATCAAGACCAAGGCAGAGGCCCAGAAGAGCAACTCCAATCATGCAAGCACCTTGGACATTTTTGGTCACATCATTTATGCTAACATTCAATTGGCCAAAGGAAGCTACATAGACAGACTTGAGGGGCAGGGGAATATATTCCACCTCTCTTAGTGGGAGGAACTGCAGAGTCATATGGCAAAGGAAAGAAGAATTGGGGCTATTCAGATAATCCACTACAGTCTGATTTCAAGGCCTCACATTTTCCTCTATCCCAACAACTTTGCAAATAAACATTTGCTGGTAGAAGTTTAACAGTGTGAGGTGGGCAAATCAAAATTCTGACTGAAGAGTGGCATCCAGTGGCCAGGGGTTAATTTGCAATGAGCCACAACTGCAGGCACCCAGATACAGCCGTTGCTGGCTAACCACATCCCAGTGGAAGTTCAGCAGACCACAAGAAATGGCAGAAAACAGCCTAGGGTCTGGAAAAGAAAAGAATATAGCCAGTAACAAGGACAGATGATCACCCTCCTCCTCGAAGAACACAGGAGCCTCCTGAGTTTCCTTCACTCTTGGTGTTCCCATCCCATCCATTCTACAAGGTTGTTATTAGCTCTGTGCCAGTCACTCTGAGATAAGAGAAGTTCAAGGCCACCACTGTTTGGTTGGGGAGAAGTGTCTAAGACATGTGATGTCATTAGAGAATGACAAGATCACTGAGAAGGGAATTCTGTGATGCTACTGCAAATGCTGTGGCGCTTCGTTGCAGTGGTTCCCAAACTGGACCAGTACATCAGCATTCCCCGGGAATTTGTTAAAAAGGCTGGTTCTCAGGCCCCACATCAGACATTCTGAATCTGAAACTCTGAGGGTGGAACCCAGCTATCTGTGTTTTTACAAGCGCTTCAAGTGATTCTGAGAACCTCTCTTTCCAAATACAGTGAGAACAGAGAGGGCATGAGGTTCCCCAAGGCAAGTACAACTTCAGCCGGCCCTTGAAGGAGCTGGGTAGTGGGAGAGACTTTGCACACTGTCCACTCTGAAGGCAGAGAAGAAGCCAGGAGAGTGATTCACTGACGGACCAGTGAGTTGCACGCCTGGATGGAGGAAAGGGTGATCCTGAGTGGTGGGCAGGGGCAGAAACAAGATCAGCCAGATCAGGAGCAGTGAGGTTGAGGAGAGTCTTGAAAAATGGACACAAAAATGTTTGGTCTTATCGCAGTAAAAGATTGAAAAATTTTACCCTGCAGAGTGAAAAGGGCAGAGAATAGGAGAAACAGAGAGAATAATTCCCCCAAGCATATCCTCCAAGGGTGAGACCTTCTTTTGAACGGTAAGAGGGCCTAGTATGAAAGCAAGAGCCAGACGTCCAAAGAGCAGTTGAAACACCAATGGTCAGATGGTGAGACCCCTAAAAGGAGTCAAAGGTCCCCTGACCCCTCCTTGGCCCTTAGTCTCACCCTGTCATCTGCCCCATGACACCCCCTATCATGGTACAAATGCTGCGGAAGGAACTCAGAGAAAAAAGTAAGGCAGCAATACGAAGACTGAGTTGAAAGTGTGACCGACATTTCAGTTTTAGAGGAAGCCTCTAAACTCTCCTTTGAAAAACTGTCTGAAATGGCCAAAGAGAAGGGATAAATTTTTTATTTAAATTAAATTTTAAAACCTTCACCAAACCTAAAACAAGGTTTATGGGTGTCAATAGGTTAAATTCCTGTCCCCTGCCCAAATTCAGAACCAATTGAAAAATAGATACAAAATCCATTACATAGAGACAAAATGCCCACTTTATTACTAATGTAATACATATATAACATATACTTTATACATAGTATTCAATCTTTAGCTACTGATAATGCATCTCAGAATTAGGTGCACTGGCCCACCCATGTCACAAACAGGCAAGACTGAAGAATGGCAGGCCTACACAGTATGGAACAGAGGAGCAGGGTAGAATGGGAAATCTGCAGACAGGCCTCCAGAGAGAGAGACAGAGAAGGCTGAGACTCCTCTATCAAGATCAGCAACTGCACTGGTCATCCCTGCTCCCTGGAGAGGAGTAAATGAGTGGGAAGAGAGAAGCCAGGAGAGTCTCTAATAAAAGCTCCTCCATCTAGAAACTGAAACTGGGAATAAGCATTCCCTTGCATAGTGCCAATTAAATAGGAATTTCTACCAGATACAGCCCCAGAGAAGACCATACATTCAAATTATTGACTATCATATTGCCATTAATAAACTAGAGTTTTCTACTGACTTAGATTTCCACAAATTAATAATGAATAAGAAATCAAGATGCAAATATTTTTTAAAGGACTGAAAATTATGAGTGTGTATATTCTTATGTGTATATTGCTATATGTATTTGTGTAATGATACCCCAGAAAAGAATAAGGAAGGATACATGGTAGGTTGTTATTGGGGTAACATTTAGGAGAAGAGAATGGGAGAAGAGGAGAAGGAGGAGGAGGGAAGGAAAGAAAGAAGGGAGGAAGGAATGAAGTGTGCTTGCTATGAGTTCATTTTTCCAATTGTTTATATGTATAAGGAAAATGTTAAAAATAAAAATTTTTAATATTTGCATTTGTATTTTTCAAACATTGGCAACCAGGGAAATGGTATGGTGGAAACTGCTGTCTATGATCCCCACATTCCTTCATGTACCTAAGTCTGATCATTTTTCAGTCTTGCATTTTCTGCACATCCCCTGAGCATCATTCCTAGGGAAGTTTAAGATGTATTTACTTGGGTGACTCAAGTAACTCTGTATGGAGTCAACTTTGCTGCTAGAGCCTGCCCTAAGTTTGTGCCCCTGTAGTAGATCAGGGTTCAGCCTTGTGTTAAAGATTGCATCCCTTCCTCTTCACCAGATTTTAATAATATGGACCCTATCTTGTTTCTCCTGGGCCACAGTTCCTGCCTGGAACCAGCCTCTTAGACACAAGGCCCTTTCTTGGTTTGAACAGGCACCATTCCCACTCCAGGAACCAGAAAGTTAGACCAAAGTTCCAGTTGACATCAACATGTTACAGTTATGCATGAGCCCCCAGACTCTTCAATATCACAACCCAACCCAACCAGTGCCAAGAAATCCACCTTACCTCCTGCAGGGCCTCCCTGATGCCATCCTCCTGCTGAAGACTGAACTCTAATCAATAGTGGTGATAACTATCTTATTTGCCACCATTTCCCAGTCCTTAACACAGAACATGGCACGTGATGGACCCAAATACTAATAAACAAATGAATTAATGTACGAATAAGCTATGTAACATCAACTCTGAATAGCAGATCCAAACCCTTGAACATATTCCCCACACCTATCACTAAGCCTGCTCTTCTAAATTCTAACACTACCTCAGTAAACACACCTAATTTTCACATCTCAGGTGCTGCTGATTTGAGCTGACACTCTTTCTTCAGACTTTCCATCTTGAAAGGTAATATAATTATCAGATAAACTGAGTTGGGGACTTGGGATGATGGGTAAAAAATGATGGATTTTCTTTGGATCATGTCAAAAAACAATCATCCAAGTGAAGATGTCCTGCTATCTGATAGTGAACAGAGGTAAGATAGAAATATAGATTTGAGAGGTCTCAAAGATGGCAGAAGTCACGAGGAATCATTGCAGTCTCTGACTAGAGACAAAGAAACAAATACTCACTTATGTCAAATTTCTGCATATAGCCCAAAGTCCCAACTAATCTACTGGCCATGACTTTGAAAAATTATCTATGCTCTCCTCTACATGTTATCAGTCTATGGATATCTTTTGGCTGTTCAACTCACTGGTCACTCTTCTTGTAATTAATAGAATTTTAAATCCCATGACCTAGGCTTCTTGCCAACCCAAACCAAAAGACTGCATTGGAGTATGTTTTTATTTTTGTAACATCTACCAACATTCACCCTAATCCCTATAAATCACATTATTTTCACTATATGTAAAAGAAAAATACATTGACATGGTTGTTAGTACCTGAAATCACACAGAAAACAGCTTACTAAATTCAATTGTACTTTCTTTGACTCTCTCATGTCTCTTTTGATCCAGCATCTTGAATAACAGTGTTATATCTATTTCTTCTCTCTTCCTATATGATAACTCCCTTGCAGGCAGGAAACACTCCTACATTGTCTTATATTATTAGAGTGCCTGCTTTACTTGCAGGATGAATGACTGGATGAATTTTTTTTAAAGGTTAGATAGTCACTGGCTTTTATCTCTCAAGCTCTGGAAGAACTACAGATAATTAATTTTATTAGAGGCAGCAAAGTGTTTTGTTTTGTTTTGTCTTGTTATGTTTTGTTTTTTGAAACAGAGCCTCACACATCACCCAGGCTGTAGTGCAGTGGCATGATCTCAGCTCACTGCAATCTTCACCTCCTGGGTTCATGCAATTCTCCTGCCTCAGCCTCCCAAGTAGCTGGGACTACAGGCATGTGCCACCATGCCCAGCTAACTTTTTTGTATTTTTAGTAGAGATGGGGTTTGGCCAGGATGGTCTTGATCTCCTGACCTCGTGATCCACCTGCCTCGGCCTCCCAAAGTAGTGGGATTACAAGCGTGAGCCACCGCGCCTGGTCCCAAAGTGTTATTTTAAGAAAAACTGATCTTTGGAGCAAAAGTTTTGGGAATTATACTAGTCTCTTACTAGTGATGTGACATTGGCCATGTCACCTAATCTCACTGAGCCAAAGTTAACTCATCTGTTTAAAGGGAATAATTATACCTGTACTTTTTACCTTGCAGGACCATTGTGAGAATAAAATGAGGTAACATGTGGGAAATCATTTTCAAATCTGAGCTATAGCTGGTCTTTCTCCTTGTCTCCCTTCTCTTCCCTCCTCTTCCCTTCTTTTCCCTTGTCTTTTGTAAAGATGAGATTTTGCTATGTTGCCCAGGCTGATCTTGAAATCCTGAGCTCCAGAGACCTGCCCACCTTGGCCTACCAAAGTGCTGGGATTCGAGGCATGAGCCACCATGCCTGGCACATTCATGATTTTTTTTTAAATTTAGAGACAGGGTATTGCTATGTTGCCCAGTTGGTCTTGAACTCCTAGGCTCAAGCAATCCTCCTGCCTCAGCCTCCCAAGTATCTGGGACTACAGGTGCACACCACTGCATTCAGCTCCCATTCATGATTTTTAAAATAATCTCTTATCAAGCCAGAAAGAGCAGCTCCAAGGGAAGGGAAGTTCCTCAAAATTATAAAGGACATCTGCAAGAAAATCTAGAGCTAATATCATACTTAACAATGAAAGACTGGTTTCCTCCTAAGGTAAGAAACAAAACAAGGATGTCAATTTTCACCATTCCTACTTAACGTTGTCCTGGAAGTCCTAGCCGGTGCAATAAGGTAAGAAAAAGAAATTAAAGACATACAGTTTGGAAAGAAAGAGATAAAAGTATCCCATTCACCAACAATGTAATTGTCTATGTATAAAATTTCCAGAAACTTGTTTTAAAAGTAAAAAATAAAAAATGTTTATAATTAATAAGTGAACTTAGCAGGATCGCACTATACAAGCTCAACACAAGAAAATCATATTTCTTTTTCTGTAAGCCTCAGTTTTCTCACCTGTAAATTAGGGAAAATAATAAAATTTGCCCTAAAACTTAATTTTAAGGGATAAACAGTTAATGTATGCAAACCATTTAGCATAGTACCTTGTATATTGTAAGTGCTTGATAAAAGCTGTCACTTCACTGTTATTGAATATAGGAAGGCAGATAAGAATGCATGCAAAGTTGATGTGAAAAAGAACTATGAATTTTGTGAGCTAAAATTTCAATATGAGGTCAGTAGATCTAGCTAGCAAAAATAGCTAAGGCAATCTTAGGACTGCATTCTGAGATCTCCAGAGTAAGGACATATTAAGCACACATATGAGACCCCCAACTTGAGTTCTGTGTTCAGTTTTGGATGCCATACCTTAACAGATACACTGAGAAAACAAGTGGCCTCCTTCAGGAACATGAGCAGGAGGATAAAGATTTAGGAAACTATGTCATGACCACAGCAAATAAGGCTGAATGGAGATGGCTTATCTCCACTGGTTTGACAGTTGGCTTGACAGTTACATGACAGTAGTTTCACAAATATGCAAAGATCTGTCCAGAAGACAATTCTGTGACCAGAAGGTAGCAAGCATACACTTATTTAAATCAAATGTTATAAATAACAATGAAAGATCCTCCCAAATTGGGCTGGTTACCTTGTGGGGTGAACAGAAATATGATCCCCATATTTATAAATAAGGAAAATTAAGACTAAAATTAGGGAGCTTGACCAAGAGCTCAAGGCTAGCAAAATAGAACCATGATTTAAATCTTGGTCTTTTGCCTCTGTATCCAAGGATTGTTATGGTCTTCAGCAAGTCAAAGAGAGGAGCTAGGACTGGAGTCCACAATTTTTGGCTCAGCTATTTAGGCAAGTGGCCTGGGCCTCATGAGTGAGAAAGGTGGAAGCCAAAATGCAACTGCTTTGAAGCAACTTTCTAACTACGCTGGAGTTATTCCACAGAGCTGAGTTTAAATGCAGAAAGGTGCAGAATTTAACCATCCAGTTAGTTAGAGCTATCCACCAAATGAATGTGGGGTAGGGTGATGGGGTGTGAGCAGATGCTATTGATGTTTTTTGCCGAGTGTTTGAAAACCCACTATGAATATTGATGCCAAGAGCTTGTTGCTGGCTTTTAAAAACAAACAGAAGATGGAACAGCCATTTTTTTTCTCAATACAAGATACTGTTAGCCAAATACAGAATTTCAGTTTGGTTAAGAAACACAGGTCCATTCTACATTTACTCCTATTGTTAAAATGTGGTTGTTGATGCTTTGGAGAGCAAACTCTCCTGAAAGTGTTATACTAACCTCAGCTTACAGAGGCCCAGGCGGCCAGACCATATGTGTGATGATGCCTTGTCCTGACAGCTGAATCAGCCAATGAATGAATTTTTAAATAATTATTCAATCTCTTCCAACAGAAGCTCATTAGCTGCTACCATTGTCACCCTCTATCTTGCCAATGAATTGAGTTTTCAGTTCAGTAAAAGCTTAGAATTTTCCTACTCATGCAGGCAGATTAAAGCTCTCAACTAACTCAGGTGTAACTTATTTAATTCACCATCCAGCTAATTACTGCAGATGCAGATAAACCAGGCTAACGGGAAAAAAATCCACCTCCTAAAACAAAACAAAGAGCAAGTAAGCATGTTTCTGAATACTCAGCAAAGGCTGTGTCAGATGGCAGACATTTTTTTAAAACAAACAAAAATATGCTCCAATGACTTTGAAAATCAATGAATTCTAAGGAGGAAAAATATAGCATGGTCTTTGTGCATTTAGGATCTACTTGGTTCAACTTTGAATGTCATTTAACAACAGAAGTAGAACCAACTGTCTTAGTCAAGTGAAATTTGAATTCTCACACAATTTCATTTTAAACCAAGTATTTTTTTTAATACCAGTGAATAAACTATGTAGACTAGAATCAAGGAACATTTTTTAATGTGCACTCTCTGCTCTTCAGAGAAGTTAACTTTGAAATACAAACTTAATTGCATGTCTTTTACTCTAAATAACATTAATTGGATGTATTTTATTATAGTAAAAATGTACATTTTGAAGGGAGATAACTTTAAAAAATCAGACTTTGTTTTAACAGGTCATTTTCTCAAAACATACATTCAGGAAATAAGTTATTTGAAAACAATAGAGAACCAATCTTAAGCGTCCTGTTAAAATAATTCATTTCTTCATTTACAAAAGTTATAAGCTGAATAAAAGTTTTCTAACTTAGCTGAGAATGGTATTCTTGCCTATGCAAGAAAATATCCATACAATATTACTGTATTTTATTAGTAACTACCACACAGTAACATTACATTCGTGATACTCCTAGTAATCCATCACTGTGGAATGATTTTGGAAATATTGCATAGCTTTATTGTGCAATAGCTACAACCCATTTTAAGAAGTACGGACAAGGATAACATGCATGGGGAAGAGAGAAAAGTACTCGCTCGACCATTCACTCTGTGTAACCTCAGGGAATCCCTAACTTTCTAAGAATCCGTTTCTTCATCTGAAAAGTAGAATATCACTGCCCTTTTGTAACCTGTAGCACAACTGAACAGAAATAAGCCTTGATTACCCAAAATTCCATTAAAATGAGCAGGGTGTTGGAAGACTAGCCATCAAAATCTTGACTTATTATCAGATTATAGATGCTCATTCATTCTGGATTTCTACGTACTGTATAACGAAGGAAAAGGAGATGCTTGAAATAAGCATTTTGTGATAGCCTCAAAATGCTGAACCAGATATCAGTCCTTCAACTCACTCTCTCTCTCTCTTTCTCTCTCTGATTCTATCTGTCTTTTCTTGTGCAGGTAAGGTCAGTAGGCTCCCCAGTTAAGAGCCAGTGAAAGAGGTGTTTTTTTTTTTTTTTTTTTAATTCTGCTTTTTTAATTCTGTTTGGCTTAAATTTGCTTCCAGCTTAGAGGAAGAAACCATCAACAATCCACTGTCCTGGAACATGGATGCAATGACCCTTCCTAATTTAAAATTTAAAATTTTTAATTTTTAATTTCCTCAGCAACCACAACTGATGATATTTCCCAAAATGTATTCTCAAGAGTTAAATCCCAAAGGCAGAGCTGAGAGAGTGAGAGAGAGAGACAGAGAGAGAGAGAGAGAGAGAGAGAGAGAGAGACAGAAACAGGCAAGGGGCTCAATGATTAAATGTTTGGAAAACTTTACATTTTTAAAACTTTTTAATGCCCCTTATGGAAATTCTTGGATCTTCTTAGTTTAAAGGAACAAATATTTGCAGAAAATAAATCTGTTTAAATTTGTTTAACCTAGTATTTCCCAAACATATTTGACTCTGTCCTCATGGTAGCTATTTAGAAATCCCACTTTAGAGGAAAGCAAAGCAAGATGGCAGACTAGAAACCTCAATCAATCATTCCTCCCATAAGAACACTAAGTTAAAACTGTCTACACAGAAAAAAGCACCTTCACAAGAATCAAAAATCAGGTGAGCACTGGCAGTACCTGGTTTTAACTTCATATCGCTGAAAGAGCCACTAAAGAGATAGAAAACACAGTCCTGATCGCCAGTGCCATCCCTTCCCAGCCCTGGCAGCAGCGGAGTAGAGGGGAGAGTTTCTCTGGGTGCTGGGGGAGAGAGAACACAGAAATTGTGAGGCACTGAACTTAATGCTGTCCTGTTAGAGCAGAAAGGAAAACTGGACTAAACCAGCTGACACTCACTTTTTGCTTATTTCTTTGTTTATGCAAATAGCATTAAGTTGTTATCAAGTTAAAATACTGGGTTATGAGATAGTATTTGCAAGCCTCATGGTAACCTCAAACCAAAAAACATACAATGGATACACAAAAAATAAAAACCAAGAAGCTGAATCATATCACCAGAGAAAAATCACCTTCACTAGAGGAAAACAGGAAGGAAAGAATGAAGAAAGAGAAGCAGGAAACAAATAGGAGCTAAAAATAAAAACAATTGAATTCATGGATATAGAGAGTAGAAGGATGGTTACTAGAGGCTGGGAATGATAATGGGGTTGGCGAGGCAGGGGGTGGCTGGCGGGGAGGTGAGGATGGTTAGTGGGTGCAAAAAAGTCGTTAGAATCAACAAGACCTACTATTTTATAATATAATAGGGATAAGGTGACTATAGTCAATAATGACGTAATTGTACATTTTAAAATAATTTAAAGAGTGTAATCAGATTGTTTGTAACTCAAAGGGCAAATGCTTGAAGGGATACCCCATTCCCTATGATGTGTTTATTTCACATTACACGTCTGTATCAAAACATCTCATGTACCCCATAAGTATATACACCTACTGTGTACCCACAAAAAAGTTAAAAATAGAAAATAAAAACAAAATTTTGAAAAAGAAATTCACCAAACACATTTAGGAAATTCTTGTTCAATTACTTGGTGCCCAGTATCACTTACCATTACATAGCCACTATACAGATCAAATGACAAGTTCCCAAAGGAAAGAGTTTTTCAAAGCTACAATGTGTTTTGGGGATGATTCAGGGAAATGTAATAAAGAAAGGGAAGACAAGCAAGAAGGGAAGTCTACATCAAATTATGAAGACCCTTAACCATTATGTGCTATGCCATTACAAAGGACAGGAACCTACCCAAAAAGACTGAAGCAAATAAGGACATGCAGTAGTTCATGTATCTTAAAAATTCAAAAGTAGATTGAGCTTTGTAATATAAATATTATTACCGGGCCTCTCGGTATTCCTCTGTGTTAGCTTCATTCTCAGTCAAGATCCTTTTCTACGGCAGTCTCTGACCACTCAAACTAACATTCTAGCAGTTCAGTAGTCCCGGAAGAAAGGGCCCAACTTCCCAAAGTTCTAGCAAAAGTCCCAGACCTGACTTGAATTGAACCAATTTGGATCACCCACCCATTCTTGAATCAATTTCTGTACTCAAAGAGATGGAATAAGGGATGGAGGATTGGCCTGGCAAGAAATGGTTCGCCAAAGGAATTTTAGAGTAATGTTACCAGAAGAAAGTGGGATAGTTACCGGGTAGACAAAACAACCTGGGTATCAACAATATCCATCAAAGAAGCCCTACCTGTGTGTATCTCCTTGGTATATACAGATATAGACTATAAGACCATTAACTAGTAAGCCTCGCTGCCTCATAACATTCTCCAGCATCCGGGACTGCCTATGCAGACTACCACAAGAGGTAAAGCACAGGTTTTCCTAGGATTACAGGCCATATGAAACATAGCCATGCCTCTTATTCCAGGCTAGGAGGCCAGAATTGGATGTGTTTATCAGACACTCATGATGCTTAGCTGTCATGTTTAAGTAGTCTGAGCCATGTTTCAGGCGTGTTCTGTAGAGGTGAGTGATTTCATTGTCAAAAAAAAGCAATCTGCTGACATACACACAGACACACATTAACAACGTGTGTCTGCGTGTGTGTGTATGTGTTCTTTTGCACCCTTACAATGAATTCCAAACTTCCATCATCCCATGAAACAAAGAGAAAATGGCAAATGTTATTTTTTGGATAATCTGCTGTTCTGCTGAATGCTTTAGAAATACTGAAGTTTAATCTTAATGTAAAATATTCCCTTATCATACGGTTACAGTAGTAGTGGGGAAGGGTAATGAAGCAATGCTGTGTAGTAAAAGAACGTGGACTTTGGAACTAAATATATCTTCATCTATTCATTCAATAAATATTTCTTGAGCAATTAAGGGGTACCAGATATTATTCTGTGTGCTACAGATACCTCAGCAAGCAAAATATTAAAATACCTGCCCTCATGTAGTTTACATTCTGATGGGACTTGCATTCAAATTTCAGGTCATCAACTTGATCATCAACTAACAATACAAATTTGAATTTTTATCATCTGTAAAGAGGATATGATAATCCCTTGCTTTTAGGTGTACGGTAAGAACTACATGGGATGATGCAGAGCATGTCTCTAGCATGTCATCAGGACAGGGGTCCCCAACCAGATGTTTAGATCTAATTTTGTGTACTTTCTTTTTACTGCAAAAACATCACTTTAGTTCTTTTGTGGAAACTCAACCATTTGTACAAGCTAGAATAACAGCTACAAGACTGGCTGCCATTTTTGCATGTTTGCTATGTCCTAGATCAGTGGTCCCCAACATTTTTGGCACCAGGAACAAGTTCTGTGGAAGACAGTTTTTCCACAGACTAACAGTCTGTGGGCCTCAGTACTGGTACTGGTCCGAGGTAACTGTACTGGTCTGTGAGTCTCCTATTAGTTTCGTGTGGTATCATCTTTTCTCTCTCTCTCTCTCTCTCTCTCTCTCTCTCTCTCTCTCTCTCACACACACACACACACACACGCACACACACACACACTTTTTTTCTTTTAGAGTAACCATATTTTTTAAACCTCAGTTCTCTGATTATTTACTCTTGATGTGAACAGCAAGACAGAACGAAAATAACATGCTATTTACTATATGGAAAAATCACAGGAGAGCAAAGAGTGGTGGAGTTGAGTAGAGGTCAGAGGACTGTCTAAAGAGTGAATGTTCCAGAAATGTTGATGGCTGATGAGTATTGCTTCTGCCTCTCATTCATTTGTCTGAGAGCCTTGGACCAGTATCAGTCCTTGGCCTGTTAGGAACCTGGATGCACAGCACTAGGTGAGCAGTGGGCAAGTCAGTATTACTGCCTGAGCTCTGCCTCCTGTCAGATCAGCAGTGGCATTAGATTCTCATAGGAGAGCGAACCCTATTGTGAACTGCACATGAGAGGGATCTAGGTTGCATGCTCCGCTCCTTGTGAGAATCTAACTAATGCCTGATTATCTGAGGTGGAACAGTTTGATCCTCAAACTATCGCCCCCAAGCCCACCCTGTCTGTGGAACAATTGTCTTCCACAGAACTTGTCCCTGCTGCCAAAAACGTTGGGGACCACTGATCTAGGACATGGCAAACATGCAATAAATGGCAGCCACTCTTGTAGCTATTAGTCTAGTTTGTACAAATGGTCGCATATCCACAGAAGAATTAATGTTTTTGCAATAAAAAGAGAGTACACAAAATTAGATCTAAAAATCATAAACGAATTTTCCCAGTAGACAAAAAACATTGATAGTCATAATGTTCCTTTACATTATTGAGACAGTAACAACAGTATGCAGAAACAAACGAATGAGAGGCAGAAGCAAGACTCATCAGCCATCAACATTTCTGGAACATTCACTCTTTAGGACAGTCCTCTGACCTCTGCTCGACCCCACCACCCTTTGCTCCCCCGTGATTTTTCCATATAGTAAATAGCATGTTATTTCTGTTCTGCCTTGCTCTTCACATCAAAAGTAAATAATCAGAGAACTCAAGGTTTAAAAAAAATTGGTTACTCTAAAAGAAAAAATGCGTGAGAGAGACAGAGAAAAAAAAATGATGCCGTAAGAAAACTGTTTCTCATGGCCACATAACCCCAGCAATAGAACACTAACGGTTGTTAAATACTATCCTAATCCTACAAGTGAACAGATTATTGAAATTTCAAACTGGCAGCTTTGATTTGAAGATTCACCTCATTGACTATCTAATTCATTCCTAATGACATAATCATTGGTGAACAGTAAACGCAATTCAGAGGGTCAGAACTCTCCTATTAGTCATTAGCTTTTATATCCAGACTGCTATTTTACTACTGAGCCTTGTATTTTACTATTTAAAGGAAGAAAGTATCACCGTTTTTAAGGTGATGATTATTAAAGTGCCGCCACAAACTGTACATGGTTATTATAGCACAAATAGCTATTTGAGACACACACAAAATACATTTAAATCTGTTTCACATACAAGGAAATTTCACAAATAAAACTCAGCTAGAGATAAATTAATTACCTTATTATGTTCCACAAGGAAAACAAGTGTTAGATACCACGCTGCATTGTTTGTGGTAAGCAATCAATATTTTACTGTCGAACCATATTTAACTTTACATGTATATTTAAATCCCTTTCTACTAGGAATTCTAATACAATACTCTAAGCATAACTCATAGCCATATTCAGGTGAATTAAAGATTCCCTGAAATACACAACACGAAGGAAGTCGTACTTCATCTGCTTCTGTTTCTCTTATTTATTACCTAATCCTTCAACCCCTAATTCTCCCTACAGTTCTTTATTAATTTAAACAAAATATGTGCAATTGGACTTTTCTTAGTAAGGCATAAATCTGTACACTTACTCTATCACAAACCATTAATAAAGACCAAAAAAATTGTATATAGTGAGTACTTATACCAAAATCGGTTTCTAAAAGGTTATGAGACTAATTAAAGAATTGTTCTTCCTTGTACTAGAGGCTCCTTTGAAAGGTTTGCTTATAGATTCGAGCAGCTCAAATATTGATCTGTTTCCTGTATTCTGAAGATGGATGGGACAGAACTGTAGTGTTCGGCTTTGCCATAGTTAAGCTGAAAGCCTTTTAAATGTGCCTGAGAAACTGGCAAGTGGCAAGTTCAAGAGCTCTTTAAACTTGGGAAATGTCGTCATACCTACTGTTTATTTGTTTGGTTTTTTTTTAATTTAAAATTTGTGATCAATTCCTCTATATTTCAAAATCCAATCGTGGAGCTAAGGCTAAAGAAAGCAGAGTGGTGAAACAGAAAACATGCATAATGATGATGCTGGGTCCATATATATGTTAATATGATGGGTCCTAGGAAAGGGGAAGAAAGGAAACTTGCCCTTGGTGTCAACTTGAAGTTACTGGACTTGATTTATCTTATTTTGCAGTTTATAAGATTAAGGAGTAATATTCATTTTGCCCTTACATTTAATGTTTAAATTTAATAAATGTTTTCATCTTCATGCCTATATGTCTGCTACTTCTTTTTCTCAAAATTTCAAAGTTGAATATTGTCTTAGAGCATATTTCTCAATAAACTCTAAAATTTACACTAATATTGGATATTTCCAAGGGTTGCTCACAAATTCTCAGAGAAAATTAATAAGTCAATATCCCTTACTGTATCCATCCCAACTATGCACAGAACCCTCCCCTATCTCATCTGGAGAGACGCCAAAGAAATGAAAAGCAAGGTTTCTATCTAATGAGGCTGAGTAGACTTGGTACCCCAATATGAATGCAAGCATTTATCCAATCATATTAGTAAAAATGGACAAGTTATTTGATAGATGAACAGGACAGCTCTAAGCAATGTCATCATATAATATTAATTATCATATTTTATAACCCCCACAGGCAAAGACTGGCCAGCTCTTTCACCATAAGTTGTGGAAAAGCTGCATTTGTAAAACAAGAATTGATTGTCATAAAAAGGAGCAATAAGAGATAGTGGATTTTGTCAATTAAAAATATAACTGCCATTAAAAAATCGATAGAAAGTATGGGAGGAAGAAAAGTAAATCTCCCAAAACACTGAGAAAAAAAAAATAAAGAAATGGGAAACAAACACAGGCTCAGTTGAGGAGATCCAAGAGATATGAGATATGAGAAATACCTAATGTAGATAATGGGGTGGTGGGTGCAGCAAACCACCATGACACGTGTATACCTATGTAACAATCATGCACATTCTGCACATGTACCCCAGAACTTAAAGTATAATTTTTAAAAAAAGAAGAAGAAAATAAGAAAATAAAGAAAAGGAAACATTGGAGGCAAATTTCCACAGCTGAAAAATGACAGAAGGCATGAGCTTAAAGGCAACCACAAAGTGCCAACAGGATGACTTTAAGAACTGTCTCTAGTGATAACTTGATGTTTCAGATCACTGAGGACAATATGAAGATCCAAAAATAGTCACCTGAAAAAAATAGATTACCTACATAGGAAGGAGAAGCACAAAGGCATCAGGCTTCTCACATTAGCTGCTAGAAGACAATGGAGTAACCTTTAATGTTAGGAGTAGAAATTATTTGAACATAGAATTATATTCAGTCCAAAATAATAAGTAAAGGCAAAACAAATACATTTTTAGACAAAAACCTTACCTCCATGAATCCTTTGTAAAAATAATTTGAGGCTGTAAGCAGAAACACAAGGAACAAGAAGACATGGAATCTGAGAAATATTATTTCTAAAGCAAAAATTCAGTGAACACATACCCCAGGTGGAGAAGTATACAACAGGTCTAGAGAACGATTGTTCCAAAGTAGAATGGGAGGCCAGGAGGAGCCAAGAAAAATATCTTCAAGAAGAAAGTATATTCCATTGTAGTCATTTTAAAATAAAGGAGTAGGTTGAGCTTAGCAATTAAATTCAAACATATGTTTATTTTCTCATGGTGGAGAGGGGGAAAGAATGTCAACTAGAAACTCCAAGAAAAATTAGTAGTATAAGAAAAAAATGATTCAAATATTAAACAAGCAAAATATGGCATGAATTTGAACAATTAAGCTGGGTAAGGACATTAAAGTGGAAAGATAATCTGTGTAGTGGATATTTTCACTGAGTGGATATCCACTGTAGTGGGTATTTTCACTGATACTTTCAAGGCTGACTCACTTATCGCCTGGCCGCTGGTAACAGCAGATGCTGACTGCTCACCTCTTTGTTCCTGGCTGGGAATTTCTCTCAGCCTCAGCCAGGGAACTGTCTAACCCCAAGGTTTTGTTCCCTGTAGGACTGTCTAAGATCTCAGTTGCAACCACCTTGCACATCAGCTCCTTCCTCTGCTCAATCCTGCCTTCCTTACAATCTCTCCTTCCTCAATTCCTTACAATCTTTTTTTCTCACTTCTTTCTGAGTGACTCTCCCAATAGCACTCCCCATGCAATTCTCCATCTCAGAGTCTGTTTTCAGGGAACCCAATCTAAGACACATGTGTGAAGTCACAAAGGTGAAGGGGGCATGGGGCATTAAGAAGATTGCACACAATTCTCTATGACTGGGTGCAGGATTCATGTGGAGAACTAGAAAGAGAGGAAATTAAAAGACCTGTTATTTTTGAAGCAAAAATTCAATGAACACATATCCCAGGTGGAGAGCTATGCAACAGGACTGGAGAGTAGTTGTTCCAAAATAGAATGGGAGGTCAGGAGGAGCCAAGAAAAATATCTTCAAAAAGAAAATATATTCTTTCCTTTTACCAGTTAGTGAAGGCCAGTGAGTCGTGAAATATAAATACCACACTATGCTACGGAATCTGCATGCAAAGCCTAAGCTGTATGACCCTGATCATTTAATGTCTCTGAACCTCAGTGTCCTTATCTGTAAAATGTCCAAAAAATCCTCAGCTCTCATTAGAAAAGTGAGATAGTGTGTATGAATATGCTTTGTGATGAGATTCAAATGTAAATTATTATTAATAGACATCAGCCTATAATGTTTGAGCATGGTTGCAGGCCTGATCGAGTAGGCCAACTGTGAGTCTATTTATAAGAACTAAGATAACTTCATCCTAAGGGTAAAGGGAATCAGATATGCATGACTGTCTGATAACAGTGGTTATTGGAGGAAGGAGTGATTCTGAGTTACGAGTTGTCACCCGGATTTGTTCACCCTACCCTCACTTTCCTCCACCACCAGTCCCCACGAAATTCACTTGCATTTGTGGTCATGGGGAATGGGGAGAGGGGAAGAGAAAGGAGAAAGAATCAGGGAGGGAAAGCTATGGATGAGAACAGAGAGTGAAGCTCTTACTCTGGAGCTCTTTAAGACAATTGAGCTTTTTAACACAGTAGAGCTCTTTAAGACAATTGGCACAAATAGCCCTGCTTCATGGTATAACCCAAAATTCGGAGAGAAACATTCTATCTACTTCTGCCGGGAATATGATGTGGCTCTGGCACCCTAAGAACCTAAGAACCCAAGGAAACATGAAGCACCATTGCCACCTAAGAACTCCCACACATCAACAGCACTGATTGCTTAGCAACAAAGGTGGAACCCACAAAGAGCAGCTCGGCTGTGGGCCCAGTGAAATGTCAGAGGAGTGGAGGCCTAAGCAGAAGGAGGCCAGAGAAGCAGGATAAGAAAATGGGGGCCATATGTGGTACTCATCAGAAACCATGTGGGACTCCCAACAATAAATGCAGGACCTTTTCCAGAAGTAAAGGTCTTGCAATTATAAATGAGAAGAAAACCAAAGAAATATGTGTTGTTACTGTTAATGTCATGCCATTTCAACCAGGACTTATGTCGCCTAGGGAAGCATAATAATTGCTATTATTATTTACCAGATAATAGCAATCTGTATAAGAAAATGCCTTTCATTTCTTACTTATCATTGCCTGGCCTAATCCCCTGCAAATATAAATGTCTGACTACTTCATTATATCAGGTTTTCCTAAAATTAGAACATAAAAGATATTACATTAAGGCCTCATTAATGGTACATCAGGTTCACTATCAAAGGATGACTAGTGAATTAAGAGAAAGTCCAAAGATGCTGGAATGTCCCAGAAGCAATCAAACATCCATGTGTATCATCTATAAATGTATCTAAAAATTCCTCTGGAATTGATAATATTTTCCATCTGCAACATTTCCTTGGGGTGGTAAATGTCATATGCTACTACCCTTTGGGTAAACAGCATATCTCTCCCTGAGCCCGTCTGTCTAAAACTCTAAAGAGTGTTATTTATCATCAAGTGTGTCTTTCCACAAGGCATACTGGGTATCCACATTTGCTAATCATTCACAGTATGCCCTGAGCTGCACTAAAACCTGGATCCGTTTCTCCTGTTCAGCTGTAGTGGGTTCCAGCTGATGTGGTACTTCCTTCTTACTGATGTTGCTGACAACAATGCACATTGACCTCTGTTATTAAAGAAACACAATAAATAAAATTTTGTCATCTAACTATATTCCCTTCAGATTCAGAGAACACATCGAATTCTCTCTCTCCTTATCATTAAAATATTTGTCTATCCCAAGTAGAACTTCTGCCAATGAAATCTCATCTGTATCGTTCTTGACTAGACATCAAGATTCACTAGAGTTTGTGGCCACTCTGTTCAGAAAGTTCAAATTTAAATATAAATAAATAAGTCATAAATTTAAAGTTTGGAGGATTGTTTTTGTTTTTAGGGTGTAAGGGGAGCTTTCAGATAATTACATAAACCAAAAATGTTTTTATAATAACATTTTCTACATCTTTTCTTTTTTTGTTTCAGCTGAGAAAAGTCCTAATTATTCCCTCCCCTTTAACACATCTTTGCAAATATATCCGAACTAATTTCATCCAATAAACACAGCTCAACTCATTGTTCTTCTCAGATTTTTTTTTCTCTTGCTAAAAATTTTCTTAAATGTGGAACAATATTATTGTCCTCAACTGTAACATGATCTATTTCTCTGGTGTCTTTTAAGCTGTTTATCATTTGCTTCTCTATTTCAGATGGAATTAACCTTCTAAAAACAGATTACACTCTAAGATGTTTTTCAGCTAAAAGCTCCATCAAGACTTTTTCACAACTTGTTAATGGAACAAAAAGCAACCAGGTAACTGCATTCCAGGTGCCGTAAGAAACGCTTACCACTGCATTCGTTGAAGCCATCAGTGTTGTTTCACAGACATCTAGGAAGCCTTTTTGTTTCATAAATCTTTGAAATATTCAGGACCTTCTGTATGAGCCAGAGATATTCTTAAAGTGTTTAGCATCAATAACAATGAAAACTGGCATGACAACATCTTAAGCAATCTAAAATATTGTATGGGGAGCTCCTGCCTGCCTTTCACAGTAGGGCTACTAAAAATAAATTCATTTCATCATCCCTCAACCAACACACATACACACACACACACACACACACACACCACACACTAATTGCCACCACTTAGGCAATTTATTACTTTTAGGGCTAAATTCTGGCTTTTTCTTTAATAGAGATACTATAACTAGATTTAATGCATAATGAAAATTTTAAATTTCAATTGGCTTATACCCAGTGGATCTAAAACATAAATTAATTGAACATATTATGTGTGAATTCAACTCAGAATATTTTACAATGGAAGATCCTGCTCAGCGACAGCTTCTTATTGGCAAAATAGATTAAGTTCCTATCAAAAGAAATGAACTTGGCCTTAGTGAGACTCATTTCTCTACTTCAAGTTGCTCAGGCCAGGACTCTTGAAATCATCCATGAGTTCTCTCTTTCTTTCACACCAACAACCCTAATTTAATATAACCAGAATCCATTGTCTCCCTATCTCAACAGGCGCTATCTGATCCTAGAGTCTCGAAGCTGATCTCCTAGCTTTCCCCTTTACCCCTCTATAATCTGTCCTATTAAAAGCCAGAATGTTCCTTTAAAAACATAAGTCAGGGCTGGGTGCAGTGGCTCACGTCTGTAATCTCAGCACTCTGGGAGGCTGAGGTGGGTGGACTGCCTGAGATCAGGAGTTTGAGACCAGCCTGGTCAACATGGCAAAACCTCATCTCTACTAAAAATACAAAAATTAGCCCATCTTGGGTGGTGGGCACCTGTAATCCCAGCTACTCAAGAGGCTGAGGTAGGAGAATAGCTTGGACCTGGGAGGCAGAGGTTGCAGTGAGCTGAGATCAACCCATTGCACTCCAGCCTGTGACAAAGAGAGACTCTGTTTCAAATAAACAACAAAAAAAAAGTCATACCATGTCACTCCTCTGCTTCAACTTCTCCAATGACTTCTACCTCACTTTGAATAAAATGCCAAAGACCTTATGATGGCCCAGAAAACCCTTCATGGTCTAGGACCCCATTGCCTTTCTGACCTCATCTTATACCACCGTTTTCCTCATTTATTCCAATCTGGCCACACTGGCTTCCTTTCTGCTCCTCAAATACTCTATGCTCCCACCTTCTATTCTTTCCTCAAGCTCTTTGCACTTGAGATACCCTCTGCCTAGAATAAATTTCCATTTGGTTGGCCTTCTCACTTACTTCAGAACTCTGCTCAAATAGCACCTTATCAGAGAGGTCTGACCACCATATAGAAAAGAACTGATGTGCCAGACCCAATTTATGTGCCTCCTCGAATTCATTCTGTCCTACCTGTCCCCAGACATCAGCTATTTGCCCTACCTCCAAGATGGAGTAGCTCCACCAAATGAAACAAAAGCTCTGCAATTCTTGTGATCAAAGCCCTGGTTGTCACCTTCATCTGCTCATCTCTTAGCTCTGCTGGCTGAATTGTCTTTCTCTGTGCAGAAAGAGTCACCCCCTCTGAAGCTCCTGAGTCCAGGTCCAAACCAACTTGGTCCATGAAGGTTCTGGCCTCCCCAGTAGCTTCCCAGAGAGACCAGATAACACAAACCCGAAGTGGAACATCATGTTTGGGAAGCTTTGATCAGTGAGAAACAAAAGATGGGAAGAAAGCAACATAAATTGCCTTCCTTTCCTCCCTCAGCAGACAGTTTTAAAGCACAAAGGTCCAACAGCCTCTCTGGAAATGTCCTTAGTGACCAAGCAACCAACTACTCCTTCTGGGGCTGTGACCAGTTCCAAACTGCGCCACCTTTTATTTGCTTCTCTGATCTCTGCTTTACGTTCCCTTTCCCTCTACTTTTGCTGCCCTGGAATTGCATCTCCTAAAATTTTTAGAATGTAAGGCTGATATCCAGAATCTACAAAGAACTAAAACAGATTTACAAGAAAAAAACAAACAAGCCCATTCGAAAGTGGGCAAAGGACATGAACAGACACTTTACAAAAGGAGACATACATGAGGCCAACAAACATATGAAAAAATGCTCATCATCACTGGTCATTAGAGAAATGCAAATCAAAACTACATTGAGATACCACCTCACGCCAGTCAGAATGGCGATCATTAAAAAATCTGGAGACAACAGATGCTAGAGAGGATGTGGAGAAATAGGAATGCTTTTACACTGTTGGTGGGAGTGTAAATTAGTTCAACCATTGTGGAAGACAGTGTGGCGATTTCTCACGGACCTAGACATAGAAATTCCATTTGACCCAGCAATCCCATTACTGGGTATATATCCAAAGGATTATAAATCGTTCTACTATAAGGACACATGCACACGAATGTTCATTGCAGCACTGTTTACAATAGCAAAGACCTGAAACCAACCCAAATGCCCATCGATGATAGACTGGACAGGGAAAATGTGGCACATATACACCATAGAATACTATGCAGCCATCAAAAACGATGAGTTCGTGTCCTTTCTAGGGACATGGATGAAGCTGGAAACCATCATTCTCAGCAAAATGACACAAGAACAGAAAATCAAACACCGCATGTTCTCACTCATAAGTGGGTGTTGAACAATGAGAACACATGGACACAAGGAGGGGAGCATCACACACCGGGGTCTGTAGGGGGGGAAATAGGGGAGGGACAGCAGGGGGTGGGGAGTTGGGGAGAGATAGCATGGGGAGAAATGCCAGATATAGGTGATGGGGAGGAAGGCAGCACATCACACTGCCATGTGTGTACCTATGCAACAATCTTGCATGTTCTTCACATGTACCCTAAACCCTAAAATGCAATTAAAAAAAGAATGTAAGGTGTAGCTCAGGCTTTGTATTTGAGAAAATCTAAGATATGTTTATATACCACATACACACACACACACACACACACACACACTCTCTCTCTCTCTCTCTTAGGCTATACTCAAAACGCTGATCCTACTTTTATTTATCTTCTCTGTTTATTGCTTATCTTTGTGTATATTGCCCCCTGTAGAATGTAAACTCCATGAGAGCAGATGCTATTTATTTTGCTTGCTGCTGTTTCCCAGTACCTAGGACAGAGACTTGCACATAGTGGGCATTTAATAAATATGGGTTTAGGGTCAGGCACGGTGGCTCGCACCATTAATTCCAGCACTTTGAGAAGCAGAAGAGCGGGGCTTACTTGAGGCCAGAAGTTTGAGACCAGCCTGAACAACAGAGCCAGAACTCATCTCTACAATTTTTTTTAATTAGCTGGGCATGGTGGCATGCATCTGTAGTCTTAGTTATTCAGGAGGCTGAGGTGGGAGGATCACTTGAGCCCAGGAGTTCGAGGTTATAGAGAGCCATGATCATGCAACTGTACTCTAGTCTTGGTGACAGAGGGAGACCCTGTCTCTAACTCTAAATGTGTGTGTGTGTGTGTGTGTGTGTGTGTGTGTGTGTTTAGACAATAAATGAGAATTTTGTTTGCAAGTGTGGAATTATGTACCATTTTACTTTCAAAAAAACACAGAAACTGAAGGAGTTCAGGTTTTTATTCATGACCTACTTTTTGATGTCAATGTTCCCATATGGAATATTTCCTATCTTCTCTCTCTCTCCTAAATTTCACCAGACTTCATTGGTTATCTCTCAACTCAAAGTCCAACTCCTCTTAAAACCACTGTCCGTAATTAGGCTTACTAGTGACATAAGTATTTCCTTCTGTAACAGTCATTTTTTTTTCAATTCCCCTAGATAGGGCACATACATCCTTAAGAGTATACTTTATGCCTTTTACCCATTCTCACGGAACTGCATAATATCCTAAAATAGATTCAGAATGTCTTTAGCCCTTTCTGTACCACACACCACCTCAGAGCTACACACAAGGCTGTTCCCTCCCACATCCCAACCCCTCCTGCTAATCCTGTCATTAATAGTAACTACTAATTGCTGAGCACATACAATATGCCAGGCAATGTGGTAGGCATTTAATCCTCACAAAAACCCTAGAAGGTATTAAATATCTTAAATCTCATTCATATTAAAGTGCTTGGGTCTTACTATATTCTCCTCTAGTTATTAGGCTGGATGACGCTGACTTAGTCAACAGAAATGAATCACTCTGCCACAACTTCATTTATCAAGGAGCAAGTGATTCCATGGGAAAAGCAAGCCTACCTCCTTCCTCATACTCCTCAGTTTACAGTCCTGCCCAAATCATTGATCCATGGCTTTGTAACTCTCCTAAAATGGCTTCATGAGCATACAACCTGTTTCTTTACGTAATTTAAAGCTCCTTGAGATCAGACATGTATTTTATTTCTTGGTTGTTTCTCGAAAACTGTATTGTTTCTTGGATCTATTTACTACCCAATCTATTTACTACACCTAGTATAAAGTCTTCATCTAACGCACTATAAGATAAAATCAGTAACAAGAAATTAGCTTTTAAAACTTCAAAATTATCTAGAAGGCCATTTAAAATATGGATTTACATATATTTTCATTAACAGTTTTATCCTATGTGTATATTGCATTTTGATATATTGATTAATGATTATGGTTTGCATATACAGAACTATGCCTTAAAATGATGGTAATGATAACATGAACCAATCACAATTAACAATTACTTCAAAAATAAGAAAAATGAGAAATAATGTGCTTTAAAACATAGACATAAGCCTGTGCAATTTTTTCAAATATGTTTAAGTAAAACTTAACCCATTACTTTAAAAACTTTCACTAAACATGTAAAGTTTCCTTTTAACAGTGAAAATCAAAAGGCTACATATTATTATGAAATTCTAATTATTTGCTTTGGTGAATGTTAAAATAATAAGTGCAAAATAATTTGGTACAAACTAAAATGGACACCTTTGTCAACAAATACAGGATTTTTTTAACCAGTTTAAAATCTTTCAAACAAGGAATTTCAGTAAAATTTGAATCCATTTTCATAAGATTTATAGAAATCATTCCTGAGATTTATTTTTAATCAAGAATTTGAACAAATTCTACTATCTTACAAAGTTTGTTATGTAATTTGAATGGGTCCAAATATTTCTTTTTTTACCAAATCTCAGCATACGATTTTCACTAGGTTGTATTTCAATAATAAAATATATAAAGAACTGCACTTTTTTCAAAATGCCAAAGGTAAAATATGCAGATAAGATTTATTCCCAGCAGTAAATAACTTCTTTATCAGGAAAGCTGTGCGACAGAGCAACTCCTTTGACCAAAATTTTAAAAGGATTTGGCTAAGTTTCCTGAGACAGATCACATGTGACATCCTGCTATATACAGGCAAGCATTTGCAGCTAAGGAACCGGAGCCAGAAGTACAGAAAATACTGCAGGATGTCAACAATTTAGTTAATTTTATTTAAAAAAAAAAACTTTAAAATATAGTTAATAGTTAAATTAATTTAGTTAATTGTTAGTTAATTATTTACTTATGGATGTATTTTCTACAGCACAGACGCTTGCTTGTGGCAAAGCATTAAAAATAACTAAAAACATATATTTACAAAATAGACAAGTGTTCCAAATATGCTAACCTTATCTGTGATTACAAGGGGGCTATCCATAGCATGCTACCTCTCAAGGATTTTTAAAATATTAATAAACATGGCGGAGCAACTGGCTTGAGCCTTTGGAAACAAGATGCAGGACCCCAAAGCAGACACTGAGTGGAATAACATCTTACACAAAAAAGGTATCTTGCCCCCCAAGGAAAGTCAGAAAGAATTGGAAAAGGAGGCGGAAGAAGGAGCAGTGCGTCCTCCAGCAGTCAGTGATGACAACATATGAAGACAGGACTTTGGAAGAGCTGAAGGATCATGAATACGAGTTTAATGAGGAGGATGAACATGCTATTGAAATGTACAGGTGGCAGAGACTGGCTGAGTGGAAAGCAAGGAAACTGAAGAATAAATTTGGAGAAGTTTTGGAGATCTCAGGAAAGGATTATGTTCAAGAAGTTACCAAAGCCTGTGAGGGCTTGTGGGTCATCTTGCACCTTTACAAAGAATTCCCCTCTGGGCCCTGATAACTCAGCACCTCAGTGGACTTGCCAGGAAGTTTCCTGATGTCAAATTTATCAAAGCCATTTCAATAACCTGCACACCCAATTATCCTGATGGGAATCTGCCCACAATATTTGTTTACCTGGAAGGAGATATCAAGGCTCAGTTTATCGGTCCTCTGGTGTTTGGCGGCATGAACCTGACAAGAGATGAATTGGAGTGGAAACTGTCTGAATTAAGGGCAATTAAGTTGGACCTGGAGGAGAACTCTAAGAAGCCGATTGAAGACGTGTTGCTGTCCTCAGTACGGCACTCTGACCCTATGAGGAGGGACAGCGATTCCGAGGGTGACTGAAGCTGCGGCTGCTATCACATGCTCATCTTTCTTGTGACAAATTGTCTGGATTTTTTAAAAAAGAGAGAGAAAGGAAGAATAAATCCTTCTGGTTTTTATTTTTGTATAAATTATGTTTCAAATCTTTACATTTTAGAAATAATCACTGCTGGAAATTCTGTTACATTTTTTGGAACTCTTTTTTTAAATTATAGTTGTTCCTCTAAAAAAATCAAAACCAGCTATTGGGATGGAAAAAAAAAGTTAAAAAAAACATAGCCTATCCCTTCAAGATGAAAGTTAATATTTCAATAGCATATTAGAAAGAATTGCCTTTCTAAGGAGACTCATGCTACTGATAGAGCATTCTGGAAAGATATGTAGAAATATTTCCATTGTTATGTAATTTGGATGCAAAAACAAGATAAGTGCAATCATCATAAATTTTTTTAAATCTCCTATTAGTACATTCTAAAAATTTGGAAACAAGATTTTTAAACCAGCTTAACATTCTTCTAAACAAAAAACTTCAGTGGAATTTAAAGCCATTTTGATAACAATAAAACAGTAATACTGCCTAATTATTTGCAAGAACTGATTGACATCAAGGAAGATGGAAATCTACTAGCCAAATTTATCATAAGTGTTTTAAAAATTGGTAAATGGGAATTAGTTAAAACACCCAGTAAGGAAATTCTTCCATTTGGATGTGTGTGTCTTTGTCAGACACGTTTTATAGTTGCAAAAACCATTGTAACCAAGTGCTGAAAAACTGAACTGAGAAACACATTTGAATGTATGACAAATTTTTAAAGAAAATTTTGTAAAATAGTGATGCATACTCAAATATAATTATAATTTTAGTGAGATAAAAACTTTTGTCGTTAATAATTAAAATAAAAATAAAACAATGATTATCATTAGCTCAGCCTTCTTTTTTTTTTTTTTTTTTGAGACGGAGTCTCTCTCTGTCACGAGGCTGGAGTGTAGTGGCACAATCTCGGCTCACTGCAACCTCCGCCTCCAGGTTTAAGCAATTCTCCTGCCTCAGCCTCCCGAGTAGCTGGAACTACAGGTGTATGCCACCACGCCCAGCTAAGTTTTGTGTTGTTTGTAGAGACAGGGTTTCACCATGTTGGCCAAGACGGTCTCCATCTCTTGACCTCATGATCCTCCTTCCTTGGCCTCCCAAAGTGCTGAGACTACAGGCGTAAGCCACCGCGCCCAGCCAGCTCAGCCTTTTAGGGTTATAATTGGTATAGGTTTTATGATATGCATAATAGATATTGACATAGTAGTTTGTCTATAACTTGCAAATGAGTAAAAATACGTATAGTGATGATACACATTCAAAATTATTTTACTAACAGGGGCATGCAAACAAAAAATTTTGGAAGGCAGTGCTATTCATGATGCATTCTGCAAACCCACAGCATCAGTGTAACATGTGACATTGTTGGAAATGCAAATTCTGGGGCTCCACCCTAGACCTACTGAATCAGAATCTCTAGGAGAGGGGGACAGGAATATGGGTTTTAACAAGATCTCAAAGTGATTATCTAAGGCATGATACAGATCTAATCAAGACACTCCTCTTTAAAACCTGCCTGCTGCTTATGAAATTGAAGCAGCCTTCTCACCATATCATTTAAAGGCTCTCTAAATACAGCCAAGCATCTCTTAGTGGCCTGTGTCCATGACTCCTTGCCAAGTTGGAAGCCCCAGGTATTCTTGGGTGTACCCTTCTCTCCTCTCCAATTTTCTTCACCTGGAATTCCTCCCCAGTCTGATTATGTCTGCTTAACCAAAACCTTTACAATCTTACAATGCCTACTTCAAAAGTGACCTATTATAAGAAAACTTGCATGATCTTAGTGAAGAAAGAAATATCTACATACCCTTCCTCCCCTCCATTTTTTTAATGATGCCCATGGTATCTTGTTTGTTCATATCCCCCTGGACTGTATTGCATCATGCATTATAACCATTTGCATACTTATCTAATTCCTTCTAAAGATTGTAGGCTCCTAGAGACAGACTTGCTTAATCTTTCTTTATACCCTAGCTTAGCATGGGCCTGGAAGGCTCTAATTGCTAGATACAGAATTGAAATAAAATCCGCAACTGAGCTCAGCCCACACTGTCTTCTTCCTTTATTACACTACTGGGGCCACTACCTCATCATGAAGAACCTGAATTTCTCGAGAACTTTCCACATACTTGCGTCATTAATTGGCTTTCTCGTCCCCTCAGATTGCATTTCTGAGTTGCAAAATCTGTCCTGATCACTTAGTCATGATTGCAATTTAAACACTAGAAAGCAAATGATGATTTTAAAAAAAAAGGTTGCCATGTTTGAGGTCTTATCAGTGCCAGATACTGTACAAATTGCTTTAGATGATTATCTCATTCAGTCCTGACAAAACCTCTATTTGGTGAACACATTACCCCTCCCATTTTACCAGATGAGGAAACTGAGGTGCAGAAAGGGCTAATAGAGTAGTAGGACCAGGATTGGAATCCAGGCTGCTGACTACAGAGCCTGCAAAATCAACCTCTCCATTACCCTGCTAAGAATAGAAGATACTACTCCACACTCATCCTTATATTAAATCCAATTCCTAGTCCTCCTAACCACATGAAAAATCACATGCATTAGAGTCAATCTTGATGACAATATAAAAACTATGATTCTACTATGTAAGTTCAATTTAAATCTAGATCAAAGAAATCTAAATTACCCTTCATCTGGGCTATAATCTTATATTCCAAAGCTTAAATGCTTATAAGAAAGCTTTATCTAATTTAAGATTACTAGCTCAAATATAAGTACAGACTTAATACTATTTTTCCTCTAAAGTAATCAGTACAAAGAGTTCTATTCTTCCCATAGTAAAATATGTCATAGAACTTGAACTACTAGGCAATCACCATCTTTTCTTTATAAGAAAAAAAAGCCTTTGAAATATGTACCATAACCTCTGAAAAATACAATTATCCTCCCAAAGAAATTAGGCATTTTTTTCTGACAAAAACTATGGGCAATTGATCTATAGTTCTTTTCTTCCTCAAAAAATTATTGTATATTGTGTAATGATCATTATAATTAAAAATTAAGATGGCTTGCAATAATTCCACCATTATTTGATTCAAAATCTTTATAAAATATTGGCATTTTCCAACATTTATTTTTCCTGTCTATGTTCCATTTAAGGCCAAATTTTCAAACCCAGCTGCCAAATTACACATATAATTACTGCATTTGCGCACAAAAATGTGATAATTGCTTACACAATTTCAGAGGCCAGCTTGAGGCTCCTTTCCAAATTTGTTTTACATGTACAGTGCGGTGTATGTAGTTTTATATGAAAATTGGAAAAGTAAAATTCATGGTTTGTCTGGGTGATGTGTGAAAATGGATACAAAATAAAGCCTTTCTATAAATGCCTGGGCCTGTCTTCATATTTTCTCCCAATAGACCTTTATAAAAATCTTATAAAGCAGCTCAAACTTCAGCTGCTATTGGAATAACAGCAATGAAAGGGGATGATGCCTGGTACAATGCCTTAAATAGTTCAAGTGCCCATTTTGTTGGTCGACATAGTGTCATGAGGCATTCTTCTGTCTATAAACTGCTCCCATAAACCCGGACAAGAAAGATAAAGGTGATATAAGGCCCACATTTATACTGTCAGCCAAGATGACAGTAGCCTCAATAGGGCAGAGTCGTTGTGAGTATTAGGGAAATAATATATAATTTCCCTTCCAACTTTGCCTGACAGTTGATTTTACACTTTGGCAAGCATCCACTATGGATATAGCTCACAATGGGTATCCCTAGTGGAAGCTTTGCTTCAAGGAAAGGCAAAGAAACAAGACCTAGCTAGTCATATACATTAATGAGGTAATCTAAGATACTTTTGTTTCAAAACAAAAGTAGGGCAGAAAATTATGGCCAGTTGCACATAAACTGGTACCTATGCTCAAATATCTACTTTCCAAACTCAAGGATTATGAATCTGATCTCTGACTATTAATGAATATCTGACTACAGAAATGACCAGAAGCAATTAGGTCAGAAGCCTATTAAATACTGAAAGACGTTCTATTTGAGAAATCTCCAGCTATTTTCCATAGAGGTGATACTAATCTACATCCCCACCAATAGTGTAGAACTATTTGCTTTTCTCAAATAACTAAAAATAGAACTACCATGTGACTCAACAACCCCCCCTGCTGGGTATCTACCTTTGGGAAGAGAAATTGTTATATCAAAAAGACACCTTCGCTCTTAGGTTTATTGCAGCACCATTCACAGTAGCAAAGTTATGGAATCAACCTACATATCCATCAACAGATGATTGGATTTTTTTTAAAAGGTGGTATAGAGTGCTCGCAGTGCGCAGGCGCAGGGCCCTCGCCTTGTCAGCCGGCACTGCGTGCCGGCTGGTGGCACACTGGTGGCACGGCTGGTGCAGGCAGCGGTGGCAGCGACTGGACTCCCGCACCATGAGCGGCCTCGGCACCTAGGAGCATACCACGCCCTTCTCTCTGGAGTACCAAGCCCTCCTCAAAAATGAGAAAATACAATATATATCTCCATTTCATGTTATTCCAATTTTTGCAGGTAAGGATGAGTTCCACATGGTAGTTGAAGTACCATGCTGGTCTAATGCAAAAATGGAGATTGCTACAAAGGACCCTTTAAACCCCATTAAACAAGATGTGAATAAAGGAAAACTTCATCATGTTGCGAATTTGTTCCCATATAAAGGCTATATCTGGAACTATGGTGCCATCCCTCCCACTTGGAAAGACCCAGGGCACAATGATAAACCTACTGGCTGTTGTGGTGACAATGGCCCAATTGATATGTGCGAAATTGGAAGCAAGGTATGTGCAAGAGGTGAAATAATTGGCGTGAAAGTTCTAGGCATATTGGCTATGACTGAGGAAGGGGAACCCGACTGGAAAGTCATTGCCATTAATGTGAATGATCCTGATGCAGCCAATTATAATGATATCGATGATGTCAAACATCTGAAACTGGCTACTTAGAAGCTACTGTGGACTGGTTTAGAAGGTACGAGTTTCCTGATGGAAAACCAGAAAATGAGTTTGCTTTTAATGCAGAATTTAAAGATAAGGTTTGCAATTTATATTAAAAGCGCTCATGATCATTGGAAAGCATTAGTGAGTAGGAAAATGAATGGAAAAGGAATCCATTGCATGAATACAACTGTGTCTGAGAGCCCCTTCAAGTGTGATCCCGATGCTGCCAGAGCCATCGTGGATGGCTTTACCACCACCCTGTGAACCTGCCTGCACACTACCAACAAAAGTGGATAAGTGGTTCTATCACCAGAAAAATTACTGAGATTTCTCTGGCATACACACTGATATTGCTGCATTGTATTCATCTGGACAGGAAAAGTAGTAGCTTTTCAAAGCTTTAACTTTGTAGAACTCATCTAACTAAGGTAAATTTTGCTGTGACCAATTCAATATACTCAGAATGTTATCGTCTAAAGCATTTTTCATATCTCAACTAAGATAACTTTTAGCACATGCTTAAATATCAAATCAGTTGTCATTTGGAAGTCACTTGTGAATAGATGTGCAAGGTGAGCACATATTGGATGTATATGTTACCATATGTTAGGAAATAAAATTATTTTGCTGGAAAAAAGTGGTATATATACATTATGGAATACTATTTATGCATAAAAAAGAATAAAGTAATGCCTTTTGCAGCAATATGGATGGAGCTGGAGGTCATTATCCTAAGTGAAGTAACTCAGAAACAGAAAATCAAGTACCACATATTCTCACTCATAAGTGGAAGGTAAACAAAGTATACACATGGACACAAAGATGGAAATCATAGGCACTGGTGAATCCAAAAGAGAGGAGATTTGGGAGAAGGGTGATGGTTGAAAAATTACCTATTTGGTATAATGTTCACTTTTCAGATGATGGCTACACTAGGAGCCCAAACCCTACTATATGCAATGTGTCCACATAACAAACATGCACATGTACCCCTTGAACCTCTAAAACCAAAAAATAATTGAAGGATGTTCTCCTGCCAAAGACACCCTGAAAGTATCATGTTATCCTCCCCAATGGCTAGTTAAAATAATCATAACTAACATTTCCTGAGCACTCAATATATGTTAAACAATGTTCTAAGAATTTTGCATGCATTCATTTCCTCTTTGCATGCTTACTAATTTTAAGAGGTAAGTACTATTATTGTCTTCATTTTACATCTGAGGAGACTGAAGCACAAAGAGTTTAAGAAACTTGTTGAATGTCATACAATTAAAAAGTCACAAATTCAGTATTAGAACCCAAGCATACAATTAAAAAGTAGCAAATCCAGCCAGGCGTGATGGCTCATGCCTGTAATCCCAGCACTTTGGGAGGCCAAGGCAGGTGGATCACTTGAGGTCATAAGTTCCAGACCAGCCTGGCCAACATGGTGAAACCCCATCTCTACTCAAAATACAAAAATCAGCCAGACATGGTGGCATGTGCCTGTAATCCCAGCTGCTCTCGAGGCTGAGACAGGGGAATTGCTTGAACCTGGAAGGTGGAGGCTGCAGGGAACCAAGACTGTGCCACTGCACTCTAGCCTGGGTGACAGAGCAAGACTCTATCTCAAAAAAAAAAAAAAGTAGCAAATCCAGCATTAGGACCCGGGCATTCTGACTCCAAAACCTTTACTTTTAACCTTAATAACATACTGACTCTTAGATGGAGCCAAGGAAGAGAGGGGACAAAGGATAGCCTAAAAAATAGAAGACTTTGAGCAGCCAGCATGACCATCCAATAATTCACTACTGGAATGTAGTCCCCACCACTTCTGTCCAGCAGGAATGACACTGTCGTAGACTAATGGCCACTGTGGGTTGTTTCCCACTCTTCTCTTTTCCAAATGGAAATTTGTTTAAATTAAAGTTATCCCATTCTTTATATGTTTATATGGATTGTGTTATAGATGGATAACATATTAACAAAAGTCCCTAAACTATGAAAAGTTTCAACCAGACATGAAGAAGAGGATCACAATTCACCCAGAGAATCAAAACTTGGAGCTAACACACTAAATCTTGAGTTGTCTCTAGTAGGAAAACAGGTTTTTCTAATAGTATGGACAGAAAGAAGG
The DNA here is from genome assembly GCF_030222135.1 of Aotus nancymaae. Taxonomy (NCBI): domain Eukaryota; kingdom Metazoa; phylum Chordata; class Mammalia; order Primates; family Aotidae; genus Aotus; species Aotus nancymaae. The sequence goes on from NW_026988431.1 coordinate 23,008,458, forward strand.
GTTTGTATGAATACTAGACAGCCAAAGAACAATCATTGGTAATTTATCCAGCAACCAATTCCCCCTTTCTAAAAATATCTATCTTTTTCTCAGCTAGTTCATGGGCTTTGGGGACCTGAACCTCATGGCCAGTCCAAGAAATGAATGAGTCCTGATTAGTATGTCAATCAGAATAATCTTACCTTATCCTCACATCAACCTTGACATGACAATTGGCTTAAGAATGGTCAGTAACCGTTCCTGGATCCAAGGTGGCCAAGTAGGAGCAGCTCTGGATTGCAGCTCCCAGTGAGCATGTGGAGGGTGAGTGGTCACTGCATTTCCAGACAGCTTTTTATTGCCCACAGACCAGGAGATTCCTGGGCGGAGGAGCCCCATGGGTCTCCAGTGCAGCTATTTTGGCCGGTGAGGTGGCTCTCCACTCAAAAACCTCACACAGGTCTGGGCACCATTTCAGCTGGCAACTGGAATGCCTGGGATACAGTCACCCATTCAACTGACAAAAAGGGGACTGAAATAGGGAGCCAAACCAGGAGATTCCCAGGTGAAAAAGTGCCACAAGTCTCCAGTGCAGCTTTTTCAGCTGGTGCAGTGGGTCTCCACACAAAATCTCACACAAATCCGGGCACCTTTTCAGCAGGTGACTGGAACACCTGGGAGACAGAGCTGCCCATTCAACTGATAAAAAGGGGACTGAAACTGGGAGCCAGGCCAGGAGATTCCTGGGTGGAAAAGCGCCTCCAGCACAGCCGAGGCAGCAGGTCTTCACACAAAATCTCACACAAATCCAGGTGCCTTTGCAACTGGCAACTGGAATGCCTGGGAGACAGAGTCATCTGTTCAACTGTAAAAAAGGAGACTGAAACAGGGAGCCACGCCAGGAGCCCCCGGCGTGGCTGTTTCAGCTGGCGCAGCGGGTTTCTGCAGAAAAACTGACACAAATCTGGGTGACATTTCAACTGGCAACTAGAACACCTGGGAGACAGAGTTGCCCATTCAACTGAAAATAAAGGTGTCTGAGGCAGGGAGCCAGGTGATCAGGTATGGCTGGTCCCACCCCCACAAAGACCAGCAATCTGAAACACTCTGGATTGAGAGTTTCACAGCAAGCACAGCTGAACCCAGGATAGTCCAACTCTGTGGGGGAAGGGCGTCCACCATTAGCGAGGCAGTCCACCACTACTGAGGTAGTCCGCAATTGCTGAGGCGGTCCACCATTGCTAAGGCAGTCGGCCATTACAGAGGCAGGCCACCATTGCCGAGGCAGTTCTAACTATACCCCTATAAACAGGACTGCACGGAAGTTCACACGGCAGCTGGGAGGAGCCCACAGCAGCTCAGCAATGCCTCTGCTGGCAGACTGTGACTAGGCTGCCTCCTCGCTAGGGAAGGCATCCCTGAAAAAAGGCAGCAGCATGACAGAAACTTATAAATAAAGACCTACCTTCTAGGGACAGAGCACCTGGGGAAAAAAAGGCCGTTATGAGTTCTGCTGCAGCAGACTTAAACGTACCTGCCCAGCAGCTCTGAATGGAACAATGGAGCTCACAGCTCAGCGCTTGAGCTCCTATAAAGGACAGACTGTCTCCTCAAGCAGCTCCCTGACCCCCGTAAATCCAAAGAGTCACCACATAAAGGAGAGCTCAGACTGACATCTGGCAGGTATACTTCTGGGACAAAGATAGCAGAAGAAGAAACTGGCAGCAACCCTCATTGTTCTGCAGCCACTGCAGGTGAGCCCCAGGCAAGCAGGGTCTGGAGTGGACCTCCAGCAGTCCTACAGCAGAGGGGCCTGACTGTTAGAAGGGAAACTAAGAAACAGAAAGAAATAACATCATCATCAACAAACAGGATGTCCACTCAGAGACCCCACCTGAAAGTCACCAACTACAAAGACCACAGGTAAATAAATCCACAAAGGTGGGAAGAAACTAGTGCAAAAAGGATGAAAACATCCAAAACCAGAACACCTCTCCTCCAAGGGATCACAACTCCTCACCAGCAAGGGAACAAGACTGGATGGAGAATGAGTCTGATGAATTGACAACAACAGGCTTCAGAAGGTGAGTAATAAGAAACTTCTCTGAGCTAAAAGAACATGTTCTAACCCAATGCAAAGAAATTAAGAACCTTGAAAAAAGGTTTGACGAAATGCTAACAAGAATAAACAGCTTAGAGAGGAACATAAATGAATTGATAGAGCTGAAAAACACACCACGAGAACTTCATGAAGCATACACAAGTTTTAATAGACGAATTCACCAAGCAAAAGAAAGGATAGCAGAGGTCAAAGATCAACTCAATGAAATAAAACGAGAAGGCAAGATTAGAGAAAAAAGAGTAAAAAGAAATGAACAAAGCCTCCAAGAAATATGGGATTATGTGAAAAGACCTAATCTATGTTTGATAGGTGACCTGAATGTGATGGAGAGAATGAATCCAAGCTGGAAAACATTCTTCAGGATATTATCCAGGAAGTATGGATAATATTCAAGGCAGGCCAATATTCAAGTCCAGGAAATACAGAGAACACCACAAAGATATTCCCCTAGAAGAGCAACCCCAAGGCACATAATCGTCAGATTCACCAGGGTTGAAATGAAGGAGAAAATACTAAGGGCAGCCAGAGAGAAAGGTCGGGTCACCTACAAAGGGAAGCCTGTAAGACTCACAGCAGATCTCTCAGCAGAAACCCTGCAAGCCAGAAGAAAGTGGGGGTCAATATTCAACATCCTTAAAGAAAAGAACTTTCAACCTAGGATCTCATATCCAGCCAAACTAAGTTTCATAAGTGAAGGAAAAATAAAATTCTTTATGAACAAGCAATTACTCAGAGATTTCATCACCACCAGGCCTGCTTTACAAGAGCTCCTGAAGAAAGCATTAAACATGGAAAGGAACAACCAGTAACAGCCACTCCAAAAACGTACCAAATGGTAAAGAGCATCGATACAATGAAGAAACTACATCAAATAACAGGCAAAACAACCAGCTAGCATCAAAATGGCAGGATCAAATTCACACATAACAATATTAACCCTAAATGTAAATGGGTTAAATGCACCAGTCAAAAGACACAGACTGGCAAATTGGATAAAAAGCCAAAACCCATCGGTGTGCTGTATCCAGGAAACCCATCTCACATGCAAGGATACACATAGGCTCAAAATAAAAGGATGCAGGAGGATTTACCAAGCAAATGGAGAGCAAAATAAAAAAAGTAGGAATTGCAATCCTAGTCTCTGATAAAATAGACTTTAAACCAACAAAAATCAAAAGAGACAAAGAAGGACATTACATAATGGTAAAAGATCAATGCAACAAGAAGAGCTAATGATCCTAAATATATACACACCCAATACAGGAGCACCCAGATACATAAAGCAAGTTCTTAATGACTTACAAAGAGACTTAGACTCCCACAGAATAATACTGGGAGATTTTAACACTACACTGTCAATATTAGACAGATGAATGAGACAGAAAATTAACAAGGATATCCAGGACTTGAACTCACACCTGGACCGAGCAAACCTAATGACATTTACAGAACTCTCCACCCCAAATCCACAGAATATACATTCTTCTCAGCATCACATCACACCTACTCTAAAATTGACCACATAATTGGAAGGAAATCACTCCTCAACAAATGCAAAAGAACGGAAATCATAACAAACAGTCTCTCAGACCACAGTGCAATCAAACTAGAACTCAGGATTCAGAAACTAACTCAGAACTGCACAGCTTCATGGAAACTGAACAATTGGCTCTTGAATGTTGACTGGATAAACAATGAAATGAAGGCAGAAAGAAAGATGCTCTTCAAAACCAATGAGAATGAAGACACAACATACCAGAATCTCTGGGACACATTTAAAGTAGTGTCCAGAGGAAAATATATAGCAATAAATGCCCACATGAGAAGCAAGGAAAGATCTAAAATCGACACCCTATCATCAAAATGGAAAGAGCTAGAGGAGTAAGATCATAAAAAGTCAAAACCTAGCAGAAGACAAGAAATAACCAAGATCAGAGCAGAACTGAAGGAGGCAGAGACACAAAAAAAACCTTCAAAAAATCAATAAATCCAGGAGCTGGTTTTTTGAAAAGATCAACAAAATAGACAGACCAGTAGCCAGATTAATAAAAAAGAAAAGAGAGAATAATCAAATAGATGCAATAAAAAACGATAAAGGGGATATCACCACAGATTTCACAGAAATACAAACCACCATCAGCAATTACTACAAACAACTCTATGTACATAAACCAGTAAACCTGGAAGAAATGGATAAATTCCTGGACACTTGCATCCTCCCAAGCCAACACCAGGAAGAAGTTGAAATCCTGAATAAACCAATAACAAGGGCTGAAGTTGACGCAGCAATTAAGAGCCTACCACCCAAAAAAAGCCCAGGTCCAGATGGGTTCACAGCCGAATTCTACCAGACATACAAAAAGGAGCTGGTACCACTCCTTCTGAAACTATTCCAAACCATCCAAAAGAGGGAATCCTTCCCAAATCATTTTATGAGACCAACATCACCCTGATACCAAAACCTGGCAGAGACTCAACAAGAAAAGAAAACTTCAGGCCAATATCCATGATGAACATAGATGCAAAAATCTTCAATAAAATACTGGCAAAGCTATTGCAACAGCACATCAAAAAGCTTATTGATCATGATCAAGTATGCTTCACCCCAGGGATGCAAGGCTGGGTCAACATATGCAAGTCTATAAATATAATTCACTACGTAAACAGAACCAAAGACAAAAACCACATGATTATCTCAACAGATACAGAGAAGCCTTTCATAAAATTCAACAGCCTTTTATGCTAAAAATTCTCAATACACTAGGTTATTGATGGAATGTATCTCAAAATGATAAAAGCTATTTACGACAAACCAACAGCCAATATCATACTGAATGGGCAAAAACTGGAAGCATTCCCTTTGAAATCTGGCACTAGACAGGGATGCCCTCTCTCACCACTCCTATTCAAAATAGTATTGGAAGTTCTACCCAGAGCAATCAGGCAAGAAAAAGAAATAAAGGTATTCAATTAGGAAAGGAGGAAGTCAAATTGTCTCTGTTTGCAGACGACATGATTTTATATTTACAAGATCCACCATCTCAGCCCAAAATCTCCTGAAACTGATAAGCAACTTCAGCAATGTCTCAGGATACAAAATCAATGTGCAAAAATCACAAGCATTCCTATACACCAATAGCAGACTTAAAGAGAGCCAAATCAAGAATGAACTGCCATTCACAATTGCTACAAAGAGAATAAAATACCTAGGAATACAACTAACAAAGAATGTAAAGGACCTCTTCAAGGAGAACTACAAACCACTGCTCAACAAAATAAGAGAGGGCACAAACGGATGGAGATACATTCCATGCTCATGGTTAGGAAGAATCAATATCATGAAAATGGCCATACTGCCCAGAGTAATTTATAGATTCAATGCTATCCCCATTAAGCTACCAATAGCCTTCTTCACAGAACTGGAAAAAACAACTTAAACTTCATATGGAACCAAAAGAGAGCCCGCATAGCCAAGTCAATTCTAAGCAAAAAGAACAAAGCGGGAGGCATCACACTACCTGACTTCAAACTATACTACAAGGCTACAGTAATCAAAACAGCATGGTACTGGTACCAAAACAGAGATATAGACCAATGGAACAGAACGGAGGCCTTGGAGGCAATGCCACACATCTACAACCATCTGATCTTTGACAAACCTCTCAAAAACAAGCAATGGGGAAAGGATTCCCTGTTTAATAAATGGTGTTGGGAAAACTGGCTAGCTATGTGGAGAAAGCAGAAACTGGACCCCTTCCTGACACCTTACACTGAAATTAACTCCAGATGGATTAAAGACTTAAACATAAGACCTAACACCATAAAAACCCTAGAAGAAAATCTAGGCAAAACTATCCAGGACATAGGCATAGGCAAAGACTTCATGACTGAAACACCAAAAGCATTGGCAACAAAAGCCAAAATAGACAAATGGACTTAAGTAAACTCCAGAGCTTCTGCACAGCAAAAGAAACAGTTATTAGAGTGAATCGGCAACCAACAGAATGGGAAAAAATTTTTGCAATCTACCCATCTGACAAAGGGCTGATATCCAGAATCTACAAAGAACCACAACAGATTTATAAGAAAAAAACAAACAAGCCCATTCAAAAGTGGGCAAATGATATGAAGAGACACTTTACAAAAGAAGACATATATGAGGCCAACAAACATATGAAAAAATGGTCATCATCACTGGTCATTAGAAAAATGCAAATCAAAACTACATTTGAGATACCATCTCATGCCAGTTAGAATGGCGATCATTAAAAAATCTGGAGACAACAGATGCTAGAGAGGATGTGGAGAAATAGGAACACTTTTACACTGTTGGTGGGAGTGTAAATTAGTTCAACCATTGTGGAAGACAGTGTGGCAATTCCTCAAGGACCTAGAAATAGAAATTCCATCTGACCCAGCAATCCCATTACTGGGCATATATCCAAAGGTTTATAAACCGTTCTATTATAAGGACACATGCACACCAATGTTCATTGCAGCACTGTTTACAATAGCAAAGGCCTGGAACCAACCCAAATGCCCATCGATGATAGACTGGACAAGGAAAGTGTGGCACATATACACCACGGAATATTATGCAGCCATAAAAAATGATGAGTTTGTGTCCTTTGTAGGGACATGGATGAAGCTGGAAACCATCATTCTCAGCAAAATGACACAAGAACAGAAAATCAAACACTGCATGTTCTCACTCATAGGTGGGTGTTGAACAATGAGAATACATGGACATAGGGAGGGGAGCATCACACACTGGGGCCTATGTGGGGGAACTAGGGGAGGGACAGAGGTGGGTGGGGAGTTGGAGAGGGATAACATGGGGAGAAATGTCAGATATAGGTGATGGGGAGAAAGGCAGCAAACCACATTGCCATGTATGTACCTATGCAACAATCTTGCACGTTCTTCACATGTACCCCAAAACCTAAAATGCAATAAAATATATATTTAAAAAAAAAGAATGGTCAGTAACCCAATCCTACGCCAATCAATACATAGCACCTATTCACTACGATTGGTTCAGTTTAGTTCAAACAATGCAAAGAATAATGATTTCATTTACTGGTCAGGGGAAAAGTTACCACAAAATCCATTATGGATGAAGCTGGACCTGGATAGTAGAGTCCAAGAGAGAAGAAACAAATACTAAAACTAGGTCCTTGGTGATATCACTGAACTAGATCAACCAATAACGAAACTCATCCAACCTCTGGACTTCTGACTGTATGAGCCAGTAAGTCTCCTTTTCTACTTAAACCAGTCTGAGTTTTGCTTTCTGTTAATTAACATGTCCCTGAGTTCAGGAGAGGGTCGCAGGGGCTGAACCCAGACTTCTAGGGAGCTCCAGCCTCCTCCTAGAGATGAGTGTGTCTGAAGATGGAGCAACTGAGTACTTCTACAAGTGCTAGAGAAACTGCAGACTAAATTTAGTTGCTTCTATAGAAAGGAACTTCTCCTGCCGAGACGAAGCAGCAACATTGGAGTGACATTCAAAGGAACAGGTAGCAAAGCTAGAACAGTAAGGAACAAATTCCTTTTTCCTCCTCCAACCTTGGAGTCACCCTGTAGTGCCTCCTATTAGCAAAGCCTAACTGGGACCAGCTTGCAAAGCAGAAATATGGTTTGTAGAGTCCCAGTTCTAGCATCACAAAGCAGAAGGCAGATTTGAAGCTTAGAGATAATAACTTAAATACTAGCACAGAGCAGTTCATTTTTACCGTGTGGGAGAGGAGCCCATAGTCTGACTGTCAGAGAAGATAAAAATAAAAATAATCCACTTCCTACGAGACATCGCCCATGCTTCTTACACCGCCACCTATAAAAGTATTTTGAATACTGTGAAGAATCATTTAAGGAAAGGGGTTATGGTTATTACTTCTTCTGGAAGACAAATTTGACTAGGTCTTCCCTGACAGCTTGGGTATAAAGAGCTGACCTGTTGACATCTCAGCAACCATATTTGTATATGAACTCTTACTTGCCAGAAACATCATAGTATTTCTGTTCCAACAGAAATGTGAGAATGCTTTTTCCTCAAGAAACATCCTAGGCATCATGATTTTTCTCCATAGATATTTATGGAGCCATCATTTGAACATCTCTATTTTCTCTGGGTGCTGAAGGAGAAAATGTTGATTATGGAACATTCTGAAAATCACCCAGTGTGTATAAAGCTAATAAAAAGACATATTGTGGTCATGGTAGAAGCTTCAAAGCGGTAATTGTGGCCTCACTGCGCCCAGATGTTTGGTAGTCTTTCTTTTGTACAAAATGTCTGTTCATTCCATTGTCCACATCTTTGTTGACTGAGTTAGGACAGATTCAATAAGATAATTTATATTCTTATGCCAATTTTTGGCAGCTCTAATGTCATAAAAGTCTTTCTGATATTCTTCCTTGGACAGTCAAAAGCAATGGTCAACCACAAACAGCATTCAGAAACTTCCTTTAACTGCCAGATCGGAAGATCAGCCTTAGACCAGTGCTTTAAATTTCAGTATTTCTAAATGAGACCTAAAGGATATCCTTTAGGATATAACTTGATGGTGTGTTCTGGAAAACTTCTTCAGGATAGTTCGGGATGTGCAAATCAGAGAGTAAAAGTGACAATCATCTTAGCCTCTCAGGGGCCTAGAAGGGACATAAAAGGAAAAAAGAAAAATAAAGAGGCAAAGCTATTTCTAGATCTAAGGGTTAATCTAAACCTCTCCCAAAAAGGAAGGATAATTTAAGGTGGTAAATGCGACTCAGTCGCTCAACAAAGTCATGTCACATCCATTCCATGTCCTACATATGTGTAGTTCACAGAATGGAAGCACATAATAAATACCTGAGAATTTAAAATGCTTATATCACAACTATTGCCCAAGTGGCCCATTTTTGGTTGAGAGGTCATTAAAGAGGGTGTAATAATTAAAAGTGTGGGCTCTTAGACTGAGTTACACAAATGCAAAACTGGATGTTTCTTATAAATAAACTCTATGGTATTGGGTAAATTACTCAACTGTCTGTGCCTCAGTTTCTCATTTGTAAAATGGGATGATAATATGCCTACCTCAAATTAATTGGAGATAACAGAATGTCACAAAAATACAGTGGCTTGAAGATGATACAAGTTTCTTTCTACGTAGCAGCCCCCAGTGTCCAGTAGTGGAGAGGTTCTGCTCTACTCATCCGTTCACACACCCAGGTGCCCTCCACCTTGTTACTCTACCTTCCCCAAGGTCATTGTCCTCATCTTCCTTGTGGAGGTTGAGTCATGGCATTCCAACTTGAATGAATAGAAATGGAATACTGGCCCAGGACAAAGGGATTTTCTTTTAAGGAGGTGACCTATAGTTATACTCATCATTTACACTCATATATTGGCCCTAATGTATTCATATGATTCAAAAGAAGCTGAGAAATACAGTGGCTAGTTGGAAGGCCATGTGTCTAGCTCTATTGTTTTGGAAAAAGGGAGAAATGGATTTTAATGGGCAAGTAGAGTCTGTCATCCTACCTCATAAAGTTGTTATGGAGTAAATGAGATAAGGCACTTAGAAGAATTTAGACATTTAGTGAGTGTCCTATAATAGCTAAATATTGGTATGGCCAGATTACAAACTCCTCTTTCTACTTGTTTCAGGCACAATTCCCTTCTTAATGTTAGTCATTTGACTTTCTTTGGTCAATGAAATGTGCATGGCAGTGATGACTGTCATTTCTGAACGTAAGGATTAAGAGTCGGTATGCCATTCACTCTGGGGTTTCTTCCCCCACCATGGTAATCATAGAAGCATTTGTCAGCCTGGATTCCTGCATAAATATGATGAGAGAGGCCCCCTGAAAACCCATAGGTATGTAACATAAACAAAAAGTCACTGAGATTCTGGGATTGTTTGTTACTGCAGTATAACCTAGCTCATCTTGACTAATACATGAAGGCAGGCCCTGGGACATTTGTCAGAGAAGGGATTTTAGAAGGCTCCTTCACCTTAGAGCTTTGGAATGTCAATTAATATCATTAAAAGTAACCAGATAATTGGCTGATAAGTGTGTGCATCCCTTAGCTACTGTGAAATCATAGCTGATTACACTGAGATACCATAGGTGTTAATGACTATGTATGCAAGACAAACCAATCTACATGGGCTTAATATTATACTATAGAAACATGTTCATTGATTGCAAAGGTCTTCTTTCCAAGACTGCATCTGAAAGCAAACTGACATTTAGAATCTCCTGATTCACCTCCCCTAAAATAAAGGAGATTGCCATCTGGCCACAGCTGTGAAAATGCCAACAGCAAGGGATAGGTCCTAAATGGAAATGCAGGCTCTGTGAAATTTTTTCATTTCCTTAAATTTGGATTTTAGTATTTCTTCCAGAGGAATCCAGTATTAGCAATTCAAAGAGTATCACATAGCTCTTAAAGGGTGTATTCACCTGCAAGAACCTAGAGAGCAGATAGTGTGAGTAGCTTGTTAGGATGATAGACATAAAACCATTGCAGCTATTACTTATGATCATTTACCACATTAATAAGCAAGGTATTAAGTGTTTTACCCACATAATCTCATTTAATCTTCACATTGGCCTTTTCAAGACAGATACGACTAGTAGTCCCATTTTACAATTGAGGAAACATGAGCTTAGAAAAGTTACATAGACATTTATTTTCTTGCTCATGTTACATGCCCATGGGTTATGTAAAATGACTAAAGTCAGCAGTCCATGAAAGACGTAATTGAAATGTGAACTCAAGCATATGATTCCAAAGCCCATTTGTTGAGCCAATAAGCTGTACCTCCAAGTGAACATAACAAGTGTTAGAACTGAGATCAGTACAAAGATCTGTGGGAGCAAAGAAACAGCCAAGTACATAGATTAATCAAGGAAGGATTCATTGAGAGTTAGATTTTTAGTTGATAGGAATTGGCCACATAGAAAAGGAGGGAGGACATTCTAGCAAAAGAAAAAGCTGTACTTCTCCTAAACAGCTGATTTATTATTAGTATGATAGTCACTGTGACTCTTAAAACTGACCAAGTTTCCACCTTTACATTGGCTGCCAGGGAACTCACAGTCACATTTATAATACTTCTTCAGCAACTATATGGAACCTAATGATATTAGCATTTGTATAGTGACCAAACCTTTATCAGAATTCCACACCCACTTTTTCTCTTTACCCAATTTTTTAATCATTTTATGTTTTATCTTGTATTATTATAAATCCTTGATAGGTATCCTCAGATTCAGATTCTTTTCAGAACGATGAGGCATATAGATAAATAAATGCATTAATAAGAAAAATAAATATTTTTCTTTTTCTAAAGTCTTCCTCAGATTCATTTTGTAACAATAAAGCAAAAAAAGAAAGAAAGAAAGAAAAGAAAGCAAGCAAGCTCTTTCCCTGTAATGAAGCCATGAACTCGTAAAACATAAAGCAACCATGTATTAGGCTAGCAAAACTTTAAAATTTAATAACACCCTCTTTTGGTAAGGCTATGGGGAAACAGGCAATCTCATACAGTGCTGGTAGAAATGTAAGTTAATAAACTTACGGAAAGCAATTTGGCAATAAGTATTAAAATTCAAACTTCATAGGACCACTGACCCAGCATTTTCTCATTTACATATTTATCCTAGCTATATGCTGGTTCCCATACAAAATGACCATGTACAAAGTTACTCTCTTCAGCCTCATTTCTAATAACAAGAGACTGGGAAGCAAAATTATTGTCCAATAAAGGAATGGTTAAATAAATTACTTTTTTCAGTTCTCAAACTTTTTTAGATCTTTGGAATGTTCACGGTATATGGACACTGGCCTACAATGTATGATGATCAAAGTGGCCCTAACAGAGCCAATAAGCTCAATCTTCATTCCACTTTACCACACTGCCTTATTATACTGCCAGGTCACTTTCTGCTGCATAGAAGGGTCATTGAAAGTAAATAAATTGCCAGTAAATAGATATCAGCATTGTTTTCATTCATTCAATATGTTCATTCATTATCTATCAAATACTCACAGCACCTACTCTGTGCCAAGTACTCTAGTAGGCATTTTTTAGGTCAGAGATCCAATATGCATATATTTACAGACCACAGGGATTACTGACTGGTAAGAAATGAATCATTAAATTCATGCTGAGGCAGAGCAAGATGGCCAAATAGAAGCCTCTACCAATTGTCCCTCCCTGTAAGAATACCAAATTTAACAACTAGCTACACACACACACACACACAAAAGCACCATCATAAGAATAAAAAACCAGGTGAACCATCATAGTACCTGGTTTTGACTTGATAAAACTCTGATTTTTTCCTACCATTGTTATTTTTCCTACCAAATGTGATTATTTTTCCAGAGGCACTGAAAATGGTAGGAAAAATAATCCTGTATTGCCAACACCACCACTCCCCCATTCCTCAGCAGCAGCCACATGGCACAGAGAATATCTGCACTTGTGGGAGGAAGAGCACGGCGACTGTGGGACTTTGCAATAGAATTCAGTTCTGCTCAGTCACAGCAAAAAGCAACACCAGGCAGAACTCTGCAGACAACCACAGAGGGAGCATTTAGGCTAGCTAGCTCTAGCCAGAGAATTGTCCATCCAGTGGTCAAAACCTGAGTACCAGCAAGCCTCACCACGACAGGCTAAATGGTTCTGAATTCTAAATAAACTAGAAGTCTAGGCCACAAGGACTGCAACTCCTAGGGAAGTCCTAGTGCTGTGCTAAGCTTGAAGGTGGACTTGGGGGGCACATAAACTAGTGAAACACCACGTGAGGTGGCCAAGAGAGTGCTTGTGCCACCTTTTCTCCAGCCTCAGGTAGTGCAGCTTGCAGTTCCAAAAGAGACTTTTTTCTTCTGCTCAAGGAAAGGAGAGGGAAAAGTAGAGAAGACTTTACCTTTCAACTTGGATACAAGTTCAGCCACAGTAGGATAGGGCATCAGGCAGAGTCTTGAGTCACCCATTCCAGGACCTCACTGTCAGATATTTCTAGACATACCCTAGGCAAGAAAGGGGCCTGCCACTTTGAAGGGAAGGACCCAGTCCTGGCAAGATCATTGCCTGCTGACTAGAGTCAGCACTGATAGCCAGGTGGTACTCACTATGGGCTTTGGATGAGACTCAGAGATGTATTGGCTTCAGGTGTGACCCAGCACATTCCCAGCTGTGGTGGCTACAGAAAGATTTCTCCTTCTGCTAGAGAAAAGCAAACAGTAAAGGGAACTTTGTCTTGCAGCTTAGGTATCAGCTCAGCCACAGTGGGATAGAGCATCAAGTGGATTCTTGGGGTCCCTGATTCCACGCCTTGGCTCTTGGATAGTATTTCTAGACCTGCCTTGGGTCAGAGGGGAGCCCACTACCTGGAAGAGTGAGCCTCTGAGGCCTGAAAGCATTCATAACAAGCTGACCAAAGAGCCCTTGGGCCTTAAGTCAGTATCAGTGGTAGCCTGGCAGTACTCCCCACAGGTCTGTAGTGGTGGTGGTCATAGGGGAAGACTCCACTGCTAACGGAAATGGGAGGCAACAGTGGGAAGAACTTCTTAGTATTTAAGAAGTTAGGACTTGGGTGCCAGCCCAGCTGCAGTAGAAGAGAGCACCAGGTAGATTCCTAAAGTTTCCAACTCCAGGTCCAAGGTCCCAGACAGCATCTATGTATCCACCTGGGGCCAGGGGGACCTTTTTACCCTGAAGGGAGGGATACAAGACTGACTGGCTTCACCACCTGCTGATTGTAGAGACCTAGGGCCTTGAGCAAACATGGGCAGTAGCCACATAGTGGCTACAACAGGCCTTTAGTGAAACCCAGTGCTATGCTGGTTTCAGGTCTGACCTAGCAGAGTTGCCATGGTGGTGGCCACAGGAGTGCTGTGTCACCCCTCCCCCCAGCTCCAGGAAGCTCAGCACAGAAAGAGAAAGACTCTGCTTATTTGGGAAAAACTTAGGGAAGAGAATAAGAGTCTCTGCCCACGAATCCAGGGAATGATCCTGGATCTTATCCAAGACCACCAAGTGGTACCTCTACAAGACTGCAAGAACCACAGCATTACTGGACTCGGAGAGTCCCCTAATGAGGATATGGCTTCAGTGATCAAAAAGATCACAACACCGAAGTCCCTTCAAATACCTGGAAAGCCTTCTCAATAAGCGTGGGTACAAATAAGCCCAGACTGTGAAGACTGCAATAAATACCTAACTCTTCAACGCCCAGACACAGATGAACATCCACAAGCATCAAGATCATCTAGGAAAATATTGCCTCACAAAATGAACTAAGCAAGTCACCAGGGAACAATCCCAGAGGGAGACAGAGATAGGTGACCTTTCAGAGAATTCAAAAAAAAAGGTTTTGAGGAAACACAATGGAAGTCAAGATGACCCAGAGAAGGAATTCCAAATTCTATCAGATAAATTTAACATAGAGATTGAAATAATTTAAAAGAATCAATTAGAAATTCTGGAGTTAAAAATACAATTTACATATTGAAGCATGTGTCAGAGTCTCTTAATAGCAGAATTGATCAAGCAGAAAAAAAAAACTAGTAAGCTTGAATAGAAGCTATTTGAAAACACACAGGCAGAGGAGAGAAAAGAAAAAAAGAATAAAAAACAATGAAGCATGCCTACAAACTCTAGAGAATAGCCTCAAAAGGGCAAATCTAATAGTTATTGGCCTTAAAGAGGTCAATAACTTTCCAATCCTAGAGAAAGATATTAATAGCCAAGTACAAGAAGGTTATAGAATATCAAACAGATTTAGCCCAAGGAAAACCACCTCAAGGTATTAAATAATCAACCTCCCAAAGGTCAAGGATAAAGAAAGGCTCCTACAAGCAGGCAGAAGAAAAAAACAAATAACATACAATGGAGCTCCAATACATCTGGCAGCAGACTTTTTAACAGAAACCATACATGCCAGGAGAGAGTGGCATGACATATTTAAAGTGCTGAAGAAAAATAATTTTACCCTACAACAGTATATTGCATGAAAATATGCTTCAAACATAAAAGACAAATACAGACTTTCCTAGACAAACAAAAGCTGAGAGATTTCATAAACACCAGACCTATCCTAAAAGAAATATTAAAGAGAGTGCTTTAATATGAAAAAAGGATGTTAATGAGTGATAAGAAATTATCTAAAGGTAGAAAACTCACTGGTAATAGAAAAACACAGAGTAGTATAACACTGTAATTGTGATGTAAAACTACTCATAGGTAGAATAGAAAGACTAAAAGAGGAACTGATCAAAAATAACTATAACAAGTTTTGAAGAGATAGTACCATAAGATATAAATAAAAAAACAAAAAGTTAAAAAGTGAGGGACAGGCCAGGTGCAGTGGCTCACGCCCATAATCCCGGGACTTTGGGAGGCTAAGGCAGGTGGATCACGAGGTCAGGAGTTGACAACCAGCCTGGCCAAGATGGTGAAACCCCATCTCTAATAATAATACAAAAATTAGCCAGGCATGGTGGCAGGCACCTGTAATCGCAGCTACTCGGGAGGCTGAAGCAGGAAATTGCTTGAACCTGGGAAGTGGAGGTTTAAGTGAACTGAGATCACAGCACTGCACTCCAGCCTCAGCAACAGAGCGAGACTCTGTCAAAAAACAAAAAATAGTGAGGGGACAAAGTTAAGAGTTTTTCTTAGTTTTCTGTTTTCTTATTTGTTTGTTTGTTTATGCAATCAGTGTTAACTTGTCATCACTTTAAAATAGTGGATTAAAAGATATTATTTGCAAGCCTCATGGTAACCTCAAATCAAAAAACATACAATGGATACACAAAAAATAAAAAGCAAGAAATTAAAACATACAAGCAGAGAAAAATTACCTTCCCCAAAAGGAAGACAGGAAAGAAAGAAGGAAAAGGAGACTGCAAAACAACCAGAAAACAAATGACAAAAGGGCAAGAGTAAGTCCTTACTTATCAATAATAACACTGAATGTAAATGAACTAAATGCTCCAAAGGACATAGAGTACCTAAATGAATTTTTAAAAAGACTGAGTTATCTGTTTCCCACCAGAAACACATTTCACCTATAAAGACACACATAGGCTGAAAATAAAGGGATGGAAAATAATATTTCATGCAAATAGAAACCAAAAATGAGGAGGAGTAGCTATACATATATCAGAATAAATAGATTTCAAGACAAAATCTATAAAAACAAAGAAGGTCATAATGATAAACTGGTCAATTCAGCAAGAAGATATAATGATTGTAAACTCATACACATCTAACAGTGGAGCACCCAGATAGATAAAGCAAATATTATTAGAGCCAAAAAGAGAGATAGGCCCAAATACAATAATAGCTAGAGATTTCAACACCCCACTTTCAGCATTTGACAGATATCCCAGACAGAAAATCAACAAAGAAATATCAATCTTAATCTCTATTATTGACCAAATGGAGCTAATAGATATTTATAGAACATTTCATCCAACTACCACAGAATACACATTCTCCTCCTCAGCATATGGATTGTTCCCAAGTATAGGCCATATGTTAGGCCACAAAACAAGTTGTAAAACATTCAAAAATTTGAAGTAATATCAAGCATCTTCTCTGCCCACAATGGAATAAAACCAGAAATCAATAAAAGGAGCAATTTTGAAAACTATACAAATACGTAGAAATTAAATAATATGCTCCTGAATGACCAGTAGGTCAATGAAGAAATTAAAAAGAAAACTGAAAAAAAATCTTGAAACAAATAATAATGGAAATAAAACATACCAAAACCTGTGGGATATAGCAAAAGGACCACTAAGAAGAAAGTTTATAACTATTAAGTGCCTACATCAAAAAAGTAGTAAAACTTCAAATAAACAGTATAATCATGCATCTTAAAGAATTAGAAAAGCAAGAGAAAATCCAAAATTAATAGATGAAAATAAATAATAAAGATCAGAGGGCTGGGTGCAGTGGCTCACACCTGTAATCCCAGCACTTTAGGAGGCCAAAGTGGGTGGATCACAAGGTCAAGAGATCAAGACCATCCTGGCCAACATGGTGACACCTCACCTCTATTAAAAATACAAAAATTAGCTGAGCATGGTGGCATGAACCTGTAGTCCCAGCTACTTGGGAGGCTGAGGCAGGAGAATCACTTGAACCCGGGAGGTGGAGGTTGCAGTATGCTGAGATTGCACCACTGCACTCCAGCCTGCCTACAGAGTGAGACTCCATCTCAAAAAAAAAAAAAAAAGATCAGAGGAGAAAGAAATGAAATTGAAATGAAGAGAATACAAAAGATCAATGAAATGAAAAGTTGGTTATTTGAAAAAATACAATTGACAAAACTTTAGCCAGAATACCTAAGAAAAACAGAGAGAAGACTCAAATAAATAAAATCAGAAATGAAAAAGGAGACATTACAATTGATATTGCAGAAAATCAAAGGACTGTTAGAGGCTACTATGAGCAATTATATGCCAAAAAGAAATGGGTAAATTCCTAGACACATACAACTTACCAAGATTGTGTCATGAAGAAATCCAGTATGTGAACAGACCAATAACAAGTAAGAAAATCAAAGCTGTAATAAAAAATCTCCCAGTAAAGAAAAGCCCGGGACCTGATGGCTTCACTGTTGAATAATTATACCAAACATTTAATGAAAAACTAATACCAATCCTACTCAAAGTATTCCAAAAAATAGAGCTGGAGGGAATACTTCCAAACTCATCCTATGAGGCCAGTATTATGCTGATAGCAAAACCAGATAAAGACACATCAAAAAAAGAAAATGAAAGGCCAATATCCATGACAAACACTGATGCAAAAATCCTCAACAAAACACTAGCAAACTGAATTTAACAACACATTAAAACAATCATTCATTGTAACCAAGTGAGATTGATCCCAGAGATGCAAGGATAGTTCAACATGTGCAAATCAATCAATGTGATACATCATATCAGCAGAATGAAGGACAAAAACCATATGATCATTTGAATTGATGCTGAAAAAGCATTTGATAAAGTTCAACATCCCTTGATAACAAAAACTCTCAAAAAACTGGATGTAGAAGGAACATATCTCAACATAATAAAAGCCATATATGACAGGCTCACAACTAGTATTATGATGAATGGGAAAAACTGAAACCTTTCCTGTAAGGTCTGGAACCAACAAGAATGACCTTTTTCACCACTGTTATTCAATATAGTACTAGAAGTCTTAGCTATAGCAATCAGACAAGAGAAAGAAATGAAAGCATCCAAATTGGAAAGGAAAATGTCAAATTATCCTTGTTTGCAGATGACATGACATTATTATTTGGAAAAACCTAAGTAATCTACAGGAAAACTATTAGAACTAATAAACAAATTCAGTAAAGTCACAGGATACAAAATCAACATGCAAAAATCAGTAGCATTTCTATATGCCAATGACAAAGAATCTGAAAAAAGAAATCAAGAAAGTAATCCCATGTAAAATAGCTACAAATAAAATTTAGAACCTAGGAATTAATCAAAGAAGTGAAAGATCTCTACAATGAAAACTACAATGCACTGAATAAAGAAATTGAAGAGAACACCTGAAAAATGGAAAGGTATTCTATATTCATAGATAGGAAGAATCGATATTGCTAAAATGTCCATATTACCCAAAACAATCTACAGATTCAATCCAATCCCTATAATAATAAAAAAAAACCAATGACATTCTTCACAGAAATGGAAAAAACAATCCTAAAATGTATATGAAACCACAAAAGACCCAGAATAGCCAAAGCTATTCTATGCAAAAAGAGCAAAACTGGAGAAATCACATTATCTGACTTTAAGTTATACTACAGAGCTATAATAACCAGACAGCATGATACTAGCATAAAAATATAGAGAGCAGTAGAATAGAATAGAAAACCCAGAAACAAATCCACACATCCACAGTACATTCATTCTTTACAAAGATGCCAAAAACTTACAATGGGGAAAAGACAATCTCTTCAATAAATGGTGCTAGGAAAACTGGATATCCATATGCTAAAAAATGAAAGTGGATCCCTCTCTTTTATCATATACAAAAATCAAATCAAAATGAACTAAAGACATAAATGTAAGAATTCAAATTATGAAACTACCACTACAAAAAAAAAATGGGAAAATTCTCCAGGATATTGGACTGGGCAAAGATTTTCTGAGTAATACTCCACAAGCACAGGAAACCAAAGCAAAAATTGACAGTGGTATTATATCAATTAAAAAGCTTCTGCACAGCAAAAGAAACAGTCAACAAAGTGAAGAGACAACCCACAGAATGGGAGAAAATATATGAAAACTATTCATCTGACAAGGGACTAATAGCCTGAATATAAAAGGAATTCAAACAACTCTTTAGGAGAAAAATCTAATAATCTGATCAAAAAATGGGCAAAAGATCTAAATAGATATTTCTCAAAAGAAGACATACAAAATGGCAAACAGGTATATTAAAAGGTGCTCAACATCATTTATCATCAGAGAAATACAAATCAAAACTGCAATTAGATATCATCCTGCCCCAGTTAAAATGGTTTATATCCAAAAGACAGGCAATAACAAATGCTGGCAAAAGAAATCCTTGTACACTATTCATGGGAATGTAAATTCGTGCAACCACTATGGAGAATAGATGGGTGGTTCCTCAAAAAACTAAAAATAGAGTTACCATATGATCCAGCAATTCCACTCCTAGGTATATACCCCAAAGAAAGGAAATCAGTATATTGAAGACATACCTGCACTCCCATGTTTATTGCAGCACTATTCACAATAGCCACGATTTGGAAGCAACCTAGCTGTCCATCGACAGATGAATAGATGAGGAAAATGTGGCACATATACACAATGGAGTAATATGCAGCTATAAAAAACAATGAGATACTGTCATTTGCTATAGCATGGATGAACTGTAGGTCATTAAGTGAAATAAGCCAGGCACAGAAAGACAAACCCCACATGTTCTCACTTATTTGTGGAAGCTAAAATTAAGACAACTGAAATAATGGGGACAGAAAATAGGATTGTTACTAGAGGCTGGGAACAATAGTTGGTGAGGCAGCAGGGAGAGAAATGGTACAAAAATACAAAGAATGGCTAAGACCTAGTATTTTACAGCACAACGGAAGGACTATAGTCAATAATAATTTAATTATACATTTTAAGATAACTAAAATAATATAATTGGATTGTTTATCACACAAAGAAAGGATAATTGCTTAAGGTGATGGATACCCCACTTGCCAGTGATGTGATTATTATACATTGCATGCCTGTATCAAAATATCTCATGTACTCCATAAATATATACACCTATTATGTACCCATAAAAATTAAAAATTAAAAAATTTTAAAAGAAAATATATGATGTGTACAACTACTAGGCATAAGTTTCAGATGTAAGACAAGCAAAGGCAGAGAATTAATTCAATCCTTTATACCTTTCATTAGAGTGATGACGTAACCTGAGAAGAATTCAATCTAAACAGTTCAAAATTATGTAATTAATTATATTTGTTTTCAATTTCAATTGCTAAGTGATCCAATACCATTATCATAATATTTGGAAGACATGATAATAGTGGGGTTTTGGTAGCTAAGGTCCTAATGCTCTACCAGCTCACGGCCCTAGTATAAATCCAACCGATGTTGGGCAGAAGGTGATTAAATAGAATCTCCCAGTCTACCACTCCCTGCAGAATGTTTTATGGTGTTACAGAAGTGTCATGCTTTCCAAATCGAAGGCATTTGTATTCAGTTTATACTCCAGTCAGAAAAGATACATTCCTGCAGTAAGAATGCTATTATTGCAGAAAGAATACAACCACCAAAGAGTACAGTTTGTAGAGATAGTACATAAGGATCTCTATAAGTGCCTAGGTGGGATTTTGATAGTGTTTTGGTGATATTATCATCTGGCACTCAGGAATAGGAACTCATCCATTATTGAGTTTCTATGATGTGCCAGGTACTGTGTTTGGCATTAGAGCATACAGGAGTGAACAAAACAAGCATGACACTTGCCCTTAAGGGTGCTGGAGTCTAACAGTCTGACTCTTTCCCTGCCAGGTGTGCCTACCACGCTGTGATATGCCTGCATCAGTTACACAAAGAAGTAGTCTGTTATTAGCATCTTATTGGTGCCTAATGCCCCAATGCACAGCCTTATCAATGTGTGTTGGACTGCTCATATTAGGCCAGATGCTGAGATTCTGCCCTGTTCCCAATATGTCTAAGCATTGTACATAACAATCAAAAACAAAAAGGACTACCACAATACTCTGCATTCCATAGTAAACCAGAAACAACAGGCTCATATTATTAGTTATCTACATTATTTAAATTATCCTGAAATCAAGTAGCTTAACAAAAAACTTTTATTGTCTCACAGTTTCTTTGGGTCAGAAATCCAAGAGTAGTTTAGGTGGGTGGTTCTGGGTCAGGGTCTCTCATGAGGTCACACTTACACTGTTGTCTGGGGCTGGAGGATCCACTTTCAAGGTGGCTCACTCACATGACTGATGAGTTGGCACGAGTTGTCTGTAGAAGGTTTCGGTTTCTGACCACATGATCTTTCCACAGAGCTGCTTGAGTGCCCCCATGACTTGACGGCTGGCTTCCCCCAGAGGTAATGATCCAACAGCAAACAAGGTGGAAGTTGCAATGCTTTTAATGGCCTAATATTAAAAGTCACTCACCATCTCTTCTACCACATTCTATTATTTAGAAGCCATTCATTAAGTCTGGCCCACAATCCATTGAGGAGAAACAAGCCTCCACCTTTGGAAAGAATGTTTTCAAAGAATTTGTAGACAGATTTTTTTTTTTTTTTTTTTGAGACAGTCTCTCTCTGTTTCCCAGGCTGGAGTGCAATGGCCCAATCTCAGCTCACAGCAACCTCTGCCTCCCAGGTTCAGGCGATTCTCCTGCCTCGGCCTCCTGAGCAGCTGAGATTACAGGCGTGCACCACCATGTTCAGCTAATTTTTGTTATTTTTTTTAGTAGAGACAGGATTTCACCATGTTGACCAGGCTGGTCCTGAACTCCTGAACTCAAGTGATCTACCTACCTCGGTTTCCTAAAGTGCTGGGATTACAGGAGTGAGCCACCATGCCCAGCCTGTAGACAGATTTTAAAACCACCATGATCATCTTGTATGCTTCTAGTCCCTAAAATAATAAAATCTTTAACAGTGCCTGTAAACACATAACCCTAATGAAAATAATTGTATCTCTAACTTTGCCTAAGCTGTTGTCTAAAGATGTATTATGACCTTTTTAGATATGATAATCATGTGAGCAAATTGCTGTTTTTGTCATGAATAGATCAATAAATTCTTGGTAACTGATAATTTAGCAGTTTTTCCTTTAAGTAATATATTTGTATTACATTGTTTTTATTATAATTGACTAGCCAGTCAGTCCTTTTGAACTCTGACTCCCTTGCAGTCTTTGCAAGTTAATTTTCTTGCTTTTCTAAATATCTTGATCTCTGAGCATTTCTTTGGCAATGTGTGAGTAGGGCCTTCCATCTCTAACTTCCAATTCTTCCTACCAGCCGCACAGAGAAAGAAAGTTGTGAGAAATGAGAGACAAAGTGGTCCAAGCAACAGCAGAGAGCATCAGGAATCTTCAAAGGGCAATCTAGGCTGGCCCAGGTCACAGACTCTTCTAGTCACACTGATTTCTCTTGGTGAAGGGAAACTGGGAATTGGAATCAGAACCTACAGTATATACTTTATCATGCATTGGGTAAAACATGATGAGAATGACATCTAGAGTTCTCATTACCAAATTCTCAACAAATCCTTTTGCTGCCCTCAAAGTTAAAAATCCTTCCAAGAAATATTATCTACTGTTGTATGTCCCTGGTAGTCCTTCCCTAAGCTAAGATTTTGGTGGTCAGCGTGAACAAAACCACAGGTAATAAATACCTATCATATTCACAGACATTTCTCATCTTTTAATAGTCTTTCTATATTTGGAGGAATCCCCATGTTATGAGTCTCACTTCCCCAGTGGAGTCAGAATTCAAATTCCAAGCCTTCCTGCAGCTGAGACACAGGCAAACCACCCAGGTTCTCCCAAGGGTCCACTCAACAGACACTACAACCTTAGATTTCAACTCAGAAGCACTCATGAGGAAAGAGGCTCCCTGTGAAACTTCAATTTTTGCTGGTACAGTGGTGCTGGAAGCATCTGAAAGCATTCTCAGTGGTAGCAGCAGGAGTTTCTAAGTTTTGTAAGATTTAGTGCCTGGCCCAGCGGTAACATCTATGGAATGGCAGCAGTGATGAAGATGTAGGTTCCTCTTTTGCTGAATGTGGCAGCAGCAATGGAAGCAGTTTCCTTATCGGGCATATCCTGCAGCACGGTTTTTCATTGCTCAATGCTGGCCTAGCCTCAGTTCTGGCTCTCCAGCTATCCCAACAATTCCTGGGCAATCCAATCATCTTTTGTTAAGTCACCGTGTAATTGCTTGCAGCTAAGATTCTTAAATGACATACCAATTGAACAGCCCCTTCACAATACTTTGCCCTCAAAGTATTGTCTGGGTTAATTACTATCACTTTTCTGAAGGGTCATACTCTGGAGTTAGGTAGGCATTCAGGTTATAACAGTGCTGCCCACATATTTTTCCTAAGTGAGAAACATTGTTTCCACAGGCCATTTAAAAGACTAATTAAAGAACTCCAAATTCTCTGGATCATTTTGACATTCTTTATTGGCAACATTACAATTGATACTTTATAATAATTTAACAGGCCTTAAAGAAAGTCTGATAGGGTTCGGCTCTGTGTCCGCATCCAAATCTCATCTTGGATTATACTCCCATAATTCCCACATGTTCTGGGAGGGACCTGGTGGGAGATAATTGAATCATGGAAGCAGTTTCTCCCATGCTGTTCTCGTGCATAAGTCTCACAAAATCCGATGTTTTGATAAGGGGATACTCGTTTTCACTTGGCTCTCTCTCTCTCTCTCTCTCTTGCCTGCTTCGATGCCTTTCACCTTCCACCATGATTGTGAGGCCTTTCCAGCCATGTGGAACTGTAAGTCCAATTAAGCCTCTTTCATTTGTAAATTGCCCAGTCTCAGGTATGTCTTTATCAGCAGCATGAAAACAGACTAATACAAAGTCTCAAAGCCTTAACTGTGAGCCTGAAAAGCACTGGCTAGGTGGTTTCCTCTCCCAATCAGCCCTATCCCAGAGCCCAGAGCTCCAATTCTCCTAGTCCCTAATGACAAGGGACAGGACTGTGAGAGTAAAGAGAGAGAGTGGGCCCTGCCATAACACTCATCAAGGCAGATATTCAAAATACTTTAACCACTGGCATAACTCAGGAACATCCCATCAATACACACCAGTAATTTTAAATCCTAAACTCATTCACTTTACCTTATTTATTTGTTTTTGGTCTGCTCGTCTAGACTGTAAGCTCCATAAAGGCAGGAGTCATGTCTGTTTAATTCACCTCCAACATTTGTCATAATTCCTGACATATTTATACACCTAATAAATAGTTGTTGAATGTATGAATGTATAAATGAATGATTCATTTTTTAGCATAATGCTTAACGTACACAAAACATCTTCCCACTCACAGTCTTCTTTGATCCTCATAGCCTCTCTATGAGTCCAGAATTACCTCCCCTAATATGCAAAGAGAAAACAGAGCCTCTATGAGGCAAAAAGGTCAGCCTAAGATTATTCAACTACTTGGTGACAGCAGAGCTCTTCTCACTCCCAGCCTCAATCTCTTTTCA
The DNA here is from genome assembly GCF_030222135.1 of Aotus nancymaae. Taxonomy (NCBI): domain Eukaryota; kingdom Metazoa; phylum Chordata; class Mammalia; order Primates; family Aotidae; genus Aotus; species Aotus nancymaae. Next base: position 23,033,341 of record NW_026988431.1, read on the forward strand.
TTACCATTCTGCCCTTCATCTCAGTTTCCCTTCAAGATTCTTTTTCCAGCCCAAATATCTGCTGAAGGGATACTACAAATTCTTCTGGCTGCAGGCATGTGCTTTCAGCCAAAAGACTTAATAATGTATACAACATGCAGTGGGAAGAGAAGAGGATGGTCAACTGTAAAAATACACATACAGGAGTCATGCATATCTGTCATAGAAATCACTACACAGTCTAAAACAACTCTTTTCATGTTTAATTGCTATGGAGACCCAGAGTATATGTATTAGTCTGGATATGTCTTGTCTCTGAGTAATAGAAGTTAATCAAACTAATATAGGCAACAACAAAAAAGTTGGTTTTGGATGGACATTGCACATACAATCCACGGAAGGGTTGACCAACCAAGTCACAGTTGGGCAGTGGAGTAGGAGCAGCTGAGCCTCAGGAAGATACAAACCAGAGACTCAAGGGCCACCTGGAATCCCTTTCTCTCTTTCTTGTCTCTGCCACTTTCCATGGGCCACCTTCAATCACTGTCACTGTAAAAAGGCTCCCTCTGTATGGCAAGTAACATGGCAATAAAAGCTCCTGTGCTTTCTATCTAAACACCAAGAAATTCCATAAGGATTTGCTCTTGTTCTCAGCCCCAGTGTGAAACATACCAGGGAATTATTCAGAATAGTAGATTGAACTTATTGGTTTCCATTTTTCTTGCCATGGTCTCACAGAGATAGAGTATAACATCCCCTACTCCCGAGTGATGTTGGACTCAGTCATGTATTTGCAGTGGCCAATGAAATGTGGGTGAATGTGACAGTATATGGTTGTCAAACCTAAACCTTAAGAATCATCATATGTTTCTACTTCCCCTCTTACAGTTCTGCAGCTGCTTGGAGAGATGCTTTTCCCAGGAAGCTGCTGCTCCTCCAGCCTGGACCCCAGAATAAGTATGTGTTGAACCCAGCCACCTCAGCCATCTGCAGACTTGCAGCATGACATAGATCCAGCCCAACTGACCTTCAGACCCATGAGTGAGAATAATTGATTATTATTTTAAGGCACCAAGTTCTGTTCTAGTTTTGTTAGAGTGTAAGAGCTAGCTGATAGGCCCAGTTTTGGTAAATGACCACCACCCCACCAATAATCTATGACCAGGCATGTGGTCATGAAAAAAACTACATCTTTGGCACAAATCTAGTGTTTAAAAAAGAAGAAAATAGTTCTTAGAACAAGGTCATAGCAGAAGTAGGGAGGATGCTGGGCACACAAATCAACTGGGATGCAGAGTCTAGAATTTCTGACCTGCATGTGTTTTTATCCTTGTATTCAATATATACGCCATCTAATGGATCTTTATTTTTTCTCATCTGAAATTTTTCTGCTGCAATTTTTAAAAAATGCTTATCTGCAGTTATTGAAATTCAAAGAAGACTTTGAGGAGAAAGACTGCATGGTTTCAAGCAAAGGGTTCATTATTGTGAGTGGGAAAATGGAACAAAGAGGTGAGATGGAGGCTGGAAAGCACTGGAAGCCAAGAGACTGGGGCAGAATGGCAAATCGCATGTGAACACCTGACCTGAGGCAGCACCCATGTGGTGGTCTGGTCTTTTTCACCTTTGTTGCATCCTGTGGCACACCCTGGCAGAGTTCTTTCAAGAGGCCATTGAAAGTTGTATCAAGAGAAAGCAAAAGGACTAGGGTGCACAAAACGGCAGCCTTCACTGGTATTTCTCCTTTTTCTTATAAACCACTTGTATGTCCTTCCTTTCTTGCCACGTCACCACTGACAGAACTGAACGGAAATTATGAAAAGAATATTTGGAGATTATATATGTTCTATCCCTCAGTTATAATAGCTTGTTCTTTAAACTAGAACTTTACTGTACCATATTACTAATCATTTGGGGGTTTGAGTCCTCTATTTGAAGTGTGCCACATGTCCTATCAAAATAACTTCTTATAGCTGTGTAACAATTGTGGGTGGCCTGTGATCACCTTGTCAGAGGGCCTTTACACCCAGAGCTGGTTGCCAGATTCCACGTTACTTACTTCCCGGCCCTCCCTCCCCACAACTTATGCTCCTTATATCGTCTCCTTTCTCACTCTCGCTTTTTTTTCTGGCAGTTGCTGGGTCGAACAGCAATTTGCCAGTTATTTATGCAGCTTAAACCCTATTGTCAACATCCTTATCCTCAATACACAAGCATTCCAGTGGTGTGAGTCGAGCTTTTGGGGAGGGAGATGGGCTGAGGTTAACAGAAGCGAGGCTTCCTGGACTCCTCAGCCAAAGCATACATTGTTGCTGAGTTGCTTTTTCTCCTTCTCGCCTCTATTTGGGGTGGATTTTCATCTGGAATTAAAAACAGATCACAGCTTGCTGTTTGTTTGCTATTGTCAGGTCAGACCCAGTACTCAGGGAGAGCATGGTATCACTGTGTGCATAGAATTTTCTTGGCAATTTAATAAGGATGATGGAATTTGCCTGCGTTTGTACAGCACCTTGTCTCCTGGGCTCTCAAAGGCCTCCCAAAACAGAAGTTAATCCTCCCAGCAGCTGGAGAGGAAGTCAGGTATGGCATGGGACATTGTCTCCCTCATTGCCTCAAGCCCATTTTGGAGGGTATAGTTCAGGTAGAGCAGGTGAAAGCAAACAAGAGGAGGGAGATGAAGGTTGACACTTCCCTAGAGGATAACAGATGGGATGTGCTACTTATAAAAAAGTATCCCCTCTGGGTAGATAAATTTCAAAAATACACCCCTTCCTCCAGACAGACACAGCTCTGTGCCAGGGTGCATAGATTGGTGAGTGGAACGGAGTATGGACTGGATTTGAGCACCCACTGTTACCTTCTGCCAGGCACTTTTATACATGGCACAGCCGCAAGGGTTGGTCCTTATATCCGACAAAGTGAACTAGGTTTTTGTACGTAAGAATTTTGTCAAAGCAGCTAGGTATTTCCCCCATTAAACTGCTGACCAATTGAGGAGACCATCAACATGTTGACATCTAAGTCTACAGTGATGGTTTAGAGACCTCTAATAGTCTTTGCAAACATCATCTCATTTTTTAAACAAATATTTATTAAGCACTTTTATTATGGACAAAGCGCTAGCCCCCTCTCAGAGGTTAAAGCCCTTTTGAAAGACAACAAAAATTGTAATACATATCTGTAGATGCAGTAGGCAGATTCTGATATGGTACCCACTGATCCTCGCCTCCTGGTATTGACACTGTTGTATAATCTCCACCCTGTGGGTGTGGACTGGACCTCGTGACTAACATTCTAGCACATTCTAATGAATAGAATACAGCAAAGGTGGTGGATATCACTTCTGTGATAAGGTTACAAAAAAACTGGTACAAAAAACTGGACATCACTTCTGTGATAAGGTCACAGTACTAGCAAATTCCATCTTGCTAGTACTCTCTCTCTCTCTCTCTCTCTCTCTCTCTCTCTCTCTCTCTCTCTCTCGCTACAACTTTTCTCTCTTGTCTTCTCACTTGCTCGCTCTGATATATCATAGTGTGACAGACTCTATGGAGAGGCTCACATAGCAAAGAACTAAGGGAAGCCTCTGGCCAATGGCTTGTGAGACACTGGGGCATCAGTCCAAGCACCCACAGAGAATTAAATTCTGCCAGCAACCACAGGAGGAGACCAGGTCGTGGATCCTTCCCAGTCAAGCCTTGAAATGACTGCTGCCTCCTCGCAGAGCCAGAAGGCCCAGCCAAGCCTCACCCAGATTTCCCACTCACAGAAACTTGTGAAATAATAAAATCTGTGTTCAGTCACTACGTTTTAGGGTAATTTGTTATGCAGCACAAGCCTATAATATATCACAAGTGTTGTAACCGAGGAATCGGCTAGGACTGCAGTCATCTCAAGGCTCCACCTCCTTGAGTGGGGAACTTGAGCACTTCTAAGTTCATTTGCTGGGTATTGGTAGAATTCAGCTCTTCAAAGGTTGTTGAACTGAAAACCTCAGTTTCTTGCTGACTGTTGGCCAGGGGAAACCCTCAGTCCTCTACCACGTGAGCCTTTCTCTAAGACAGTCCACAGCATGGAATTTGTCTACCCTGACAGTGAGCAAGTGACAGTGCGAAAGAGGATGAGCAAGACAGAAGCCAGGGTCTTTCTGTAACCTAATCTCAGAAGTATTACCACATCCCATCACTTTTGCCAAATAACTAGGTCCAGCCCACCCAACAGGAGACAATTATACAAAGGCATGAACAGCAAGAGGCAAGGCTCATTGGAGGCCGTCTTGGAAGCTGCCTACCACACGGTCTGTATGACTCCTCACCCATCCTTCTCCAGGACCTCACCAGGCCTTGGGGATTCCCTTGGCTTCACCTCCTCCCTATACGCTATGCTTATCTGTACACAGTCTTTGCAACTCATGCTTAAACTCTGGCAAAACCACCTAATGAGCCTACCTACCTCTTTCTATTCACCCAGCTGGTAACCAGAAAAATGGTTGATATTTCTAATCACATTGTATTGTGTCATTTTCCTATTCAAAAATACCTACTGGCTCCCAAGTCCTTCTGCTGTCATTCAGGACCTTTCTCAGTCTAACCATGTTAGGTCATTTTTCTATTACTTTTAAGAAAGGCCTGAAGACTGGGTGATTTATCAAGAAAATAAATTGAATTGGCTCATGGTTCTGCAGGCTATGCAAACATGGCACCAACATGTGCTTCTGGTGAGGACCTCAAGAAGCTTCCACTCACAGCAGAAGGCAGAGGGAGCAAGTACATCACACAATAAGAGCAGGAGCAAGAGAGAGAGAATGGGGCAGTCCCAGACTCTCAAACAACCAGATCTCACATGAACTAACTGACCAAAAACTCATTTATCACCAAGAGAATGGTGCTTTACCATTCATGACGGATCTGCTGGTGTGATGCTACATCTCCCACCAGACCGCACCTCCAACATTGGGAATCACATTTCAGCATAAGATTTGGAGGGGAAAACATCCAAAGCATATCAAACTCAATGTATTATCAAACTCAATACTTATCTTACCACTCCCCTCCAGCCAAACAGGTATACCCATTGTCCCCCAATCGTAGCTAGTTGATGCCTCTTTCCATGGCTTTGTTCATGCTGTTCCTACCTGGAATATTCTCCCCTTTCACTCCACCTATCAGAATTTTCCCCAGTTGTTATGACCTAACAAGTCCTGTCTCCTTCCTAAAGTCTTAAAATTTGTGATACAGTGTCCCGGGTATAGCGGTCCTGAGTATAGCTGATAGCTTTGTTTGATTACTCTGGGCCCAAATATCCTCTTCCTCCTACTGATCCTTTGTGTGTGTGTGTGTGTGTGTGTGTGTGTGTGTGTGTGTGTGTGTGTGAAAGAGAGAGAGAGAGATGAAGTCTTGCTCTATCACCCAGGCTGGAGTGCAGTGGCTCGATCCCACCTCACTGCAACCTCTGCTTCCCGGGTACAAGTGACTCTCCTGCTTCAACTTCCCAAGTAGCTAGGACTACTAGTGCCGGCTAATATTTGTCTTTTTTTTTTTTTTTTTTTTTATTTGAGCAGAGACAGGGTTTCACCAAGTTGACCAGGCTGGTCTCGAACTCCTGACCTCAAGCGATCCGCCCACCTCAGCCTTTCAAAGTGATGGGATTATAAGCATGAGCCACAGTGCCCAGCCCCTACTGATCCTTGAACCAACCCCTACTCACCAAATCTCTGATATGACACTTACCATAAACTATCATATATCATCTCATATCATAGTTTCCAGTACTAATTTTAAAAATAATGTCGTCTGGGCACAGTGGCTCACGCCTGTAATCCTAGCACTTCGGGAGGCCGAGGCAGGCAGATCACCTGAGGTTGGGAGTTTGAGACCAGCCTGACCAACATAGAGAAACCCCATCTCTACTAAAAATAGGGAAAAAAAATTAGCCAGGCGTTGTGGTTTATGCCTGTAATCCCAGATACTCAGGAGGCTGAGGCAGGAGAATCGCTTAAAACTGGGAGGCAGAGGTTGCAGTGAGCCAAGATCTCGCCATTGCACTCCAGCCTGGGCAACAAAAGTAAAACTCCATCTCAAAAAAAAAAAAAAAATTAATTAATAAATAATGTCATTGATACATCCTTATTGAGGGAAGGATTAAAGCAACTTTAGAGTGAAGGTCCAAGCTGAGGTGTCTAGTTTGGGAAGAGTAGAATCTACCGTAAATCTTGACCACAGTCATGATATGTTCTAGAGCTGTCCTACTAACCTGCCCAGGGTTTCATTTCTTATTATCCTGTCTCCAGTGACTCATCGTTATTAGCCCAATGAAAACACTACAATGAACATTGATAAGCATGAAATTCTCAGGCTTCTCAGACACTATTTCTTAGCCTAATGGAGAATATAATGGAAAGAGAGCTCCTTTTGAAGTTTAAAAAGAGGGAGGAGGAGGGAAGTTTCTAATCCCATCATGATTCTCTGAGATACAAGAGAAAGATGTAAGAATGGCCATGAATACGGATATCTGTGTGGGTGGACAGTTGTGGCACACGGTATAGGGGCTAATGGTATACATACTCTCTGTGATATATATACACTACACAAGAGTCATCTAAGAGTGAGATCAGAGCTCAAGAAAAGGGGGAATATTTTTGATAAATTGAATTGGTAAGTAGAGAAATATACAAAGGCTGAAGTTTTGATCACATACTAACAGACAACAAAAATTAATGATTACTGATCTTCTCCTAAGTACCTTAGATTATATTATCATGTCTAATCATCACAACAACCCATTTTACAAAAGAGAAAATGAAGGCCCAGAGAGGTTAAGTAATTTGCCAAAAGTCACACAACCAGTAATTGGTGAGACCAAGATTCCAACCCCGCCCTGGTGATTCCAAATCCTATGCAACCTCATCTTTGGGGCATTCCACCTAGGAGATATGGCCTTGCTCATGTTTAGGAGGCATCATACTATTTTGAATTGTTATTATTGGATGTAAGGCAGCCTATGTCACTCTCTCTAAAATGATTCTATGATCTTTTAGCAGCTATGCCAATTCAATCTGTGCTGGTAAGAAAATCATCCTTTTCCACGTATGCAAATGAAATGAAGTGCAGAGTAGCCAAACCACCAAGAAAATTTAATTGTAAAGAGAAGTATGGGTGGTAGGATTTGATGGAATCATCCCATACCAGGTGTTCTGTGTCACATTCTTAATTATTTTGGGGGGAAAAAAAGCCTTTAAATAGGTTCTTTTTTTCAGACAGGTTGCCTTCAGACCCTAAAAGAACTTTTTAGGAGAAATTTCAGTATGCTATATATATATGGAACAGCTTCATCTCAAAATTTGCAAAGCTTGCCTCAAAGCTGTCTCAGGGTAACTGCTTGATTGGTGCTCTTTCCTGGGCTCTCTAGAACATCCACTCAAAGAATTCCAACGACAGTGTCTAACTCATGTAATATGTTAACAGTAGCCAAGCCCACTTCTCTGACAAAGCTGAGGGTACAAAGTCAGGATGATGCTGAAACTGCACTAATCAAGGACTAGGAAGCATGGGCCGGGGAACCGTGAGTGTGGCCTGTGGACAGAGGGGGGCAGCAGAGAGCTGTTGGAGAGGTGCACATCGGGCAGCCTCCCCGGGGGCAAGTGTTTCTGGTCAACTTGGAGACTTTGACAGGAAGACTCAACCCCAGTCTCAGTAACACAGCTGAAGGAGTCGCCCTGCTGAGATCTCTAGCTGGAATCCACAAACGGAACATACCATTTTCCACACCATGGTCAGAAACCTTTATAAACCTGTCATCCCTCTGCTAAAAAGGCTAATCAACGGCTCCCCATTGCTTGAAACACTTTCTCAAGCTTTGATGCGCATCAGCATTACTTGGAGGGCTTGGTAAAACACAGGTCATTGGGCCCACTCCCAGAGTTTCTGATAGGTTAGGTCTTCGGTGGTCCTGAGACTGCACTTCTGACATTCCTGGGTGATGCTGATGCTGCTGGTCCTCGCTGGTCCTCGCTGGTCCAGGAACCACACCTGGCAATCTGCTAACTTAGGTCATGCTTAAGCTGGCCACCCCCGTCCTCTCCAGCTTCTCTTCTAGGCACTCACCCCCACAGGCATCCCCCACTGCCTCACATGCTCTGCTCCACCTGGGAACTTCCTTCAGTTTCCTTGTGTTTCCTTGTGCCTGTCGGCCTGTTCATACATGCCCTCTCAGCTGATCCACCCTTCCTCCATCTCTTCACCTGGCCACTGATAGTTATCTTTAGGTTCCAAGTAAGAAGCCTCCCTCCTCTGAACTCTCATCATGCCCTGTACCTGTCATCCCACACTATGTTGTAAATGACCCTTGTGTGTTTGTGTCCCAGCTAGTCTATCAGCCTGGGGAGCAGAGGCTGACACGCATCGATACCTTTGGAAATTCAGTCACTAGGCTCATCTGGATTCTTGACTGTATGCAATAACCATGTTACATTTCTCCGCCTGCCTCCCTCTTCCGTTCTCAATGACTATTTCAAACCATCTTCACTTTCCTCAAATCTCTAACCTTCACGCCTCCTCTATCACACTCAACAGATGGCCTTGCCTACTCCTTCACAGAGAAAATAGAAGCCACCAGACAGAAACCTCTCAACTTCCCGCACCAAACCTACAAACCCACCAGCATCTGCACCCACCCATCCCCGACCTCCTGTTACAATAGAGGAGCTGCCCGTACTTTCTGCGGCTGTCTGAAGCCAAACCCTCCAGCTCTGCTTTGGTTTCCTCTTCCTGCTTCCTCAAAAACTCCCACCATCAACACACCCTCTTCAGGTAGCATCTACTTCTTTCTCTCCCCTGATTTTCTCCATCATTTTTAAAACAAGTGCAACTCTCTCTTCTATAAATAACCACCCCCCTTAGGCCCCATGTCACCCTGTAACTATCTTCTTATTTCTACTTTGCTACCCTCCAGCCAAATATGTTTAGCTTCATGGTTTCCATTTCCCTATTTCTTACTCACTCCACAAGCCACTTTTCCTCAAAAACTATTCTCACAAGGGTCGACAAACACCTATCTGCAGCCAAGTCAAATGGACACCTTTCAGTTCCCATTCTGTTTGACGTCGCTGACTCCCTCCTACATCTTGACACTCCCTCTTTCCTTACCGTCTGTGACATCCCAGCCTGCTCCATCTGGCCATTCTTCCTTTAAGGCCTGGTCCCCCTAAGACTTGTAAATGCTGGTGGTTTGCGGGGCTAAACCCTAGACTTTCTTGTCTAAAGTGGGCCTGGATAACTGCATCCATTTCCTTCGGTTCAGTTACTGCATGCTTACCAAGCACTCCCTTTATTGGAGACGTCTGTCTTTTGCTCTCTGCTGTCCATGTTTATATGCCAACTGCGCACTCTGTGTATTTTCTTTGACATCCCACAGGTCCCTCATAATCCACTGAACTTAAGATCTTCCCCCAAACTGCTCCTTCTAGGTGCTCTTTATTGAAGAAAATTGTCTCAGAGGACACAGCCTTGACACTTCCCTCTGTCCCCTGCCCATATCTCACCAAGTCCACAATTCTTCAGTTTCACCAGCCTCTCTCCATATCTTCCAGTACCATAACCCAAGCCACCATTCCACCTCTCCCAGACTACAGCTACAACCACCAGCCTCCTCTGGTGCCCTCCAATCCATTTCTCCCTCCTTATCCTAGAGAAATCTTTCCTTTAAAAAAAATTCACTTCGTGGCCGAGCGCAGTGGCTCATGCCTGTAATCCCAGCTCTTTGGGAGGCCAAGGCGGGTGGATCATGAGGTCAGGAGTTCAAGACCAGCCTGACCAACATGGAGAAACCCCATCTGTACTAAAAATACAAAAATTAGCTGGCCATGGTGGTGCACACCTGTAATCCCAGCTACTTGGGAGGCTGAGGCAGGAGAATCGCTTGAACCCGAGAGGCGGAGGTTGCAGTGAGCCGACATCCTGCCACTGCACTCCAGCCTGGGTGACAGAGTGAGACTCCATCTCAAAAAACAAAAAAAGTTCACTTCACATTCTTGCTGAAACTCCTCAGTGGCTGTCCAATACACCTGGGATAAAGTTAAGTCTTGTCTTGCCCCCTCACCCACACTGGTCTTCTTTCAGCACCTCCAAAGCACCAAGCCCCCACGCATCAGAGTATTTACACATGCTCTTCTCTCTCCTACGTCTGCCCTCATCTTCTTGTTTGGCAACTCCCACCCATCCTTCAGGGCTCAGCTTCAGATTTTCTGGGGGAAATTTCACTGACCCTCTGACACTCATCACAATTATGGCTAATTAATTACTTGCAAAATTATTTTTTAATGTCTCTCTCTCTCTCCCTCTAAGCATTATACAAGCAAAGATCAGATTTTTACCTGAGCTCCGGAAGTCAAGGCTACAGTGAGCCGTGATCATGCCACTGCACTCCATCCTGGGCAACAGAGTGAGACCTTGCCTCAGAAACAAAAGAAAAAAAAAAGATCAGATCTTTCTCCTCATTCTGCATTCTCTGTCATATCTCCAATACATTTCACAATGTCTGGCTTGTAGTGAACTGATGATGAATGTTTGTTGAAAAATAAAGAATAATTGGAAGAAAAAATATGAGATTTGACATTTCTTAGACTGGTTTGCTGATTCTCTGCATTTTGTAATGTCCTTTATATTCATTGGATAATAACATAATAACTAATATTTCTCTAATGCTTTGTTTCTCTGACACTGTCTCAAGTATATTACATTTTCACAAAAATCCTGTGAGGTATGATACTATCATTATCCCCATTCTACAGTAGAGGAAACTGAGGCACAGAGAGGTTGCAAATCTTGTCCAAGGACACAGAGATAGTAAGTAATAAACTAAGATATAAATCAAAATAGTTTTATCTACCTACTCTGTTCTTAAACACTGTGATATACTATCTCCAAGATCTCTTTAGCATGTGCAAGGAAGACAGCTGTAGGTGTTAGGATATGTGTATTACTAAGGTTGCTGTTACAGAGAAAAGAAGACCAAAAAAAAGAAAACCCCAAACCTCAACACATTAAAGGTCCTCAAAATTTAATGTGTAGCGCAATCACCTAGAGAGATTATTAAAGCTCACATTATGGGACCCCACCGCCAGACTCCGTAGATGCAAGGGGTAAAGCCCAAGAATTTTCATTTCTAACAGGCTCCCCAATGATGCTGATGCTGTCAGTCCAGAGACCCCACACTTTGAGGAGCACTGCAATACATAAAGGATTTCCACGAGGTTTTTCCATCTTTAAAATACAAAGTACACTTCCCCTGAAATCTGACCTTCTATAATAATTAAATAGAAAGGAGACGCTGCTCAAGAGAAAATTTTAAAATGCAAACAAAATGGAATAGGGTTAAAGTGACGTTTCGGGTTCCTCATCCACTGGACTCTCCTGTTTTTCCTTTAGCCTCTTTATGCACATGTTGTGGTATGCACCTCCTTTTGAAGAGATAAAAGTATTTGCCTCTTACAAGTGTGTTACCTAGCTTATCTTGCTTAATGCTCATGACAGCTCTGTAAGACCGCTATTATTATCCCCATGTTAGGGATGAAAAAACTGAGACTCCAAGAAAAAAGTCAAATCACTAGCCTCCTACCATCAAAAAGACAGAAAGTGACTGAGCCACAGCTCAAATTCAAGTTGGTGTAACTCCAAATTCCTTATCTTTTCCATTAATTCACACTGCCCTTCATATTTTCATCTACCTTTTTAGTTCTGCTAAACATGCAAATAACAAAAAGCAATTTCTCCCACACTCATATAGAAAATGTCAACTGAAAAACACAGATCTAAATTCACCGCTCCCAAACAATATGCTTTTAATGTCTCTTTTTTTGTTTACTTTTCCTTGGAAGCTGATTGTTATTCATTTCAAATGTAGAGTGAAAAAAAAACTCAAGATCTTAAAGAATTATTAGAACCTCTCTAAGAAGCAGATAGCACCCCAAAGCAACCACGGCATGGTTCGTCTTTCTCAAACCACCTGACAGTACTGAATTTTATCACCTTCCTGGTGTGGCTGAAGAAGCCTTTTAAAATTCCACTGCCATGCTGTGAGGCCATACATCCCCCAGGATTAATCACAAATATTTTATAAAGATGAAGTTTCGTTATATCTTTGTTCTTTGTATCTTGGCTTTTGTTAGCGCATTTTAATTAGGATCTGGTATCTGCAATAAACAGTAAACATAAAGAGCTTTGCAAAAATGTATTAGACTGTTTGTTTTCACACTCTAATGCATATTTGCACAATTTTACCATGAAAAAAGGAAAACATGCTAAGCTCTTGGGCTCTATCCCAAATGTCCTGGAATAGAATCTGGAAATTACTAAAAATGCAACCAAACCTCATCATATTCCAGCAATTAACCTAAGAAACAAGGGTCCATTCTCTGTATGAAAAAAACATTTTTGAGGGGAGAAATCTGCAGAGGAGAATGCTTCTCGATAACACACGTATCGCATTCTCCAAACCTGTTTTGAAATTTGGACTATTTCCCTTTCAGGCTAAAAGAGCTTAATAAACAAATTAAGTTGGGTAATGTTTTATTTTTCTCTTTCAGAGTGTTAGGAGAGCCTCTTCTACTAAAAGAAGACAAGAAGGACTGCTAAGCACAGAACAAGGGATAAGATCATAACATGTGGTCTCATTTTTAAAAGTACCTGGGGATTAATAATCTTCCTGCTAAATAGTTGTATAGCTGAATGGATTATTATTACAACAGTAGAATCATGGAGAATGCTGATGACAAAGAACAGTTTGGGGGTTTTTATTTGAACGTATCCTGATCAAAAAGTGGCAAAAACTAAAAATCTCCAAATGTGGCTCCTGCGTACAATTGTTATTGATATGACACCTTGATAGTGTTTGAATGTGATGCAAAATCATAAAAGTGTGAGCAATTCTGAGGCATAAAGTGATTTTTCCTTCTGTATCTATCCCTTAATATGTTTCCAAATAAAACACAGGATTAAGTAATTTATTTTGTTGCATGATTTATTTATGGACTGAAACACAGCAAACAACAGATAAAAGGCAAAGTCCCGGGCATCAACTTAAAAGATAAAAATCATTGCATTTTATTAGCGGGAGATATATAAAAATACCAACATGAACTGTAAAGAAAGGAAAAGTGTTAGCTCAAAGGTCCCAAGTCTAAGTTATACTTTGGGTTTCTAACTCCCCTTTGGGGGAATAATATGCCTGAATTTAATTAGAAATCTGTTTTTTTAAGATTAAAGTTGGTGAAAAAGTTAAAAGGTTGGATCACACAAAAATAAAAATGACTCTGAGGATCTTAGGGAATTTGAACTGGTAAACTTAGATTCTATTTCCTGCCAACTGTTTGCAGGAGGATTAAGAGATGTACAAGAATTATTAGTTTTAGATAAAAGCCAGCATTTTATAAAGCAATTAATTTTTCATTAGTTCCACATAATTTTGGCAAAAATAGTTTTGTTCCAATAAAACTATTAAATTCCAAGAGGTTACTCTAAAATACAGCCATTAACTTCACATTAATTTAAACAAATTTATAGTAGACTAAACTACAGGCAGGAAAGCAGTAATAGTTTTTTACAGAATACATTATAATTAAAAGGAAGAAATTACGATGAAAAACTAATTTTTTAAAACAGGTAATAAAACTTCTAAGTTTCTAAGTATGGGTATGCATTTATTTAAAATCATTCTTCTATAATGTTTCTTTTTGTTTGTTTGTTTTTTGAGAGAGAGTCTCACTCTGTAGCCCAGGCTGGAGTGCAGTGGTGCTATTTTGGCTCACTGCAACCTCTGCCTCCTGGGTTCAAGTGATTCTCCTGCCTCAGCCTCCTCCAAGCTGGAATTACAGGTGCGCACCACCATGCCCGGCTAATTTTTGTATAGCATTACCTTGGAAATACCACTATGTTGTTTTTATCATAATAAATTTATCTTAGGCCAGCTACAGTGGCTCACATCTCTAATTCCAACATTTTGGGAGGCTAAAGCAAGAGGATCACTTGAGGCCAAGAATCCAGCACCAGCCTGGGAAATATAACAAGACCCAGACTCCATAAAAGAAACAATTAGCTATGTCTGGTGGTGAATGGCTATAGTCCCAGCTACTTGGGAGCCTGAGGCAGGTGGATCACTTGAGACCAGGAGTTGGAAGTTGCAGTGAGCTATAATCGTACCACTGCACTACGGCCTGGGGAACAACAGAGCAAGACCCTATTTCTTCAAAACAGAAAATTTTATTTTATATTGCAATAAATAAAATATACTGTAAAGGTTTAAAAAAAATTTACTAGCAACCAGGCTCAGTGGCTCATTTCTGTAATACCAGCACTTTGGGAGACCGAGGTGGGTGGATCATCTGAGGTCTGGAGTTCAAGACCAGCCTGACCAACATGGTGAAACCCCATCTCTACTAAAAATACAAAAATTAGATAAGCATGGTGGCAGGTGCCTGTAATCCCAGCTACTTGGGAGACCAAGGCAGGAGAATTGCTTGAATCCAGGAGGCGGAGGTTTCAGTGAGCCAAGATCATGCCATTGCACTCCAGCCTGGGCAACAAGCACAAGACTCCATCTCAAAAAAAAAAAAAGAAGAAGAAGAAAGAAAGAAAGAAAGAGAAAAGAAAAAAGAAACTTATTAGCACTGAAAACTTTATTCACAGAGCCATAAACTATCCTTTCCAAAGCTAAAAGTACCTTTCATGCAGCCACAAAATTTCATGCAGATAGTCCATTCACCCAGGTTGCTGGACTGTCCTCATTCCCATTTTGAGGTCTTCAATCCTCGTCAGAATGACAAAGTTGAGTCAGGATTGGGAACATCAAAGTCTGGCCCAAAAATATTTCTTGTCTAGTCCACCTCCAAATACACCTGAGTGAATACCACTCCCTATCTCCAATACCACCACCAGCCTGCTCCAGCCCAGGATCACCTCTCTCTTGCTCACTGCAGTGTTCTCCTACTAGTTCTCTCAACTTTGATTCTTGTCCCTCAGCCTAACTCAGTTCCCAACCTGTGGACAGAAAGTGCTTGTTAAAAATAGAAATTGAGGCCAAGCACTGTGGCTCACATCTGTAATCTCAGCAGCTTGACAGGCCAAGGCAGGAAAATTGAGACCAGCCTGGGCAACATAGTGAGATCCCATCTCTGCAAAAATAATTTTTTAGATTAGCTGAGCATAGTAGTGCATGCTTGTAGCTGCATGCTTGTAGCTTAATCTCAGGAGTGATATATCACCACCTTTACCTGAGGAGGAAGGATCCCTTGAGCCCAGGAATTAGAGGCAGCAGTGAGCTATTGTGGCACCACTGCACTCCGACAAACCAGTATATTGGTTCATGTCACTCCTAAGCTGTAAACCTTCCATTGTCTCCCTGGTACCTTGACTAAAATTTAGCTCCATATCTTGGCCCACAGAATCATGACTTCTATTCTGAGTAATGCTCCTTCTTGCCATCAGATTAGCACAGCCCTGCGACGTTCCTTCAAGCATTCTACAGCCGCTTCCACCCCGAGTCATGCACCAGGCAGCAGGTAAAAGCTGAATTCCCATATCAACACCACTTGGGTTAAGACATTTGCCCAACATGTTCTTGATAAGACTTTCTGTCTATCCAGTTTTCAGTTTTACTGTCTGGTTGTGTGCCCCTCTTTCCCTTTGGATTGAGTACCTGAGTCTCTCCTTTATGTAAGATCCTGACTTCCCCTAGAGCACCACCTTATTATTACATACCCTGCCTGGCTCAGCACAGGCCAGAATCCTCCAGATGGAGCACTACTCAAATGGAAGGTACATTTGCCTAGTTTATACTAGCCCCATGTGAGCCCAGGGAAGTAATATGCCATCTCTAGCACTAATCTATTCTGTAAAGATTACATGTGAACTCATATTGTCTCCCCCAGCAAGTCATTAGATCTTCTGGGGTAAGTAATGTACTTATTTAGATTGTGTTCGTGGAGTACTGAGGGCTCAGCAGATGTCATATCCAACATGGGCTCAGCACAGGACATGGTGGAACCACATGACAAGCTGGCTCAGAGAGAGACGTTGAAATAGGACTGAGGGACCCAAACTAGGGGGCAGGTAAGTCATTCATTTATTCAATTTCTGTCCACACATCATCTTCTATATTTTGAGGGCTATGCTTGCTAAATGATGCAAAGACATAAATGAATAAAACATAGCTATTTGCTATTTATTTCTTTCCAAATTCTTGGCTCCACATTATCCCCTCATTGCACATAGTATGTGCACACACATGTAAACACTTTTGTTTTCCTGCTTAGTATCTTTAAGTTTGTTTTAAAAAGAATACTGGATCATTGTCTCTATAGAAAACCCAAGAGACACAATGGAAAACAATGAGAACTAATAATAGAATTCAATTAAGTGGTAGATTCCTGCGAAAATGTACAAAAACCAATTAATTCCCTGCATACAAACAATAATCAAATAGAAATTATTTCCATTCATAATGCCAATGAAATGTACAAAATGGCTAAGAATAAACCTAATAAGAAATATTTATAAAGAAAACTCAATGAGACACATGAAAGAAGTCTTGTGCTATTTCAATGGAACACAATGTTGTGGTGTCAGAAATTTCATTATTGAGGTATCAAGTGGCCCCAAAATGATATAATGCCAATTAAAATCCTCTAAAAATTTTTTTGGAATAAGATAAAATCATGTCCATGTCAAAGGATTACTGGAGAAGAACACCAAAAAAGAAAATTTGTGTTAGTTATCTTTTGCTACATAATAAATTATCACAAGATTTAGCAGCTTAGTAATAAACTTTTATTATTTTAGCTACTGTGAATCAGGAATGAAAGCTTGGTTTAGCTTGGTACCTCCAGCTCAAGTTCTCTCACAAGGCTGCAAAGTATTAGTTTAGGACTATTGTCTCACCTAAAAGCTCAACTGAGGTAAGATCCACTTCCAAGCTCAAGCTCACATGCACGGTTGTTGGAAGGATTCAGTTCCTCCCAAGCTGTTAGACTGAGGGCCTCAGTTCCTCACTGGCTGTTGTCATGAGGCCTCCCTTAGTTCCTTGCCACATGGACTTCTCCACAAGCCAGCTCACAAGGCAGCTGGCTTCCCTCAAAGGAAGAGAGAAAATAAGAAAGAATAACCAAGATAGAACCCACAATCTTTTTGTAGCTTAATCTCAGGAGTGATATATCACCACCTTTACCACACGTTATTCACTAGAGAGTCACTAAACCCAGCCCACACGTAAGGGAAGATTACTCAAGGACATGAATACCAAGAGTCAGGGATCACAAGAGGCTGTTTTAGAGACTGTCTACCAATAATAAGGGAGAATTTGTACCATCAGCATCAGAACATACCAAGAAGTGATACTAATTAAAACAGTATGTACCTGCTGGCAGAATGGACATAATGCAATAAAGCATAATAGAAACCCCAAAACAAATAAAAGTACACATAGGTAATTAGTACACCAAAATAATGATCTCCAAATCAATGGGAAAATGATAGACAATTAATCAAATTATGCTGAGAAAATGGCTTATCCATTTGGAGTAAAAGTTATTTATTGGATCCTTACCCCACTCCATAACCAAAATAATTTCTAGATATTTAAATAGTTAATTACATGCATTTGGGGAGGGACATACATGAATCTCTAGTTCTATCAGTAACATTCTATTTCTTAAGCTGGGTGGGAGTACATGGGTATTTGTTGATAATAGCAAAACTTTTAGCTTACCACACATTGGCACTGTTACTACACATATGTTCATTTAAACTTCAAAATTATCTTATAAAGACAGTTCTATTATTTTCTCCATTGTAAAATAAGGAAACTAAGGCATAAGATCTTACAGCTTGACGATTCACGCCTATTACATTAGTCATTTATTGCTACATAAAACATTACCTCAAAACATAGCAATCTTAAACAATCATTTATTATCATACAGTTTTTGAGAGTCAGAGATTCAGGAGTGGCTTTGTTGGGTGCTTCTGCCTCAGCATATCTCATGATATTGCAACTAATGTGTCAGCCAGGACTACAATAATCTGAAAGCTTCATAAAGCTGGAGGATCCACTTCCAAGCTTCCTTATGAAGCTGTTGGTCTGAAGCCTCCATAAGCTTCCTTGCTAAATGCTGTAGGAGGCCTTAGCTCCTCATTACTGGACCTCTCCACAGAGCTGATTGAGGTCCTCATGGCATGGCAGCTAGCTTTCCCATAGTGAGAATTCCAAGGGAACAGGGAAAGAAACAGAGAGAGAAGCCTCAATATCTTTTAGGACATGGTGTCCAAATATACACTTCATTATTTTCATAATATTCTACTCATCAGAAGGGAGTGGCCATATTAAGCCCATATCCATGGGGAGGGGAATTATGCTCCACCTTTAGAAGGCAGTAATGTAAAGAATTTATGGACTTATTTTAAAACCACCACACCCATAAAATCTGTCTTGAAGTCCATGATCTTAAACATGACATATACAGTCATACGTTTTGGTCAATGGTGGGATGCATAAGATTATAATGGAACTGAAAAATTCCTATTGTCTAGTAACATCATAGTTGTCACAGCTATCATAACATGTAGCACAATGCTACATAATATGTAGCATAACCATTTTTATGTTTAGATACACAAATGTTTACCACTGTGTTACAGTTGCCTGCAGTATTCAGTACAGTAACATGCTGTACGGGTTTGTAGTCTAGCAGCAATAGGCTATTCCATAGCGCCTAGATATGTAGTAGGCACTACCATCCCAGTTTGTGTAAGTACACTCTATGATGTTTGGACAACGAAATCGCCTAAGGACGCATTTCTCAGAACTTATCCCCGTTGTTAAGTGACACATGACTGTACTGTATCTGTTACATTATTCACACCAATTTCTATATGTGAAATATTTCACAATGTTTTAAAGGTTGAATATAAAAATTTAAACCATTTGGTGTATCATAGGCAAATATTTTTATATGCTAGTATAGATAAGGTCTATCTAAGCATGATTCCAAAAGTAGGAGCCAAAAAAAAGATTGGAAGACATAACTATATTAAAAATAAAAATTCTACATATCAAAAATTATCACCAGCAAAGTTAAAAGTTAAATAGGAAACTTGAAAACAATATTTGCAACGTATATGACAGATGAGCGTTCCTGTCCTCAATATCACTAGTGCACTTTAAAAATCACTAAGAAAAAGCTAAGTATATTAACTTAATAAGAAATTGGAATACACAGGCAATTGAAAAGAAGAAATAGGCTAGGCATGGTGGCTCAGACCTGTGACCCCAGCACTTTGGGAGGTTGAGGTAGGAGGATCACTTGTGCTCAGGAGGTCAAGGCTGCAGTAAGCCATGATCATGCCATTGCATTCCATCCTGGGTGACAGAGTGAGATCCTGTCTCTAAAAAAAGAAGGAATAGTAAAGACCAATAAGCATATTTAAAAAATTCAACTCATTCAAGCTTTAGTAATCGAAAAAACAGCAATTAAAAATAAAATCAACTGGGAGCTGGCTCACGCCTGTAATTCCAGCACTTTGGAAGACTGAGGCAGATGGATCAGCTTGAGGTCAGGAGTTGAAGACCAACCTGGCCAACATGGTGAAACCCTGTCTCTACTAATAATACCAAAAAAAAAAAAAAAAATTGGCCATTTGTGATGGCATGCACCTGTAGTCCCACCTACTCGGGAGGCTAAGCCAGGACAATGAACCTGGGAGGCAGAGGTTGCAGTGAGCCAATATCATGCCACTGCACTTCAGCCTGAATGATAGAGTGAGACTCTGTCGAAAGAAATAAAGAAGGAAGGAAGGAAGGAAGGAAGGAAGGAAGGAAGGAAGGAAGGAAGGAAATCTGTATTTTCTTTAAAGTTAGCCAAGATTGGAAAAATTATGGTATTTTCAAGATCTGGAGGGAGAGGGAATTTCATATGTCCATTTTGTGTATAAATTGGTACAAATTCTGCAAGGAAGTTTTTAATACATACCAAAAACCATAGAGCATGTATGCCCTTTTACATGGCAACTTTGCTTGTATCAATCTATCTTAAAAACTAATTGGACAAAGATATATAGAGAGAGATGCTCATCACAGCATTTTTTACTATACTCAAAAAATTTGAAACAACCTCAACATCCACACATTGAAGTTTTGTTAAATAAATTATGGTGCCACTGTGAATGATGGACTATGATGCCATTAATGTTTTAGAAGTATATTTACTGATGTGGAGGAAATTCATGAAGTTAAATGAATGAAAGCCGTATTTAAAGATATATATAACATAATTTTTAAAAGAAAAAAGTGTAAATGCATAGAACATATGTTAATAGTGTAAAAATGTTCTATAGTGCAAACTGTTAGCAGTATTATCTTCAGATTATATAATTTGGAGTGATTTTTTTTCTTCTTTATTTCACCTATTTATTCCTGTTTTTAAAATACTACCTATGAAATAAGCCCAAATTATAAATCCTAAGTTATCTCTTCAGGGACCCCGTGGTCTTTCTCCTTTCTCCCTCACTAAGTGAATAAATGATAGTAGAGACCAGAACCTGTTATCACCAGTTAATACTCATTAACCCTCTTACCCCTAGCACAGCCTCTGTAATTTGCATAATAAAGAATTGAGTCTGAAATCCTCTGTCCAGGGATCTACAGCCACTTTCATGAATATATGTGTTCTGATTTTAAGTTAGAAGAGCATTAGGCAGCATATCAAAAATGAAGAAATATTCACATTTAAAACAAGAGATCAAAAACGTACCTGAACATGAGCCTATCTTATGCACCTAAAAAACTCGCCGTAGCTTTTGCCAGTGTAGTCTATCATTATTCAAAACTGTATCTATGTCATTTGCCACTGTCATTTTAGAGATGATTCAAAGTTTAATTTTGAATATGAAAAATTTGTAGACTATATACACAGGTCTGTAATTAACAGTTAATCACTCATATTGAAAGTTAGCCAAGGACAAATAGACAATCCAGTTATATCTCTATGTTCTAATGGATTGATGTTTTTAATTAAATTAGTGAAATTCTGGCAAAATTTCTATCAAGAAAAACAGAGTCCAAGAAAACAGCTAGCCACTTTTTTATGTAAAAGCAGAAGCTGATATTAACTTCAATGTTTTTAAAAGTCAAAAAATTATATAATTTGCATAGGAATAATAAAACATGTTTTGAAAGGCAACAGTCAACAAAAAAACCACCATTCACTTTTCAAAAATAGAGTATTCCTAAATTTAAAAAGCAAGAAAGGGCCGGGAGTGGTGGCTCACGCCTGTAATCCCAGCACTTTGGGAGACTGAGGTGGGTGGATCACAAAGTCAAGAGATCGAGACCATCTTGGTCAACATGGTGAAACCCCATCTCTACTAAAAATACAAAAAATTAGCTGGGCGTGGTGGCGTGTGCCTGTAATCCCAGCTACTCAGGAGGCTGAGGCAGGAGAATTACCTGAATCTAGGAGGCGGAGGTTGTGATGAGCCGAGATTGCGCCATTGCACTCCAGCCTGGGTAACAAGAGCGAAACTCAGTCTCAAAAAAAAAAAAAAAAAAGAGAAAAAAGCAAGAAAGAATTTTCAGTACAGGGGGTAACTTTTAAGATAAAGAGATTCTAAATCTTAACTGCAAAGAAAGAATAAGTGAATTTCATTTTCTTCTCTTTCTTAACTAATAAAATCCCACAAACTCTTTTATTCCTATAAGGTAGCATATACCAGATCAAATCAATATATGTTTACAAAGACTTTGGAAATTATTTGATTAATGTTTATCTGGGAAGAGGTTTGTGGGTAGCTTGCTAATAGTTTCCTGTATTATCACTGATTATCTTTGAAAGAGTAGTATTGGCTGAACAGTACTTGTTCTTGTAGAATCCTGAAGAAAAAGTTTCATCCTTTTAGAGCTACCATTTCCTAAAGAGAACCAACTCCTTGATGCTTCTAAATAAATAATAAAGTTATAGCATCCAATATCTAATTCAGCACTTGTCTTAATGAGTTTTAAGGTAATGTTAAGTGCTTTGAAATCTTCAGAGAGTAGAAAGGATAATACACTGTTTCATCCTTCTGGAACATAACATGATTCTATTAGAGATTAATATACAATTCATTGATTTTAATATCTGCAATTTGAACTATCTTGCATTGCCTACCTGTATTTGATGGAAACAATTAGGGTTTTAGGAAATACAGAGATAAGAATTATATGGGACGCACAAATATTTTGAGGGTGATACTTTCTATTGCTGATGTTTAATACAGGCTTACTGCATTAAATTGAATAGCATTGGACTAGTATTTAAAAAGAGGCATCTGTTAGGTAGTAGAAATGAGCCAAGCATCAGAAGACTGGGGCTCTTGTCTCAAGTTTGTGTTTGTTATTGCTAGGACCACTAGCCAGTTAGTTACATCCTCGGTCTGGTCCTCAGGCTTCTTGTCTATAAAATGATAGCTGATGAGACAATCTCTAACTGCAATTTTCTTGGAGTACATGAAAGCATATTAAGAATGGCCTGTCCAGTTCACGCCTGTAATCCCAGCACTTTGGGAGGCCGAGGCACATGGATCACGAGGTCAGGAGATCGAGACCATCCCGGCCAACATGGTAAAACCCCATCTCTACTAAGAATATTTAAAAAGTAGCTGGGCATGGTGGTACATGCCTGTAATCCCAGCTACTCGGGAGACTGAGGCAGGAGAATTGCTTGAACTCATGAGGCAGAGATTGCAGTGAGCTGAGATTGCACCACCGCACTACAGCCTGGGCAACAGTGCGAGACTGTGTCAAAAAAAAAATGGCCTATCCCTGAAAATGTCTAATTGGGGTGACTTATGCTATAATGTAAGGGCACTTCCTTACAAATTTCAACCTAAGAACCCCCAATCTATGAGAACTCCAAGCTCATACATTGAGGAAACCACATTCTCTCCCAAGAAAAATAAAACAATCACCTTCAAATATTAGTTTACCATGACTAATGACATACTTTGTTCACAGTGCCTTTAAAAGCAAACCATCAATTTGGTCCAGAGCTTACCTAACATGAGCCAAAGAAACTTTTCTTTAAGTGAACATATCAAAGATCCACATCCTCAAGCTATACCTAAGTTCCCAAGAGCTGAAGTATATGAGAAATCAAAATAAAAGGTTTTCAGTAATGACTTAACATAGCAGCTTCTTCCTTTTTCAATATAATCAAAAATCCATTTTGCAAAACTGAGTTGGAGATTTTATTAAAAATCCATTCTGATTTCACTCTTAGTAGGTCCTACTCCCCTGAGATAAAAACATTGAGGATCATTTCTTTGAGACATTGGAACCAGACAAAGCTTTGCCTCTCCCCTGAGGCATGAGCACACTTTCTCCGTTCTGAGGGGCTGATTTGTAATTTATCAACTTCCTTCTCACCCAACACGGCCAGGAGTTTAGACTCAAGGTTGAAACTCAATCACAGGCACCATGTGAATAATTACAGTTAGCATATTTTCCTCATTCTTTTGCCTAAATTCTGCTTTTCTATTTCATTAATTTTCTTGCTAAGTCATTTTCTGTAAGTCATTGCAAGTTCTTTTGGGAAGAGGTGTAGTACAATTAAATACAACTGTAAAATGAGCATAACACATAAAAATTACAGTCTACCCAAAGCACAACATCCTTCACCTCCATACAAGGATATTAAAATTAAAAGTGAACTTATTTGGAAGTGAACAGCATGATATCAGCAAAATTCAGACAAGTAATTTGTTTATTAGCTGCTTCATCAAGTGTCTCAATTCATTTTGCTTTATTAATCTCTTGGGGAAAGTTGAGACCTCTCTGAACACTTAGAGTGCTCAATTAAATTAAGTATTTAGTAAAAATAGATGTTGCTAATTTTTAGGTGTGCATCTACCTTCAAAGTAAAGTCAAAATTCTTTAGAACGAGAGCCTTCATATTAGGCTGATGCAAAAGTAATGGAAAAAACCGCAATTACTTTTACACCAGCCTAATATTATTTAGGGGCATGTTGGCTGCTGAACAAACCCAAAACGTGTAAAGACAAATAGAGTTGAAGTTTATTTTATGTTCACCTGCGAGTCTGAGGCAGTATTCCCTAATTAGCAGGCAGAGCTCTTCTATGTGGCGCTTCACTATCTGGGTTGCTTTCATCTTGGGATTCGCTATCCCCTAGGGCCTCCAGCTTTCAGAAACAGAAAGAAAGCACAAAACACTGGCCTGAAAATAATACATCACTCCCACTCACATTCCATTACCAAAACACTGGTCTAAATGCAAAGCAAGGGATGTGAGGTGAGGAGGTTAGGAAATGAGGACTGAGAAATGAAGACTGGATACTGGCTGGATGGCCAGTATCCAGCAATGACTCCATACAGGTCATTATGGAAAGGGGCACCTAACTTGTTGTTATGCCTTCCACCAACTCTAAACTCTCCATCCTCCTACAAGGGCTAACAAACATAAAGTGATAATCTGACAGGATATCTGGGTCCGTGTCACACTAGGATGCTGGCAGAGAAGAGCTACTGGTAAGAGGCAGTTGAGGCCGGGCGCCGTGGCTCACCCCTGTAATCCCAGAACTTTGGGAGGCTGAGGTGGGCAGATCACGAGGTCAGGAGATCGAGACCATCCTGGCCAACATGGTGAAACCCCGTCTCTACTAAAATACAAAAAAAGATATTAGCCTGGCATGGTGGCACACACCTGTAGTCCCAGTTACTCAGGAGGCTGAGGCAGGGGAATCACTTGAACCCAGGAGGCAGAGGTTGCAGTAAGCCAGGATTGCACCACTGTACTCCAGCCTGGAGGCAGAGCAAGACTCTGCTAAAAAAGAAAAAAAGAGGTAGTTGAACAGAGCCAGGAAGTCACACCAAAGGCTGAAGAGTCAATGGACAGCAGCCCTGAGATCATAAACTGACAGTCGCCTTCTATGCCACTGAGTCCATGGAAACCAAATAACTAGATATTCCAGGACAGACTCAATCTCATTTTCTTTTCATCAGTGAAGGCTCTTTGCTCAATGTGTTGCAAGATATGATACCTCTGAAAGACTTCTTAATAAATTTACACATCAGAAAATTGCCTCTGTTAAGCAGTATATCCTGATGTTTGAGAAATATGGTTATCAGCTGGGTTCTGGGCCCAGCTCAGCCAGTAAATAGTTGTGTAGCATTAAGCAACACAGTTTACCTCCATTTAGCATTCAGATTGTTCATTTTTAAAAAATTAAGGAATTGGACCAGATGATTGCTTATCTTCAACTAAGATTCAACAGAAAAACTTCAATCTGAGTGGTAATATAAAGCTAATTCAACCTGAATACATTTTCAACTTAATAAATTATGCCGTGACATTGAGATTAAATCAAGTTATTATAATAAATTGATCCATTGAATTTTGAGCAAGTAATGGTTTGGTAAACCCAAAGGTTACATATAATGGGGGCTATTCTTTCCAAATATCAAACTTCATTTAACCAAATGCCTACTTTACTGTTGTAGAAATTGAATCACATGTAGCAGAATCACATGAAACTACATACGTGCTTCTTCTTTTTTGAGATGGAGTCTCACACTGTCGCACAGGCTGTAGTGCAGTGGTGCAATCTCAGCTCACTGCAATCTCTGCCTCATGGGTTCAAGCAATTCTCCTGCCTCAGCCTCCCGAGTAGCTGGGATTACAGGCACGTGCCACCACGCCGAGCTAATTTTGTATTTTTAGTAGAGACGGCGTTTCACCATGTGGGTCAGGCTGGTCTCGAACTCCTGACCTCAGGTGATCAGCCCACCTCAGCCTCCCAAAGTGCTGGGATTACAGGTGTGAGCCACCACGCCCAGCTCATATGTGCTTCTTAACACAAGTCATTTGAAAGGAGAATGCATCATGGTTAATTAAGCAAAATGTCGTGCGATACATGTGAATACTAGTCATTACCCACTGGGTGTCTCTCTGGCCAGTTAGAATGCTATTTGATAAACAGCTGAATGCCTAGTTTGGTGAACTAAATCATTATGTAGTTATCCAAATGGTAACTTCCATTTAGGGCCTTCCCTAACCAGTGACCAAGCCTTGGAGCAGCTACAGTAGAAAAGCGTGCCACCTTCACCCCCTGCCCCAGCACCACTTAGTAGGGGCCATGGTTGGGGCATTATCCTAGGCACCTCTTCAGTGTCTTCATCAGAGTTCAGTGTCCATTGCGTCTCCCCTGCAAATAGCCCCAAAAGATTTACCCAATATCTACCTCTCAACTTGAGAACTGAATAGCAAAATATCTGGCTTTTGCTTAATTTCATTTGCAAACCTCACTAGAGAAGAGGCTAAAGTGTTTAAACTTTATCCTGTGGGTGATGGAAAGTCTCTGAAGTATGTTCAGCATCAGAGAAACATGATAACACTTTGTATTTTGCTAAGATGTTACTCTGGCAACAATGTGGAGGATAAATTATGGGCCACAATGAAAACAGGCACCCAGTCAGGAGAGAACTCTGAGAATTATTGCAACATCAGTTTGCCATACACATTATGACAAAGTTTCTGGTCAGAAAACTGCACTCCTCCATCCCCCACCCTCATCCCACACCAACCCTTCAGCAGGTTCAGAGGCAACGAGAAATTTTACACAGACAAATGTTCTTAATCTGTACACAGATGCTTCTAGGCAGCAATGCTAGTTCTGCTTGTATTTATAAAATGTATAGAGCTCAATGAGAATGCCTTCCTTTTTATTGATTACTTTCAATTACACATTACCTAGGATGGTCTTTTACCAAATACACCTTATGATTTAGATACCGATCTATTATGAGTAAGGATGAGATTTTGTGTTTTCTTTTTTCCAATATGTCACAGACTGAAACATTTGTAAAATATGATAATAACAATAATGATAAATTATTAGAAAAACAAAAAGTATAAAATGCAAACCCTTTTAAATTTTATTCAACAAACATATAACAAGTCATTCAAATTGCTCTCAAAGTTTCTAAATGCTTTCTCTCAATTGTCTTCACAGACCAGTAAGAATCTGCAGACTAGCACAAATCCACAGATCATACTATGGGTAGCACTGGTCCAGATGGGCATAGCAAGAGCTATAGGAGCCCCAGATGAATGATAACCTCACCCTGAACTCCCCTAGTTCCTGCATCTAAGAAGAGACTGAGCAATGCTAGTACTAAAACCATTAGGCAGAAGTGGTCAAAGTCCAGCTTGATATCACAAAACAAGTTTTACAGCAAAGCAACATTTTTATTAGATTTGGGTCATCGGGGTGTTTCTCTCCTACATCACTTTGCTTTGAGCAACCACTGAGACCAATATTTAAACATGTTAGCACTGATGAGCAATGCCAGAAAAAATATAATCAAACAAAGTGACTAAATTAATAATTTATAGGCTAACAACTATGTGAAAATACAAGGCATGTGGAATTAAATTAGAAAAATGTAATCCAAATTAGAGTGTGTCTCAATTAAATTAGTTTCTGTAACAGTGTTGTAACTTTAGTTAAAGCCGGTAGCACTACAGTGACCCTATCATCACTAATGATAACTTGACTTGGAGCATATGTGGTGTATTTGAAGCACTTCATAAATACTTATGTGAATGCTTTACTTAAACTTCAATGATAATAAGATTCTTCCCAGGTTTCTCCTTACAGTGTAATAATTATATTTATTGAGCATTTGTTCCACTTCAGAGACATTACCTCTTTAAATACATCCCCAGCAACCCGATAAGTATTATATTCTCCCATTTGAAAGATGAGAAAAGTTGACATTCAAAGAAGGTAAGCATATGCTCTACTGTATCCTCTCTGGATCACCAGCTTCAGCCAAACTTTTGTCCAAAGGCTGGACAGTATTTGGCTGGGATTGGTTTTTCAGCTTTGAATGGGAGGGAGATAGGCTAGTCCTTCTTCCTCACTGGGTAATAAAAGCCCTAGCAAGGTGCCACCATCCAGGGCAGCTCTATCTCTGTACTTATTGCACTTATCAGCCTTTTTAAAAACTTTTTATTTTGGAATAATTTTACACTGATAGAAAAGTTGCAAAAATAGCAGAGAGTTCTCATATACCCTTTAGGGTATTAGTATACTGTCAAAAAGAAGATCCATAATTATCCTAAATGCTAATTCTTCTAATGTTAAAGCTTTTATTATCATTATTGTACTTTATGTTCTGGGACACACGTGCAGGACATACAGGTTTGTTACATAGGTACATGTGTGCCACAGTGGTTTGCTAAACCTATCAGCCTGGTCATCTAGGTTTTAAGCCCCACATGGTATTTGTCCAAATGTTCTACCTCCTCTCGCCCCTCACCACCTGACAGGCCCCAGTGTGTGATGTTCCCCTCCCTGTGTCCATGTATTCTCATTGTTCAATTCCCACTTATGAGTGAGAACACGCAGTGTTTGGTTTTCTGTTCCTGTGTTAGTTTGCTGAGAATGATGGTTTCCAGCTTCATCCATGTCCCTGCAAAGGACATGAACTCATCCTTTTTTATGGCTGCATAGTATTCCATGGTGTATATGTGCCACATTTTCTTTATCCAGTTTATCACTGATGGACATTTGGGTTGGTTCCAAGTCTTTGTTATTGTGAATGTTAACATCTTATATAACCATAGTATCATTATCAAAACCAGGAAAGTAACATTGCTACAATACTATTAATTAAGCTGCAGACCTTATTTGAATTTTGTCAACTTTCCCATTAATGTCATTTTTCTTGTTCCAGGATCCAATCCATGATCCCACATTAGTTTTTATGTCTCCTTAGGCTCCTCTAATTTGTGACAGTCTTGACATATTTGAATAGTACTGGTCAGTTATCTTTAAAAATGTCTCTCAGTTTCAATTTGCTGGATGTTTTCTCACGTTTCTATTTGAGAGAAGAATACCACAGAGGTGATGTGCCCTTCTCAGTGCATCATGTCAGGGAATATGTGCTGATAATATGTCTTCTTATTGTGATATTAACCTTGATAGCTTGATTAAGGTATTGTCTGACAGGTTTCTCCACTGTAAAGTTACTATTATTCCCTTCATAATAATATTTATTGTAATAAATATTTATTTGAGGGGAGATGCTTGGCAATTATCCTGCCATCCTTTTAACCTTGACATGTCATCTTATTAATTTCACCATTTATGACACTGACATGAGAGTCACTGTTTATGTAACTTTTCCAAAGAGGTGGTTGGAACAGACTACCAGAGAGTGCACCTGCTCATTGTTGAGAAGAGAGAACAGCCACTAGAGAACTAAGGAGCAGAGAAGCAAAGTGAGAACGGCTGAACAGAAAAGAAACGAAGCCCTTCAAAACCCGAAAAGAGACTATGAACTATCTCCCACCCATTGTTCAATATCCCCCTTGTTCCTCCTAGTAATTTAACCCCCACTCACTCTCAAGTTTTAGCAAGGCACATGGCCTTCCAGCTAGAAACCACATTTTCCAGCTCGATGTAACCCTGTAACTGAGTTCTCAACAATGGAATGTGAGCAGGAAGTGCTGGCTGCACTTCATTAAAAGGAAGTTTCTTACTCTCTATATTCCCTTCTCCAACCATGACCCTAGAACAGTGTTTCTTAATCAGTTTTGTACCTATTTGGCATTCTAGTGAATGGTCCCCTGAGACATTAACAAAGTGATGTTTAAAATACATTTAAAGATAAAACAGACTATAAAGGAAACCAATCATAATCGAATACTATTATACAAATATGTTTAAAACAAATAAATGTATGACATATTACTGTACGTATTTCTTCATTGATATATTAATTGCATAACAAAATCTATCAAGGGGTTCTAACAACTAACACGGTTTTAAAGTAATGCTGAGTATAAATGGTATTTTG
Source organism: Aotus nancymaae (assembly GCF_030222135.1). NCBI lineage: Eukaryota > Metazoa > Chordata > Mammalia > Primates > Aotidae > Aotus > Aotus nancymaae. The sequence goes on from NW_026988431.1 coordinate 23,063,221, forward strand.
AGATCTCTGTAATAAGCGTAATGTGCTGTAAAAATGCCTGTGATGTCTCTTGTTGACAAAGTCATTAGTCCTGCTAATGCTACTACGGTTTGTTGCCTAAAATTAAAGGAAATGCTACATTTCTGTTAGAGGTTTTCCTACCCAAATTCATAGACATTCCAAATATAGAAACCCCAGATTAAGAACCCATCCCCTAGAGGATGTCCGGGCATGGCAGAAGGAATCTGAGACCCTGGAGGACCCATGGCACAGCACTATCTGCCTGCCCTGGCCTCCCACCCCAGCAACCTTTGGGCTGTTACTTAAGAAGAGAGAATTTCTATATTGTTTGAACCACTTGATACATCTCTTTTTCTGTATATATCTCTTAGTTACAATAGCTGAGTTGTACTCTTAACTCAAGGGTTCTGAAACTTTTTGGTCGCAAGATCCCTTTACAATCTTGAAAATTATTGAGGACCCCCAAAAACTTTTTATATGGTTTATATGTATGGTTTATATGTATGTATTTATATGGTTTATATGTATCAATATTTATCACATTAGAAGTTAAATCTGACTTTTTATTTTTTAATTCATTAAAAGTGACAATAATAAAACTATTACATGTTAACACAAATAACATTTTTATGAAAAATAGCTGTATTTCCCAAAACAAAAAAATTATTGGAGGATAAATTATGAGAAGAATAGGCATTGTTTTACATTCATAAAAATCTCTTTAGTGTTTGGTTTAATAGAAGACAGCTGGATTCTCACATTTGCTTCTGCATTCAATATGTTTTGCTATGTTGTTCTGACTGAAGTATCTGAAGAAATTCCAGCCTCACACAGATATATCGTTGAAAAAATGTAGAGCATTTTAGATCCATTTCAGATAATTATGGATCTTCTTTTTGATATTATACTGAAACTCAACAAGTAGTTTTTTTTAAAAAAGTTGGCTGCAATATGGAATCTGAAACTATACCAATGAAATTTTTATATCTGTTAACATTAAAATCTATTGTTTTATCTTGCACTTTGAATGGATCTTTTACCCATGCACAATTGTGTGACACCATGAATTGGTCATTCGAAAAATATAAGCTCACTGAGTTATGTAGCTATTCCAAATATTAATATTTATATTATATTATATTATATTTATATTATAAATATAAATTATATATATAATATAATATATTATATTATATATAATATAATATATTAAATTATATATAATATAATATATTATATTACATTATATTATATTATGAATATTATATTTATATAATATTTAAAACTCACATTGGTTAACATCACCATAGATCTCATAAAAAAGTTTTTAGTATTTGGGCAACTGTCAAGCTCAGGATGGTGGATACAAGTCTTTCAAAATCATAGCTTTCACTTGAAAGCTCAAGTGTTATCACTGGCAACAAGTAGTGTCAGTTGTTTTCCTTGAAGTGATAAGCTTACTTGTTTGATTTTTATAGAAATATCTGTCAAATACCATAGCTTGTCTACCAGTCATTTTTTCAAGTAAGAATAGTTTTCCATGAAAAAATGACTAATTCAACTCACAGGTCAAACAATTGCACAATTACTTTATATTGAGACAAGCTTCATACTTTGATATGCAGCAGAAGTACTTTATGTCCACTTTTCATTTTGCCACCAGAATCCTAAATGTACTCAAGGGTTGAGATTCAATTAATAATTTCTATTGCTTTATCAAAGACATTTGTAAATACAATGATTCTTGTCTGTAAGTGCATGGTAGTGAAGAATACAATCACTGCTAGTACTTGGTGCCATTGCCTCGATTTATGCTAAAGAACCAGTAATTTCACCTGTCATTGTTCTTGTACCATTGTCATAAATGTCAATACACTGAAAAAGACAAGTAAGATCTTGGTATTATTGTGAAACTAGTTTGGCCTGAGGAACATCTGAAGGAGTCTCAGAGACCCATAAGAGCCCAGGGATCTCACTTTGAGAATTGTTGTTCTAACTAATATAATCCCCAGGGCCTAAAGCAGGTGAGAAACTGGATGTGGACTTCTCCAGGAAAAGGGCCACAAAGTGACAAGTGAGTCAGTGTGACTGTTAACACCCTAAACCATGACCTCAGGGCCAGGCCAGGCCAACCCCTAGGATAGTAAATAACCTGATCCACTGGCTGCCTGCCCCTGAGCAGGCCAGCACCTGAGCCTCTTTAAACTTCCTACTTGTGTCAAGGTTATCAAGCCAGGAACAGCCCGTAAGTTTACAGTGTGGAAACCGGCCCTCATTTCGCTTATTGTTTTGTCCACATAGCATTCCTCCTACCCCACTTATTTTCCAAACTGCTCTGTTTTCTGAAATGGCTCTCATCTCCACCTCTGTCCACGTGTTTTTCAGTGGGACTGTTGCAACCGAGCAAGCACGAAATCACCACTGAGGCAAAGACTAGGCCAAAGGATCTTTATTGCCGGCGGCCACGGAGGACTCGAGGCTCTCTAACCCGTGGCCCCGAAAGGAGGGTGTCAAGACCTTTTATGCCTGTAAACCACCTCCTGGGCGGGGGTAAGGGTGAGGGGCTTTGGACATTCTGAGGGCCAAGGGACTTTGGACATTCCGATTGTTACTTAAGGGGTTCACAGAAGTCAAGATAAGTGTTAGTTTACACATTTTCTGGGTAGGGTGGAAGTTACAGACCTTAGTTACTTATTACAAATCGCAGGGACCAAAATGGTGTTGGTTTGGACTGCTTGCCTGTCACATTAGGGTTACAGAGAGCAGTTTTAACGGAAAGCCAAGGTATGGTCGAGGTATGCAGTTTATGGGGCAATTACCATGTCAGAGGATGAGTAAGGTTACGGCAAGAGCCAGCACTCACCTGTAGCTAATCAGTGCAGAGGTGGGCCCCAGAATCAAGCTGTGTCCAAACACATGGGATTGCAAATTGTTCAGTCTCCAACCAGGCTGAAGATGTAAGCTAGAAACCAGGGGTACTCCAGCTTGGCATGCATCAGAATCACTTGGAGGGCTTGTTAAAACACAGACTCCTGGCCTCACTCCAGAGTTTCTGATTCAGTCAATCTGGGGTGGGGCCTGAGTTTTTCACTTCTAATGATTTCCCAGGTGAGGTTAATGCTGCTGCCCTGGGAGCTACACTTTGAGATTGATGAGATTTGACAGTTCCAGAACTGTCAGGGCTCAAGGTCATGATTCCCATCAAACAAATCTGTCTGGAGAGATACAGAGATGGAGATAGAGAGCTACAAAGAGAGAGATGGAGAGGAGAATGAGCCCGATATGCAAAGATGAGGTTCACAGAGACTATCCTGGAAGATTTCAAGGGCTGCATCCAGTGGTTTCTGAAGCCCAGCCACATGCCCCTCCTTGGAGTAAATGAAATCCTCTGGATCTTTGTAATAAAATTCAAGTTAAAGGTGACTTTCTGCTCCATTTAACCCAGGATCTTTCTAACAGATATACTTTCACAGAGTAAGTCCCAAAGAAATGGCTCTTCTTTGAATCTCTATTTGCAGCCATAAGTCAAGGCAATGGAAATCGAATGGATGCCATGAAGCCTCCCAGACATCTGGAGCCTCAGACAAAAGCTGCATCAAAGCTGCTAGTTCATGAAGATGATCCCCCAAATACCAACAGTGTTCCCAGCCACAGCTCAGAGGGGAGTATAATGAATGGAGAGTTAGGCTCTGGGTGAGAATGCACTGGTCTGAATCTGGCTCTGCTACTTGCTGCTGTGTCATTGTGTTTAAGCCAATTACTTAAACTCTCCAAACCTTAGTTTCCTCATCCATAAGGTAGGGATGACAATACGATCTACCTCCTAACATCTGCTATGGTTGAATGTTTGTGTACCCTCCAAAACTCATCTGGTGAAACTTAATCACCAATGTGATAGCATTAAGTGGTGGGGCCATTAGGAGGTATAGAGTAAAGGGGCAGAGCTTATGAATGAGATTAGTGTTATTACAAAAGAGATGCAAAGGAGCTGTTTTCCCCTTCTGCAATTTTTTCCCTTCCATCTCTTCCACTCTGTGAGGACACAGCATTCACATCCCCTCCAGTGGATGCAGCAGCAAGGTGCCATTTTGGAAGCAGAGAGCAGTATTCACCAGACACTGACCCTGAACTTGGACTTCTCAGCCTCCAGAACTGGGAGAGATAAATTTCTATTGTTTATAGATTTACCAGTCTGTTATTTTGTTATAGCAGCAGGAATTGACCAAGACAATTTCCTGTGAAAACTAAATGAGATATGTAGGGCAGTTTAGCACAACATCTGGCACCTGGTAAGTTCTTGGTAAATGTTGATCACAGCTATTATTGTTCCTGGTGTGTTCTAACTGTGATCTTATATCTGCAGAATCAAATTTGTGAGTCTGGACCCTGTTTGCTAATCCTCTTGAATTTGGTTTTTGTGCTTAATCTCTCCAGACTGTGTTTTTGTTTTGGTTTTGTTTGTTTTTTTGAGACAGAGTCTCACTCTGTTGCCCAGGCTGGAGTGCAGTGGGGCTATCTCAGCTCACTGCAACCTCCACCTCCTAGGTTCAAGCAATTATCCTGCCTCAGCCTCCTGAGTAGCTGGAATTATAGGCACCCATCATCATGCCTAGCTAATTTTTTTTTTTAAGTAGAGGTGGGGTTTCACCATGTTGGCCACGCTGGTTTTGAACTCCTGACCTTAAGTGACCTGCCCACCTCCACCTTCCAAAGTGCTAGGATTATAGGTGTGAGTCACTGTGCCCAGCCCAGGCTGTGTTATCTAATGTATAACTTTTTATCCCAGTTCATGCTCCAAGGGATCTAGCTGATAAGTTCACCAGGAGTTAATTCAGAACTCCAAACTGCCGTGGTTGCTAATTCCATCTGGGGTTGAGACTCTTTAAGGGAGTATCCTAGCCCCCACCTTCTGGACACAATTTTGAAGGCAAAATAAGGCTTGGGAACCAAAACGTGAAACTCAGCAATCTGGTACCAAGTCAGCTCATGAGAGGAAAGGAAACATTGGAAGAGTTCCCTGAACCTAAGTGCAAGTGTTATTGTGGCTTCTCATGCAGCATCCATGGCTTCAGGTGTGGGCATCTTGAATCAGGTAAAGAGTCTGACAGGAGGATAGACTCTACTCCTGTCAGTTTAGACACTGACAATGCCAGACATTGTCATCACCTGCCACTCAACCATACTGAAAATCCATATCTGATTTCAGTTTCTTGTTTTCAGCTTGCTAGGCCCTGTATCACAAGAATCTAGGACATCCACACTTTGACATCTCATATACCAGATCATAGGACCAAACTACGGCCTATATAGGCAGTAGGCCAATGTTGACATCCTAAGAAGGGGTGTATTAGTCCATTCTCACCCTGCTATTAAAGACATACCTGGGGGGAGATCCAAGTGGCTGAGTAGGAGCAGCTCTGGATTGCAGCTCCCAGTGAGCGCGTGAAGGGTGAGTAATCACAGCATTTCCAGATGGATTTTTATTGCTGACAGACCAGGAGATTCCCAGGTAGAGGAGCCCCGTGGGTCTCCAGCCCAGCTGTTTTGGCTAGCGTGGTGGCTCTCCGCTCAAAAAACTCACAGGGGTCCGAGCATGGTTTCAACCAGAGACTAAAACACCTGGGAAACAGTCTCCCATTCAACAGATAGAAAGGGGACTGAAACAGGGAGCCAGGCGAGGAGATTCCCGAGTGAAAAAGCACCGCAAGCCCCCAACATGGCTGTTTCAGCCGGATTTCTGCATAAGAACTCACACAAATCCGGGCGCCTTTTCAACTGGTGACTGGAATGACTGGGAGACACAGTCGCCCATTCAACTGAAGAAAAAGGGGTCTGAGGCAGGGAGCCAGGTGATCAGGCACAGCCGGTCCCACCTCCACAAAGACAAGCAGTCTGAAACACTCCGGATTGAGAGTTTCACAGCAAGCACAGCTGAACCCTGGATGGTCCAGCTCTGTAGGGGAAGGGTGTCCGCCATTACTGAGGCAGTTCACCACTACCGAGGCAGCCTGCCATTGCCAAGGCAGCTTGCCATTGCCGAGCCAGTCCACCATTACCAAGGCAGTCTGCCATTACAGAGAGAGTCCACCATTACAGAGGTGGGCCGACATTGCCGAGGCAGTACTAACTATACCCCTGTAAACACGACTGCAGGGAAGTTCACAGGGCAGGTGGGTGGAGCCCACAGCAGCTCAGCAATGCCTCTGCTGGCAGACTGTGACTAGGCTGCCTCCTCGCCTGGGAGAGCATCCCTGAAAAAAGGTGGCAGCATGACAGAAACTTAAAGCCCTACCTTCTGGGGACAGAGCACCTGGGAAAAAAGAAAGCTGTTATGAGTTCCACTGCAGCAGACTTAAACGTACCTGCCCAGCAGCTCTGAATGGAAAAATGAAGCTCACAGCTCAGCAATTGAGCTCCTATAAAGGACAGACTGTCTCCTCAAGCAGCTCCCTGACCCCCGTATATCCAAATAGTCACCTCATAAAGGAGAGCTCAGATTGACATCTGGCAGGTATCCTTCTGGGACAAAGATAGCAGAAGAAACTGGCAGCAACCCTCACTGTTCTGCAGCCGTTGCAGGTGAGCCCCAGGCAAGCAGGGTCTGGAGTGGACCTCCAGCAGTCCTACAGCAGAGGTGCCTGTTAGAAGGAAAACTAAGAAACAGAAAGGAATAACATCATCATCAACAAACAGGACATCCACTCAGAAACCTCCTCTGAAAGTCACCAACTACAAAGACCACAAGTAAATAAATCCACAAAGATGGGAAGAAACCAGTGCAAAAATGATGAAAACACCCAAAACCAGAACGCCTCTCCTCCTCCAAGGGATCACAACTCCTCACCAGCAAGGGAACAAACCTGGATGGAGAATGAGTCTGATGAATTGACAGCAACAGGCTTCAGAAGGTGGGTAATAAGAAACTTCTCTGAGCTTAAAGAACATGTTCTAACCCAATACAAAGAAACTAAGAACCTTGAAAAAACATTTGATGAAATGCTAATGAGAACAAACAGCTTAGAGAGGAATATAAATGAATTGTTGGAGCTGAAACACACAACACAAGAACTTCACGAAGCATACACAAGTTTCAAGAGCTGAACTGACCAAGCAGAAGAAAGGATATCAGAGATGGAAGATCAACTCAATGAAATAAAACAAGGTAAGATTAGAGAAAAAAGAATAAAAACAAATGCGAACGAAGCCTCCAAGAAATATGGGATTATGTAAAAAGACCTAATCTATGTTTGATAGGTGTATCTGAATGTGACAGAGAGAATGAATCCAAGCTAGAAAACACACTTCAGGATATTATCCAGGAAAACATCCCCAACCTAGCAAAGCAGGCCAATATTCAAGTCCAGGAAATACAGAGAACACCACAAAGATATTCCTCAAGAAGAGCAGCCACAAGGCACATGATCATCAGATTCACCAGGGTTGAAATGAAGAAGAAAATACTAAGGGCAGTCAGAGAGAAAGGTCGGGTCACCCACAAAGGGAAGCCCATCAGACTCACAGCAGATCTCTCAGCAGAAACCCTACAAGCCAGAAGAGAGTGGGGGTCAATATTCAACATCCTTAAAGAAAAGAACTTTCAACGTAGGATCTCATATCCAGCCAAACTAAGTTTCATAAGTGAAGGAAAAATAAAATTCTTTATGAACAAGCAATTACTCAGAGATTTCATCACCACCAGGTCTGCTTTACAAGAGCTCCTGAAAGAAGCATTAAACATGGAAAGGAACAACCAGTAACAGCCACTCCAAAAATGTACCAAATGGTAAAGAGCATCGACACAATGAAGAAACTGCATCAAATAACAGGCAAAACAACCAGCTAGCATCAAAATGGCAGGATCAAATTCACACATAACAATATTAACCCTAAATGTAAATGGGCTAAATGCCCCAATCAAAAGACACAGACTGGCAAATTTGATAAAAAGCCAAAACCCATCGGTGTGCTGTATCCAGGAAACACATCTCATGTGCAAGGATACACATAGGCTCAAAATAAAGGGATGGAGGAAGATTTACCAAGCAAACGGAGAGCAAAAAAAAGCAGGAGTTGCAATCCTAGTCTCTGATAAAATAGACTTTAAACCACCAAAAATCAAAAGAGACAAAGAAGGACATTACTAATAGTAAAAGGATCAAGGCAACAAGAAGAGCTAACGATCCTAAATATATACACACCCAATACAGAAGCACCCAGATACATATACAGCAAATTCTTAATGACTTACAAAGAGACTTAGACTCCAACACGATAATACCAGGAGACTTTAACACTCCACTGTCAATAGACAGATCAACAAGACAGAAAATTAACAAGGATATCCAGGACTTGAACTCAAATTCGGACCAAGCAAACCTAATAAACATTTACAGAACTCTCCACCCCAAATCCACAGAATATACATTCTTCTCAGCACCACATCACACCTACTCTAAAATTGATCACATAATTGGAAGGAAATCACTCCTCAGCAAATGGAAAAGAATGGAAATCATAACAAACAGTCTCTTAGACCACAGTGCAATCAAGTTAAAACTCAGAATTCAGAAACCAACCCAAAACCGCACAGCTTCATGGAAACTGAACAACTTTCTCTTGAATGTTGACTGGATAAACAATGAAACGAAGGCAGAAATAAAGATGTTCTTTGAAACCAACGAGAATGAAGGCACAACATACCAGAATCTCTGGGACACATTTAAAGCAGTGTCCAGAGGAAAATATATAGCAATAAATGCCCACATGAGAAGCAAGGAAAGATCTAAAATTGACACTCTATCATCAAAATTGAAAGAGCTACAGTAGCAAGATCAAAAAAACTCAAAAGCTAGCAGAAGACAAGAAATAACTAAGATTAGAGCAGAACTGAAAGAGATAGTGACACAAAAAACGCTTCAAAAAATCAATAAATCCAGAAGCTGGTTTTTCAAGATCAACAAAATAGACAGACCACTCACTAGCCAGATTAATAAAAAAAAAAACGATAAAGGGGATATCACCAGAGATTCCACAGGAATACAAACCACTATCAGCGATTACTACAAACAACTCTACGCACATAAACCAGTAAACCTGGAAGAAATGGACAAATTCCTGGACACTTGCATCCTCCCAAGCCTAAACCAGGAAGAAGTTGAAACCCTGAATAGACCAATAACAAGGGCTGAAGTTGAGGCAGCAATTAAGAGCCTACCACCCAAAAAAAGCTCATACCTGTGATCATGCTTTCGCCTGGATCCAGATGCTTTCACCTGGATCCAGATCTCTTCAATTCCCCACTCCCAAACCCATTGCTAACTATGCTAGTCCAGAATACCACCATCTCAAAATTGGGATGGTGACTCATAACTGGGCCATCTATACAGTTTTCAACTCAAATATATTACTCTCTTACCACAGTGACTAGTTTTCCCACTTGGTTATTTCCATACTCTGAAGTCCTTAAGAGAATCAGCCCTAAAATGTCTTCTTTTCACCCCAACCTACTAACCCCTTCCTGATCTCATTTCTTTCTTTATTCAAGCCAGATCCCATATTTCATCACATTAACCGCCTTTCTGCCAATACTCTCATTTACCTTCCATTTTGTTCCCAGACTTCGATATTTTCCCGTCGATACAGCTGGAGCACACCAATCAGTGCCCCACTTATATTACTCAGCATTTGCCTCAATCCCCCAAAGACTCCTTATGATGAATACCTGCAACTATATTGCTGTTATCTTTTTTCTGGCCATGGGTGCAGGCTTAGCCAGAGCATGCAGGACAAGTCAGAAGTATGAAGGAGTTAACGTCCCTGGAACCAGCCCTCAGTCAACAATGGATGAGACGTTATGGAAAATATCACGTTCTGCAAACACAGTTGATCCTTACCATTGACCAGAAATAATTCTACTTGTGATGGTCCTCTTTGCCTCTCATTTTCCAGCCAAGGAATGCGCTCCCTCACAAGCCAGTGGGAAGTCCTTTAAATTCATTTTCCTATGCTTTTCCCCTGCCTAGAAAAAAGAAAGAAAGAAAGAAATAACAGTCTTTGTTGCCTCTTTTTTCTTGCCTCTTTTTCTCATCCATTTCAAGGAAAATTTGTCCCTTCTCTTACCTGTCTTTCGCCTGGATTCTGGATCCCATTTCCTCCCCCTTTACCACTAGAGGTCTCAAATCACCCTTGAACTGACACATGCAATGGAAACTTACCAATTGCCATATAAACTTACTTCCTTGCAGCATGTGATGTAGTTAATGACTCTCTTCTGAAACTATTTCTTCCTTGGTTTTTATGACATTCTTCCTTTGTAATTTTCCTTCCACATCTCTGAAAACTACTATTCAGTGTTTCCACTAATCAGACAACTCTTATGTTTCTCTTCAAACCCCCACTTCCAACCCCATTGCTACTCTGCTAGTCCAGAATACCACCATCTCAAACTGAGATTACTTAAGAGTGATTCTTCTACCTGCCTTCTCTAGCCCACCTTGCCCTCCTTCTGAAATTGATTCTCTGTCAGGTCAATGCCCAGTTTAAAAATCTGTCAGTGACTTCTTATCAGTTGGGCCTGATGAATGACAAGGTTGGCAGCAGAGATAGGGGGTACTAAAACTGGTCCCTTCCCTCATTCAGCTCTGCATAGAAGATGTGACATAATTTCCACTGGGGAGTTGTTCCCTTGGAGAACTCTACCACAGTTGTGCTTGAATACCATGACTTTTCACATAACCCTATCTGACTTTTGAATGCAGCAGCAACAGAATTATCCTTTGTCCTGCTATCTTACTCCCCTCTAAGCCCTAAGCCCTTCATATCAGCTGCACCTTCCTGACACTACTATCCCAAGCTTGATATTTAACATTATGTTTGTGTCTTTTAAGCCTTGAAGCAGGAATCATGTGCTACACACAAAAATAAGGGCAAAAATAATAATGAAAGTTTATCTTTTTTCTTTGATTTTGGCCATAAGGAATCTCAGAATTAAATCTGTTTTTCAACTTAATAACTGTCTAAAATCCCTATCTGTACTATCTATAAAATTTTGTTCTTATTTTCCATTTATGTCTTGTTTATAATGTCTTTTCTGGATTCACCTTCTGATGTATTGGTTCTCTATTGCTGAAAACCAATTTACCGCAAGCTTAGACGCTTAAAACAGCATACCTTTATTATCTTTGTTTCCATGGGTATGGATTCTGGGTACAACATAACTGGTTTTGCTCAAGTTCTCACAAAGCTGCAATAAGACCCTGAGCCAAGCCAGTTAGATGTCTTCTAGACTGCATTCCTTTCTGGCACTCAAGGTCAAGTCAGCATGCAGGTAAGAGGTAAACTGCCATGTGTGAGGGAACATGTGGCAAGGTCTCTCCACAAAGAGAGACCTGCATGGTCCCTTGCCACATGTTCCCTCACATGTGACAGCTTACCTCTTCAAAGCCAGGAGAGCCTCTCCAGTCTGCAAAGACAGGCACTTCTTAAATATAACATGATTACCCTATCACTATCCTATCACTTTTGCCATGTAATGTGAACTAATCAAAAGAGTAACTATACCATTATATCCACATATCCTGCTCATACTCAAAGGGAGGGAATTAAGAAGGGGATGTACACAAAGGGGCAGGAATCTTAAAGGCCATCATAGAATTCTGCCAACACCACATAATATTGTTTCTATTATGTAAAATTCTTGCATAATTTTATCTTGGGAAATAAATTACATAGAAAATTCAGAAAATATGCATGTGCGGTAGATTTATTCTAAAAATAGCCTACCCTAATTATTCTCTTCCCTATATCCATACCTAATGCAACGTGAATTTGAAGCTCATCACAGAATTCTGAGATGGTTTTATGTCTTGCTCTGGCCAATAGGATGCATCTGAAGTGATGATGTGAAAGTTCCAAGCCTAAGACTGATGAGGATTTGCATGTTTCTTCATTCTTTACCTTGAAACCATATCACAGTAACAAGCCCAGATTTGCCTACTGCGGAATGACATCCTACATGGAGCAAAGACAAGCTCACATCTTGGCCAATCCTAGACCAGCCAGCCCCTAGCTGATCTACCAGCTGACCACAGACCCATGAGTGAACCTAGCCAAGACCAGAAAATCTTGTTTCCAATCAGCAGAACCTCCCTGTCATCCCATAAACTCATAAGAAGTAATAAATGTGGGGCTGGGCGTGGTGACCGATGCCCGTAATCCCAGCACTTTGGGAGGCCAAGGCAGGCAGATCACGAGGTCAAGAGATGGAGAACATCCTGGCCAACCTGGTGAAACCCTGTCTCTACTAAAAATACAAAACCCCGTCTCTACTAAAAAGACGCTGTTATAAGCATCTAAGCTGTGGTGGCGCGCTCCTGTAGTCCCAACTACTCAGGAGGCTGAGACAGGAGAATTGCTTGAACCCAGAAGGCGAAGCCTGCAGTGAGCTGAGATCATTCCACTTCACTCCACCCTGGCGCCTGGCAACAGAAAGAGACTCTGTCTCAAAAAGAAAAAAAAAAGAAGTAATAAATGTTTACTGTTTTAGGCTACTAAAATTGGGGTTTGTTACACAGCAAAAGCTAACTAGTGTATGTGGGAAATGCAATAAAAGACTTTATGTAGTGGAAGTAAAGCATCCTTAAAAGGTATAATTCATTCACGCCCTCAAATTTCTGTGTTTCATATCCTAAATCACTACTGATGATTGTAGAATGTTTTTAATCTGTGTATCTGAGTAATCTTCATTTAAAGACTGATGTGTGACCTGAAGTCCTTTCTACAATGAATAGAGCAATAAAGAGATAGAGAAATCAAATAGCAAAATAAAGAATTTTGCTGTGCTGTTCTAGACACAGCTGCCCTAATAGAGAAATGTGCAGTTTCTACTTTCCTTGCAGTTTTTCAGTACAGAATTACTTTAAAATAAATCCCAATGAAAGCAGTAATCAATTATGTCAAGAAGAAAACAAAGTTTGATCTGAAAATACTAACAGAATCTAACATTTTAGAAATAAATTACCATGTCATGTCCTGTGGTAACATTGTATCAAATTGCTTGAAGATAAATTGTATAATCAACTCCTGAGTCTCTGCATGTGGCTTATTCTTTTTGTAGATTATCAAAGGCAAACATTTAATTTCAGGTTTTCATCCCTCTTTTTCTCCAGATTTTTTCCCTTTATATTTTTCTACTAACTTTCTTTCTACTATCAGTCACAGTATGCTAAAAAGAACAGAAATTTAGTGAACACAATAATTCACTTACTCTGTATCCTAGAATAAGGTGTTCAATGTAAGTAAATTTCAGAGTAAGCCTAAAAGTTATCCAAACACCTTTGTTTCAAAAGAAAAAAAAAAACAAGCCCGTGACCATTCTGGTATAAATATTTCTAAAATGTATTTTATATTTTCCTTTCTTATGAAAGAGTGTTCTTCATTCCTTAAATAAATCTTTATTGTACAAGATGCTTTAACAGATTTAAAAGGATGCAAAGGACAAGGCACGGTGACTCACACCTGTAATCCCAGAACTCTGGGGGACAGAGGCAGGTGGATCACAAGGTCAAGAGATTGAGACCATCCTGGCCAACATGGTAAAACTCTGTCTCTACTAACAATACACAAATTAGCTGAGCATGGTGGCATGTGCCTGTAGTCCCAGCTACTAGGAAGGCCGAGGCAGGAGATTCTCTTGAACCCAGGAGGAGGAGGTTGCAATGAGCTGAGATAGAGCCACTGTACTCTAGCCTGGTGACAGAGGGAGACTCCATCTCAAAAAAATAAAAATAAAAAGAATGCAAAAGTGAATCAAAACAGTATTCCAACCTCAAGTGCCTTACAATTGAAGAAGGTAGGATGGATAATAATTAGACGTACACAGATGATTCTAGTGGTAAGAATCATAAGAATGGTAAAGACAAAGCAATAAGTAAATTAAAATAAAATATTGAGTTTCTTTAGTGACACTAGACTAGGTTTTGTTAGGCTGGATCTTGAGGGCAAACGAGCTGGAACTAGGGTGAAGCAAGTGAGGCACTTGCCCCAGTGCAAAATTGAAGGGGGTACCAAAAAACTCAGTAATCAAGATACACCATATTTTGGTGCATTATTTTTAAAATAAAAATTAATCAAAAAATATTCATGATGAACAAAATATCAAAATTTTAAATAGACTGGATCAATAACAGTACCATGCAGAGTCATATTAGAGCCCGAGGCAAAAGGACAGATTAATAAAAACTTATTTGGGTTGGTGACTAGAAGAGCTCACTAACTAGAAACTTATTTTTAAAATTAGTCTACTGTGAAAAAACAATGGTCCACTGCAAGATATTATAATATTTGTCATTGCTTGCCTCTTTCTATAACTGTGTGTGCCACACCCTGAGCAGAATACTGAGGAAGCAGATTACATGCTATGACGTCTTGCTGATAGGAACAGATGCTGGTCTCCTGCACTTTCTCTCCTAACCAATCAGGATTTAGATGGAATCTGAAAACCGGTCCCAACCATAAAGTTGTAAATCTGAATATTGGGTCAGAATTATACTGCTCTAACAATTACATTAATGCATTCTTTTCTATACTTTCTGCCTGAGACACCATTCTCTAGACAGCCTAAAGTATGCATCTGCCTTGTGGGGAATTAGGATTGTTAAACAGGAATGCAAAAAGAAAGAAAGCTGTAATTTGGCTTCTGATTTGGACAATAAGACTCTCAAATACGCAGCAAGACTTAAAAAAGAAACGGCATTTCTAAGTTCTCTTATTTCCCTCCTTTAATTTATCCAGAGAAGAACTGACTAAAATAGAGTGTTCTCCATGAGATAAGTACCCTGTCTATCTTTGGCCGAGGATGTGGGGCTTGATGCCTTAGGTAAGAAGGGTATGATACATAGAAAGTGAAATGTCCAACATTTGCTGATTCTGACACAACGAGATTTAGGGAGGAGAGAAACAAAAAAGGAAACAGATAAGCTTTTCTCTGAAAATGGCAAGTTTCAGACTTGGAGAAAATGAAAAGACCAGAGGAGGATTTTCCAAATTCAATTCTAAGGAGCTGGAAAGCCCCATCTTTTCAAGTTCTCAAGTTGGGACTACCTTGGGAAATAACAACACTACAGCACTCTCCTTCAGGGTCAGGCTGAAGCTACCATTCACCTGACTTTCCTGACATTGTACCATTGCTTGGCTGGCTCCCTGTCCATGTCCAGCTTCTTCTATTCTCTTTTTTTTTTTTTTTTTTTTTTTTGAGAAGGAGCCTTGCTCTGTCGCCCAGGCTGGAGTGCAGTGGCACAATCTTGGCTCACTGCAACCTCTGCCTCCTGGGTTCAAGCAATTCTCCTGCCTCAGCCTCCCAAGTAGATGGGATTACAAGCATCCACCACCATGCAAGGCTAAGTTTTGTATTTTTAGTAGAGACGGGGTTTCACCATGTTGACCAGGCTGACCTCAAACTCCTGACTGTAAGGTTTGTTCTCGCTGAGTTTAAAATGGAAGAAACTGAGGCCAGCACAAGAAGATCCGATGCGAAGGGTTTACTCGACTCCCGAGTGAGTTTCCGCAGTCCGACAGGAGGGGCCGGAGAAGTCGCACAGACTCCTCTCAGACGTGGGATTTTATAGAGAGTGGAGGCGTTCGATTGGTTGTACCCAAGGTGAGTGGGGCCCGGATGGGACAAAATGGTAGGCGGGGAGTGGAGCCCGGATGGGATAAAACGGTATCGGGTAGGTCCTGGTGGGGCTTTTTTCCGGGCTCCCGGTGAGGGGGGAGGATGTGTCAGAGCTCCCGGCGAGGAAAGGGGGTGTGTCCGAGCTCCTGGCGAGGTTGGCAGGCGGGGGTGGGGGGGGGTGGGGGGTGGCATGTGCATCCGTGCTCTCTGCGAGCCTTACACTGACCTCAGGTGATTCGCCCAAAGTACTAGAATTACAGTCATGAGCCAGAGTGCCTGGCCACTTCTGTTCTCTTACTGGATCTTCCTATTTGTTACTGTTGCTCTTGTTCTTTTTGAGCTGCTTGAGATGAATGCCCAATATATTTATTTTTATTCTTTTCAATGTAATAACATTTAAGTCTATGAAATTTCCTCTGAGTGCAGTTATGATGTAATGCTGTGAGTTTTAATATACTATTCATATAGTCTTATGTTGCTACATATTCTATAATTACCATCTTGATTTCCTCTTTGACCTAAGAGGTAAATTGGAAGACTATTTTATAATGTTCAAGTGTTGAAGTTTCTATTTGGTTAAGTATCAATAGATATGAAAACACATCCCCATAAAAGCCTGTAACTGAATGTAGCAGCATTATTCATAATAGTCAAAAAGCGGAAACAATCCAAATGTCCATTACTGATTAATGGATGAAACACAATGTGGTGGCCAGGGGCCTTTGAAAAAGTACAGAAGTCGGCTGGGCGCAGTGGCTCACGCCTGCAATCCCAGCACTTTGGGAGACTGAGGCAGGAGGATCATGAGGTCAAGAGAGCGAGACCATCCTGGCCAACATGGTGAACCCTGTCTCCACTAAAAGTATAAAAATTAGCCAGGCATGGTGGCGTATGCCTGTAATCCCAGCTACTTGGAAGGCTGAGGCAGGAGAACTGCTTGAATCCGGGAGGCGGAGGTTGCAGTGAGCCAAGATCACGCCACTGCACTCCAGCCTGGCCACAGAGCAAGACTCAGTCTCAAAAAATAAATAAATAACAAATTTTTTTAAAAAATGAAATGTGCCATATCCATATAATGAAATATTATTTGGCAATAAAAAGGTACGAAGTGTTGATACATACTACAACATAAATGGACCTTGAAAACATTTTCCTAAGTAAAAGATGCCTGTTACAAATGACCACATATTGTATGGTTTCATTTATATAAAATGTCAAGAATAGGCACTTCCGTAAATAGAAAAAATAGATTAGTGGTTGTCAGGTCTGAGAGATGAAGTGAATGTGGGGGTAACTAACTGCTATTGAGTATGGGGCTTCTTCTTGGGATGTTGAAAACTATACGATTAAACAGTGGGTATGGTTACACAACTTTGAGAATTGCTTGAACCCAGGAGGTGGAGATTGCAGTAAGCCAAGATCACGCCACTGCACTCCAGCCTGGCCACAGAGTGAGACTCAGCCTCAAAAAAGATAAATAAATAAATAATTCATTTCTTCTTCTTGGGATACTAAAAATCACTGAATTGTAAACCTTAAGAGTGAATTTTATATGACATAAATTATATTTCAAGAATGCCATTATGTAAACACAAAAAAATACTGTTGTAGCACAAATATTTAAAAATTAGTTTATCCTATATTCATGTAATCTGAAGAAAGAAGTCGCCAGAAAAAAAAGTATAGCTGGAGAAAATTTTTTTTGACATTTTTTGACAGAATTTTTAAAAATATAACATACATAAAATTGCAGAAATGATGTGAACAACTTGTTAATGGGGCAGAAATGCAAATACATTACTAAGATATCTAATAAAATAATTTGGGCCAAGGTGTTAAGAACAGAAATAGTCCAGCCATTGCTCAGTGAGGTGATATCTTGGGACTTCTGCCTTGGGCAAGCAGTGAAGGCAAGACGGAGGAGGTCATCTGGTCATGAATACGTATGAGGCTTAATTTCCAAGAATATACACAGAACTCCTGCAACTCAACAACAGAAAGACAAACAATCCAATTAGAAAATGGGCAAAGAATTTGAACAGACATTTCTCCAAAGAAGATATACAAATGGCCAATAAGCACAAAAAATACTTAATATAATTAGTTATTAGGGAAATGCAAATCAAAATGACAATGACACACCACTTCACATTTATTAGGATGGCAATAAACAAACAAACAAGAAAATAACAATTGTTGGCAACCATGTAAAGAAATTAGACCATCGTAGATTGCTGGTGGGAATGTAAAACAGTAAAGCCACTATGGAAAACAGTTAAGCAGTCCCTCAAGAGATAAACAGAATTACTATAAGACCCAGAAATTCCACTTCTAAATATATACACAAAAGAACTGAAAACAGGAACTCGAGCAGATATTTGTATGACAAGGTTCATTGCAGTATTGTTCGCAATGGCAAAAAGAGAAAACAACCCAAGGGTTCGATGACAGATGAATGGATAAACAAAAAATGGAATATATCTCAGATCTATACAATGAGAATTATTAATCCATAAAAATGAATGAAATTCTGACACATGCTACAACATAAATGAAACTTTAAAACGTTATGCTAAGTGAAATGAGCCAGACACAAAAGGGCAACTACTGAATGACTCACTTGTATGAGATATCTAGAATGGGCAAATTCACAGAGAGAGAAAGTGATTCGAGGTTACCAGCAGCTGGAGTGGAGTGAGAGGAAAATTGAAAGTTATTGGGTACAGAGTTTCATTTAGGTTTTCAAATTTTTTCTTTTCTTTCTTTTTTTTTTTTTTTTTAGACCAGGCTGGAGTGCAATGGTGCAATCTTGGCTCACTGCAACCTCCACCTCATGGGTTCAAGCGATTCTCCTGCCTCAGCCTTCTGTGTAGCTGGGATTACAAGTGCTGGCCACCACACCCAGCTAATTTTTTTTAAATTTTTCGTAGAGATGGGGTTTCACCATGTTGACCAAACTGGTCTCGAACTCCTGACCTCAGATGATCCACCCGCCTCAGCCTCCCAGAGTGCTGGGATTACAGGCAGGAGCCACCATGTCTGGCCAAATTTTTTCTTTTTCTTTTTTTTTTGTTTTTTTTTGGAAATAGATAATGGTGATGGTTGCACAACATTGTGAATGTGATTAATGCCACATAGTGTAAAAGTGGTTAAAATGGCAGGTTTTATGTCTTTTACCACAAAAGAATTTAAATCCATGAAGCTAACAACTTCATTTACTATCTTCTCTAAATTTCCATTGTCAGACAAATGTCACTGAAATCAATAGGAAATGTGCAGTTCCTATTGATGGGCACAAGGAATGGATTATTAATCTATGCTAAAGGCCAAATTAAAAAAATGTTATCTAATATAAATATTACCACTATATGATATTAGTTTACATGACACTTTGCAGACCACTTTGAATTCCAAATCAGGCTTTACAGACCACCCATCTAGAAGAAATTGTATTATGGAACATAGATGCTCTGTTTCTAAAAAGATGAATTTCTATTTCCCTTCTGATTTAATTACAGTTCTCTTTTAGACAATCTTATAATATGTGGATTTATTAGAGCTGAGATTAGTTTTCAAAAAGAAAATAAACACAGGAGGTAATGTGACCTTTGAGTAAAAATTAAATTTAATTTGTTATTGTTCGTAATTACCATCTTAGAAGAAAAACCCACAAGTTCTGACTCTTTCATGTTTTTATATTATTACCCAGGTCCTCATAATATATATTATTTAGATACTGCCAATAGATTCCAGTAAAATTTTGAAACCTGGGAATACAGGCAACATTTTTTTGAATCGCTGGTCTTTTTTGATGATGAATATATATTTGATCATGCAAAAAAAGTATTTAGCAGCCCATTAGAAATTCAGATGCAGAAATTCTTTTCATACGATCTGTAGAAATGGACTAATACAGATAATATGAACAGAGAAAGATAAAAGACATCATGTTGGATATTCAATAATCCACTCCTCAAAGATAAAGTTTTCTAATAACCATTAAAATGAAAATCAAAGAATATATAAATTTTAATTTAGCATAGCATTGTATTACATCATAGCTTATGAGAGGTTTCCAAGGAATCTAGCAACAGATAGATTACTGGTCACTTACTAAGAATTTGGAAATCTCAAAGGTACAGAAAACTTTTTTGCCTCAAAAAGATTTTTTTAAAAAAAGAAGTTACATTTCCTGTCATAAAAACCTGATAAAGAACTGTTATAAACTTAGGCACTTCTGAATAAAACTGCAGTTAAGAAAGCCAATTATTTTCATAGGGAGAATAAATTTTCCTATGATAATTCAAATAAAACTGGTAAATGGATAAATGCCTTAATAAAAGGGTAAGAGAAGGCTCAACATAACAGCAATTTATCCAAAACAAGGGGACATAATGAAAAAAGATAAGGAATATCTTTAAGGCATATTATAAGAGAATACAAATCTAAAACCCTGGTAAATGTGGTTTAGCTTTAGAAAGTTTGGAGGAAGGAATTTTTTTTCTTCTTAAATGTTAATTTGTTTAAAGATGAAGGAGGACATCAGTAAGATGGCTGAAGAGGAGTTCCCAACATAGTTCCCTAGCAGAAGCATCAATTTGAACAACTACCCACACTAAAATGCTTTCCCAAGAGCTAAAGAATCTAAGAAAGAGAATATACCACCTGGGTGGAGCACAGAAATAAAAAAAGATGCACTGAAGAGGGAAGGAAAGGACAGTTTTACATTGAGCAAGCATGCTATGCCTCTCCTGAGGCCAAACAGCACTGTGTGGAGAAAGTTACTTTCTCTCTTTTTTGCATGGCAAATGGAGAGTGAAATGAACACAAGACTTTGCTGCCTCAGTGAACCTTGGCAGTAGGCCAGCTCCTGCAATCTCAGGCTTCAGGCCTACCCCAACACCAGGACAGCATTTATGGTCCAGGCTCCAGGCCCACCTCAGGGACTCTGACTCCTAGGCTTCCCTAGAGTCAGACTAAACCCTATAGCCCCAGATTCCAGTCTGTCTACAATGGACTGAGGCTCTAAGCCAGTGCCCACACCTAGGCTAGAGGCCCACCCCAGTAGACTTTGGCACTGGACCAGCCCCAGGAAACCCAGGATTCAAGCCCACAATTATGGTCTCAGGCTTCAAGCTGGTTCCCAGGAACACAGGTGCCAGGCCCACCCAGTGGATCCTAATGACAGGCCAACCCTGGGGGGTCACACAACCCAGTCCATCCCTGCAACTCAGACTCAAGACCCACCTCAATACCAGGTCAGCACCCTTGGAACTAGGCTTCAGTCCAGCCCCTGTGGATATAAGGTACAGGAACATAGTCATCAGGTCCACTCCAATGGACACCGGCCCAAGGTCAGTTGCCATAGATAAGGGGCTTAACCCATGAATGCGAACACCAGGCTGATATCTACAGACCCAAATTTCAGGTACATCTGCCCACTAACTTAGTCACTAGGCCATGCCACTGAAAAAACCAGCAGTAAGTTCAACTATGGACCCCACCAGAGGTCCTTTTCAGAATCTCTCTATGAGCTAACTGATGAAGGGTATTCCATGTCAAAGCCAGTCTGTATAGACTGGAAGAGGTACTTACTTTTTCAAAAGCACAGACACCAATAAAAAGTCACAAGGATCATGAATAATCAGGAAAACATGGCATCAACAAAAAAACAAAATAGAAAACCATTAACCGACTCAAATGAAGATGTGGCTAGGCATGGTGGCTCATGCCTGTAAGCCCAGCACTTTGGGGGGCCAAGGTGGGTAGATTGCTTGAGTGTGAGATCAGGAGTTTGAGACCAGCCTGAGCAACATGGCAAAACCTCGTCTCTACAAAAAAAATACAAAAATTAGCTAGACGTGCTGGCATGCACCTTTGGCCCCAGCTACTCAAAAGGTTGAGGTGGGAGGATTGCTTGAGCCCAGGAGGTTGAGGCTGCAGTGAGTCATGATTGTGCCACTGCACTACAGCCTAGGCAACAGAGGAAGACCCTATCTCAACAACAACAAAAGAAAGATAAAAGGAAGGAAGGAAGGAAGGAAGGAAGGAAGGAAGGAAAGAAGGAAGGAAGGAAAGAAGGAAGGAAGGAAAGAAGGAAGGAAAAAGAAAAAAAAGAAATAAGATTTATGAACTGCCTGATAAAGAATTCAAAATAATTGTCTTAAAGTGGCTCAATGAAATGTATGAGAACACTAGAGAGCTAAACAAAATCAGAAAAACAATGCATGATCAAAGTTAGTTAGAAGTTCAACAAAAAATACAGAGAACATAAAAAAAGAACCAAAAGAAAATTCTGGAGCTGAAGAACACAATGATTAAACTGAAAAACTCCACAGACAGCTTCCACAGCAGACTCAATCAGGCAGAAAAAGAATCAGTGAGCTTAAATGACAGGTCATTTGAAATTACCCAGTCAGAGAGAGAGAAAAAGAAAAAGAGTAAAGAAATTTTGAGAGACTTACGAGACAACATCAAATGAACCAGTTTTTGCATTGTGGAAGTGTAAGAAGCAGCACAGAAAGAGAGAGGAGAGAAAGCTTATTTAAACAAATAATGACCAAAATTTTCCCAAATTTGAAAAGCGAAGTGAACATCTAGTTCTACAAAGCCCAAGGACCTCAAACAGATTAAATATAAAGAGATCTTCACTGACACACATTATAATCAAATTCTCAAAAGCAAAGGCAACAAGGAAATTTTGAAAGCAGAAAGAGAAAAATGACTCACCACATAAAGAGAACATCCGTTAAACTATCAGTGGATTTTTTGACAGAAACTTCACAGATTAGGAGAGTGTGGAATGATACATATTCAGAGTGCTAAAAGGAAAAAAGAAAAACACTGCCAACCAGGGATACTATATACCTGAAAAAGTCGTTTATCCAATATGAAGGAGAGATAAAGACTTTCCAGACAAACAAAGCTATGGGAATTCATCACCACTATACCTGCCTTATAAGAAATGCTACTGGGAGCTACTGGGAGTTCTTTAAGTTCAAATAAAAGGATACTAACTAACATCATGAAAACATATTTAAGGCGGGAACTATGGCTCACACCTGTAATCTCAGCACTTTGGGAGGCCGGGACAGGAAGATCACTTGAGCCCAGGAGTTTGAGACCAGCCTGGGTGACATAGAAAAACCCCATCTCTACAAAAAATAGAAAAAAATTATCTGGGCATGGAGGTGCTCACCTGTAGTCTCAGCTACTCAGGAGGCTGAAGTGGAAGGATCACTTCAGCCAGGAGGTAAAGGCTGCAGTAAGCTGTGATTCCACCACTACATTCCAGCCTGGGTGACAGAATGAGATAAGAAAGAAAGGAAAGAGAGAAAGAGAGGAAGGAAGGGAGGGAGGGAGGGAGGGAGAGAGGGAGGAAGATCACATCACTGCACTTGAGCCTGGGTGATAGAGTGAGACTCCATCTCAAAATTAATTAATTAATTAATTAATTAAACAAATAAATTTTTAAAATTCTAAAATTTATATTGAACCTAAAATGAACCCACATAGCCAATGCAAGACTAAGCAAAAAGAACAAATCTAGAGGCGTCACATTACCCAACTTCAAACTATACTACAAGACTATAGTTACCAAAACAGCATGATACTGGTATAAAAGTAGGCATGTAGACCAATGATACAGAATAGAGAACCCAGAAATAAAGCCAAACACAGCCAACTGATCTTCAAGAAAGTAAACAAAAACATAAAGTGGGGAAAGGACACCCTATTCATCTAATGGTGCTGGGATAATTGGCAAGCTTCATTGGTGAATTCTACCAAACACTTAAAGAAGAGTTAATGCCTACAAAACACTGCTGAGTGAAATCACAGATGATACAAATGGAAAAATATTCCATACTCATGGATTGAAAGAATCAATATTATTAAAATGAGCATACTGCCAAAAGCAATCTACAGATTCAATGCTCTTCCTCTCAAATTACCAATGTCATTTTTCATAGAATCAGAAAAACTATTTTAAATTTAATATGGAACTAAAAAAGAGTTGTATAGTGAAAGCAACCTTAAGCAAAAAGAACAAAGCCAGAGGCATCAGATTACCTCACTTCAAACTATACTATAAGACTAGAGTAATCAAAGCAGTATGGTACTGACACAAAAGCAGACACATAGACCAGTGTAACAGAATAGACAACCCAGAAAGAAAGCCACACACTTACCACCATCAGATCTTAGGCAAAATCGACAAAAATAAGCTATAGGCAAAGGACTCCCTTGTCAATAAATACTGCTGGGATAACTGGTTAGCCATATGCAGAATGATACTGAACTTCTAGCTTTTACCATACACAAAAATTAACTCAAGATAGATTAAAGATTTAAATATAAAAGCTCAAACTATAAGAGTTCTAGAAGAAAATCTAAGAAACATTATTCTGGACATGAGCTTTGGGAAGGAATTTATGACTAAGTCCTCAAAAGCAGTTGCTACCAAAACTAAAATTGATAAGTGGGACCTAATTGAATTGAAGAGCTTCTGTATGCAAGAGAAACTATTAACAGAGTAAACAGACAACCTGCAGAACGGGAGAAAATGTTTGCAAACTATGTATCCAACATAGGTCTGATATCCGAATCTATAAGAAATGTAAAGAATTGAACAAGCAAAAAACAAATAAAAAAATGCAAAATGTATAAACCTCATTAAAAAATTAGCGAAACATATGAACAGATGCCTCTAAAAAAAAGACATACAAGTGACCAAAAAACATATGAAGAAATATTCAACATCACTAATTATCAGAGAAGAGCAAATTAAAACCAGAATAAGATATACCATCTTATACCAGTCAGAATTGCTACTGTTAAAAAGTCAAAAAATAACAGATGCTGGCAAGGCTGTGGAGAAAAGGGAACACTTATTCACTGTTGGTAGCAATGTAAATTAGCTCAGCTACTATGGGAAACAGTTTGGTGATTTCTCAAAGAACTCAAAACAGAACTAACATTTAACCCAGCAATCCCATTACTGGGTATACAATGAAAGGAAAATAAATTATTTTACCAAAGTGACACGTGCACTCATATGTTCATCACAACATTATTCACAATAGCAACGACATGGAATCACCCAAAATGATTATCAATGGTCATATATCTAATATGGGGTTAATATCTGAAATATATAAGGAACTCAACTCAATAGCAAGAAAATGAATAACCAGATTTTTAAACAAGAGAAGGTTTTGAGTAGACATTTCTCAAAAGAAGACATAAGAATGACTAAGAGGTATATGAAAATGCATTCAATATCACTAATCATCAGTGAAATGCAAATCAAAACCAGGATGAAATATCATTTCACACCTGTTAGAATGGCTATCTTCATAAAACAAAAGATAACAAGTATTGGAGAGGATATGGATAAAAGGGAACCCTTACACGGCATTGCTGAGAATGTAAATTGATACAGTCATTAAGGAAAACAGTTTGGAGAATCCTTAAAAATTAAAAATAGAACTACCATATGACCTAGAAATCCTACCTCTGGCTGTACATACAAAGGAAATGAAATCAATATCTCAAAGAGATAGATATCTACACTTCCATGTTCATAGTAGCCTTATTCACGACAGCTGAGATATAGAATCAACCATTGACCAATAAGTGGAAAAAGAAAATGCAGTATATATTTACAGTGGCATATTGTTCAGCCTTTAAATAAGAAGGAAACTGTCATTTGTGACAACCCGGTGAAGTGGAGGATATTAGGCTAAGTGAAATAAACCATGCACTGAAAGACAAATACTGCATGATCTCACTTATGTGTGAAATCTTAAAAAGTTGAACTCATAGAAGCAAAGAAAAGAATAGTGATTTCCAGTGGCTGAAGGGGTTGGGGAAATGGGGAGATGTCGGTCAAAGGGTATCGAGTTTCAGTGATGAAGGTTCTGGAGATCTAATGTACAGCATAGTGACTATAGTTAGTTGGGTTGTTTACTAGAAATTTGCTAGGAGGGTAGATCTTAAGTGTTCTCACCACAAAAAAAGATGATAACTCTTTTTTTGAGGTAATGGATATGTTGATAGCTTGACTATGGTAATCATTTCACAATGTATACATCTATCAAAACATCATGTTGTACACTGTAAATATACACTATTTTTGTGTGTCAATTATAGTGCAGTAAAACTGGAAAAAGTAAGAAAAAATTTTAAATAATGAAAAAGATGAAAGAGTCTGCCTACCATGAAAGTTAGCCTATAGTATCACTCAAAATTTTGAAGATGTCTAAAATCAGACCCACAGTTTCTGGTGACACATTTCAGTTTTATGAAGTATTAACTAAACCTATTTTGAAGTCAGTGTATTCTATTAATTTACTCCCAAATCAATTAACTGCATTAGTCAAGACTCTCTTAAAGTTAAATCATAAAACTAACTTCAGTCATCTTAAGCAAACAAGCTGCCTAGCTTGATTGCCGTGGCTTGAGAAAATACTCAGAGCAGCAGGTGCTCATCTTATGGACTGGTGATCTGGACTCACCACTGCCTGGATTTGCTTTCCCTTTCCATTTGTCTCCAGTCACTACCTCTATTGTCTGCACCCATCTCAAGTTGGAGAGAATGAAATTAAGTCAAGACAAGCCAGGGTTAAATTAATCAGAAGCAAGAAAAAGAACAAGAGTGAATAAAGACAGAAATGGACCCTCCCAGTCTTGAAACTTCAGAAAGTTACATTTGTCTTATCTGAGCTCCTGTCTCAAGAAACCAACAATCAAGCCTCTCAGATAGTATCAAGGAACAGAAACTTACCAGATTACCACATCTGGACAATGAGACATCAGACCTCTTGCCTATCGTGATTGCCTAACTAATCATCTGCTTCCTGTTGATTGACTTCTCTTCCTTACCCCTCCCTAATCCCTGTTTTCCTGCATGGTTACATTTCTTCCCTGCTACATAAACCCCTAATTTTAGCTGGTCAGGGAGATGGATTTAAGACTGATCTCTCATCTCCTTGGCTGCAGCACCCAAATAAAGCCTTCTTGCCCAGTAATACTTGTTGTCTCAGTTGGCTTTCTGGCTGGTGAGCAGCAGAACCTAGACCAAATCCTTGGCATTTCAGTAACAGTGTAAAACTGTCTATATGGCAAGGGAGTCCCTGGTGTCAAGCTCTGAGATTTCTAGAATCATGGTGGTTCCTGAACCATACTGATTCTTCCTCTGGTTCTGTGGGCTACTGCTAGATCCTTCAAATGAAGATCTCTTTTGGCTTATGCTGTTTTGAGTTGAGTTTCTGTCACTTGTAACCCAAAAAGTCCATAAACCTTTTTTTATTCAGATAAATCCACACTAATTAGAATTTACCTCTTTGAATAGTGCTGGAGAACTGATTTCCTGGGAAAGGAAATGTGTGGGCAATTTGTCATCAACCTAACGGTTTGGGATTTGTTACTGCAAGTGAGTCTTCAGGAGAGGGACTAGTATAAGTTATTTATGAGGCAAAAAAATGAAGCAGAAATATCAATCAATACTCAAGGCAAAGTTATAAAGACTCAAAGTAAAAGAAATAGAGTTAATATAAATATGTCATACTAATCAGCAAAGCTATTAATTTCCATGTTCAACAAGCATTCACTGAGCATTCTTTTTGTGCCAGGCACTGTGCTAGGTGCTATAGAGGTCAAAAAGAGACGTAATGCACAGTTCCTGCACTCTGAGTTTATATTTTTGATAGAGGACACAAAACTTTTGCCCACATTGCAGTTCTACAAAGTTGTAATGAAGTGGCCCGTAAAATAAGACAAAGTAAAGAATTATTCAGCGTCTCAAAAGTGAAGGAGTTTTGTCCCACATTGAGATGAGCTAAGATTCATGGAGGAGTGGCACTGACATGAATATTGAAAGAAGGGCATCCTTTAAACAAATAAAATGTGGAGTGGGAGAATAGGGGTAAAGAAAGGGTGGCTAAAACACTCTAAATAGAGAGAAGAACAAGAGCCAAAGCACAGGAGTTTGTAAACATCATTTTGCCAGGATAGTGAGTTTTGCCAGATAACATAAGGTCTTAAAAATCAGGCTCAGAGATTTAGACTTTGTCTGAGTGAATGAGACACCAGTGCAAATTGTATAAACAGAATGAAGCCAAATTAATAGAACAATGGTAGATTGGATGAACTGACCTTAGAAGACATTGAATAAGCACAGCCCTCAGAAGGCTATTAAAATAGTCTAGATGAGAGCTCATGGGTGAGTCATTTGAGACGTCACTAAGGAAATAGAGAAATAAGAATAGTTGTGGAAAATATTAAGGACATAGGACAGGCCTTGGCAATTGACTAGACAATGAAAGATGATGTCTAAGTTGTATGAACAGGAGCTAAAAGGAAAAGAGGGCCACTAACTGACCTAGGGGGAGGAAAGCAATAAAAGCAGGTTTATGAAGGGAAGGATAGCTTGGGCTTTCTCATGCTTGAGGTGTCTTGTGACTGTCCTAAGGTAGAAGACCAGGAAGCAGTTAAGTGTAAAACTCTTGAGTTTAGAAAAGAAGTTGGGAACACAGGTTTAGATTTGGTAGTGTGCAGAGAGTGAGTAGTTGAGGTCAAAAAATTTGACCAATTAGAGGAAGTGAGAAAAGAATTGGCAAAAGACATAAATAGCATTGGTAAATAGAAATCACCCCTTCCTTGTTTGATTTCTTGATCTCTTATCTTCTGTCCAATAGGGAATGATGATACTACTTAAGTCACAGGCAAAATAAGACAACAAATGTAAAGCACTTTGAATGCTGCCTGGAACATGGTAAGGATTCAGTGAATGTTGTCCTGGAGGATCAACAGAGTGATTGTTTTAATGAATGGAAGTAGTTAAATAAATAATATTATGTAGCCATTTAAAATTATGTTTTTGAAGAATAGTAAAATGACTTGGGGAAATGCCTTTAATTTAATATTGAGGGAAAATCAGAATAAAAATGGTAACTCTACCATGTAGAAATGTGAATACACACACAAACATTTGCAGTAAAAAAAATGCTCACAGTGGCTACCTCCAGGTAATGAGAATAATGCAAATCAAAGCTTTTTTTCTTTATTTTTCACTGCATTGCCTGTATTTTTATAATAAGTATATATTGCTTTATAATAAAAAAAATTCAAACAAAGAAAGTTTAATCAATAGCATCAAATATTTTAGAAAATTACAATGGAGGAAAAACCATTGATTGTGGCAACCAGATGATCACTGGTGACAGTTTTAGCAGAATAATGATGGTAGAAGCTACTTTAAAATATAAAATATTTCGGTCGGGCGCGGTGGCTCACGCCTGTAATCCCAGCACTTTGGGAGGCCGAGATGGGCGGATCACGAGGTCAAGAGAACAAGACCATCCTGGCCACCATGGTGAAACCCTGTCTCTACTAAAAATACAAAAAATAGCTGGGCGTGGTGGTGCGCGCCTGTAATCTCAGCTATTCAGGAGGCTGAGGCAAGAGAATCGCTTGAACCTGGGAGGTGGAGGTTGCAGTGAGCCGAGATCGCGCCATTGCACTCCAGCCTCACAACAGAGCGAGACTTTGTCTCGAAAAAAGAAAAAAGAAATAGAACAGGCCGGGCGCGGTGGCTCAAGCCTGTAATCCCAGCACTTTGGGAGGCCGAGGCGGGTGGATCACGAGGTCAAGAGATCGAGACCATCCTGGTCAACATGGTGAAACCCCGTCTCTACTAAAAATACAAAAAATTAGCTGGGCATGGTGGCGCGTGCCTGTAATCCCAGCTACTCAGGAGGCTGAGGCAGGAGAATTGCCTGAACCCAGGAGGCGGAGGTTGCGGTGAGCCGAGATCGCGCGATTGTACTCCAGCCTGGGTAATGAGCGAAACTCCGTCTCAAAAAAAAAAAAAAAAAAAAAAAAAAAAAAAACAGTATTAATAAGGTTGAAACCATCCGTGTACTTCCCTCTAATAACATTTCCCCTTTTTCTCTGCAAGAAGTAGAGATTATTCCAAATGCTGTGCTTAAAGCCATATTTTGAAGAGTTCTGTGAGCAGGTGTTGAGAGAATGAAGACTGGGACTCTGGAAGACTTTCATGATTTGGTGGTAAAGTAGAAGAAAACAATGGAACAATAGTTTTTGAGGGAAGTACAGAGTGGAGAGAAGGTTTGTAATTTAGAATAGAGCAGAAGTGAGAATGGTTCCAGCAGAAGTCAAGGTATAGATTAAAGATGCAAGAGATATGGGAAGCTATGACCAAAAAAAATCTACTCTCAAAAAGGCCAGAATGGTTGAAATAGGCATTTTGGGGAGAAGTACAGCTACATTCCTGAATGATCCATTCTGGTCGTTAAAACTACTCCATTATTCAATTTAATGGGTGTATTTTCCTTGTCCTTCAGGGTAAAATACATGTTACATTAGCATAAACCTTTTTTTTTTAAATCAGTCAAATCTCATTGGAAATGTTACAAAAAGAGAGAAATGGTTAAAACTCAACAAAACATTAACAGAACATACAGAGAGAAAAATGTTGCTGTAATTCCTTGACGAATTGAACTCTGTAAAACAGAAGATTTCTTCATTTTTATTTCAAATAGTGCCACATGTGTAAATCAATTTGTGGTCCCATTTTTACATTATTATTGAAAATGAATAAAAGAGCTACTTGGCTGTTCAAGATGTTACTCTATTTTTCTCAACAAGATTATGCAATAATACCTAAATTTTTAACCAACAGAATGAAGTTGGGTTATGGAACAAATTATTCATAGAGATAGGACTCGCTTCATAAAAGGTAGACTCTCGTGAAACAATGTGAGCAAGATTTGAATATTATTAGTTGCGCCCCAAATATTTCATTCCCAGTTCTGATGATAGTGAAATACATTGAGCTAGCATTTGATAATATTAAAATGGCTATATGCTTTTGAAGGATTTAAAAGACTTGATCTTAAGAAACTATTTACAATATTCAATCGGTATGCCTCCTCACATACATCTTTGAAAGCATTTATTAAAATTAATCAGCATTAGTCTGAATTCTTATTTAAAGAGTAGGGTAATCCAGGATAGCATCTGTCTCCGTAACTGTATTTGCCTGATATTAAATTGCTTCCATGCATGTTTTAGGCAAAATAATCATATATTAAGCTATTATGAACTCAGGCAGCATCTAATTACTTGTCACTAAAAATTATTTACCAGTAAAAATTATTTTGAATTCTCTTCCATCTAAAAAAACCATAAGCAGTATATAATGTCATTGATTCTCAGAGATATCACATGGACATGTATTTGAGTCCCAATATTTTGTGATTAGAAAAATAAAGTCATAGAACAGGTCTCCAAAATTGTTTTCAAACTGGTTCACTTATGAAACAGTCAATATTATTCATATATAATTTTCATAGGATATATATTTGCTAAAAAAACACCAAAATTTTTCCTATGTGGAATGATTATTTTTATCATTTTAAGAAACATTGGGAAAATACATTAAAGTTCTTCTCTATTTACGACCATTGCTCTTGAGTAAGTTACCTAGCACCCACAAAGAATGCTTATCCATAGCTGTCAGTCATTCACTGGTAGGTCCCACCTAGAGACCCACTGGTAGATCATCATGCACATAGAAAAAACTTAGTTATCATTGACCATGAAGGACTTTGTGAATATATACTAATGACCGGTAATCTTCCACTAGAGTTTCTGATTCCAATATGTTCGGGGTAGGACCTAAGAATTTGTAATTTTTTTTTTAGTGCTACATTCCATGCCAAAAGGAATCTGTATTTTTAACAAGTCCTGGGTGATGCTAATGCTACTGGTCTAAGGACCACACTTGGAGAACTACTGGTATAAATAATATGCTTAAACGCATAAACCTCTAGGACACATATGCAATGACAATGCCATTGACTTGACTTTTGATGGCTTCTCATCTACAAATACAATAACATTCCTCTGAGTATCTTGTTCTTTTAGATACGCCCTAATGTTAATCTCAGCCAGGATGACATAGCAATTTTTGATGTCCTAAAGGACTTACAATTCGGTGTAGGGTACTTGTTATCCCACTCTCTTCCTGTCTGCATTTGACCCAGGACAGTGGGGAAAAACAGATGTCATCTAGCCTCTAATTAGAGAGTCCCTCTGAAATGGGGTAAATTTGTCTCTCTCTTTCTTTTTTTTTTGAGATGAAGCCTGTCTCTCTGTGGCCCAGGCTGCAGTACAGTGGCAAGATCTCAGCTCACTGCAACCTCCTCCTCCCCAGTTCAAGCGATTCTCCTGTCTCAGCCTCCCGAGTAGCTAGGACTACAGGCGCGTGCCACCACACCTGGCTCATTTTTTGTATTTTTAGTAGAGACAGGGTTTCGGGGTTTCACCATGTTAGCCAGGATGGTCTTGAACTCCTGACCTTGTGATCCACCTGCCTCAGCCTCCCAAGGTCCTGAGATTACAAGCATGAGCCACCGTGCCCAGCCAATTTGTCTCTTTTTTATGGATAAGAAATCATGTCTTGTGGTACTCCAGTGGCGTTTCTTGCAAGGAAATTCTTTTATTCCCTTAATATGAAAGAAAATTATAGTCCATTAGTAAGCAAAAGGGATGACTGCAAAATCATGAATATAATGAAATCAATAGACTAAATAGAAGTTTTGTGGAATTTGATATCTTTATCAGTCAGATTCCTGAAGGAAATATAAGTCTTTCTAGATATTTTAAACAGATATTTCACATAATCAGGTGTTGTTTGCAAAATCATTGAAGGAGTTGGAGTATCTGACATCAAGAAGTCTGATCTAGGAATCAGAAAGCGCTTGCCAGCGCTGTCTCTCAGCACCCACAAATCTGGTGATGAGATACTGGTATGCCAAATCTGGCCACCTCAACTCCTTCTAGGTACATGTCTCCATAACTTTGCTCTTTGGGAGAAGAATACGGTCTTTACTTTATTTCTTCCTTCCAAAGATAAGGCGTGTGCATCTAACTGACAGAATCCAATTTGTATCCTGAACCCTAGTTTTAGTTCTTAGATTTCTAGCCCCTGCAGGACAGTAAGGTACTCTAAGATTAGGGATGGACACCGAACAAGCTGATACACATGCTGATATATTTCCATGACAATTGTTCACTACCATGTGAAAAAGTCTATGTTTGTCCCAGTTATTTCCTGTTCCTACTATTCCTTCTCCTCTTGCGTGTGTACACATTCACATACACACAGGCATGCATACACAAGCACACACACAAGCACAGCTGGGTATATCCTACCTTCCTTGTTTCTGTGAGACTCACTGTCATTTGATTCCTAAATATTTGCATCACTTTCTATTCTTTTCATAAGAAAGTTTTCAAATTGTAGGAGACATAGGTCATCTACGCCTGTCTTTTACTTTAAAGCTTAGGAAGCTGAGGCCAAGAGGTAGATGTCTAGTAATTGGCTGAGTAGGGAGCTGAATCCAGTTCCACTGTTTCTCAATCCTATTCACCTTCCACAAAACATGTAACTCTGTCACTGAACTATGTTGATTTTTCTCTTTATGTCCCTTATTGACATCCCTTCATAGTACCACTATTCTAGCTCGACTCTTCAAATCTCAAACATGAATTCAAGCAAGAGACCCTGAGATTATCTTCCTGCCCCCTGCGCCTCTCCACTTTAATTTACTCCATATTTTGCCACCATGTCTTCATTCTCCTAAAAATTCTTCACTTCAATCACTAAAACAGCATAGATGTTGCTGACAGAATGAAGTTCAAGTTCTTAGTCTGGCCCACCAACAGCCAGTCCTCACTATCTTATCCAATTTCACTCTTATATAAGAGGATTAGGACCTTAGCCATTTAGTGATAAGGTATGTCCTTTAATTTACCAGGACAAATCAGGAATAAGAAGTGGTTAACTATTAGGTCAAAGACATAATTAGGAGTCAGATCTGATCTTTTGGTTAGATCAGGGACTACCAATCAAAATATGAGAACTTGGAATAAGGTACCATTCAAGACCTCTTAGCAAAGTTATGAAGCTGAATGGTAATTCAGCATCAATAGAGCAATAACTAAATAAATATTGTTTTAAATCAAAAGGTCTAATTTTTATTTCAAGTTTCAACATTCCCTATATGACTTTGAAGCCCATTACTTAACCTCTTTAAGACAATTTCATCATTTGTAAAATAAAGACAGTGATAACTTCCTAGTAGGGGGTGTTGTTAAAAATAAATGAAATAACATATATGAAATAATTGTGGATAGTATCTAGCATATATTATTAATTCACTCTTTTTTTTATTCCTTCCTTTATTTATTCACCTACAATTTACCAGGTACTAATCAAAGTGCTTTTTAGACAATACTCAAGAATGCAGTGAAAAACAAAATATATAAAGTTTCTGGCATTATGGAACTTGCAAACTACCGGAAGAGACAGACAATAAATAAATGAACATAAATATAATTACATAATTACAAACTGGGATATGTGCCATGAAATTAAAGAATAAAGTGGCATGAGAATGACCAGCAGCAGGAGGGACCTAATTTAAATTGAGGTGGTCAGGGAAGACCTCTCTCAGGAAATACCATTAAAACTGAGGCATGAAGGAGAGGAATTAACTAATTGAAGAGGAAACAAAGAGTGTGACCAGTAAATGCTAATTATTTTCTGCATCTGCACTGTGGATGATAGTCCCTTTAGTTAGTCTTTAGGTGGAAATATGAAAGCCAATACCAAAAATGATGGCTGAAAGAGCTGAAAGCAGTCACCTTGATGGTGAAGAAGAATGAAGGATCAGTGATATTCTGGAGCTGGTTCACATTGACTCTCAAGAGCTGATAGTGCATCACATGGCTAGATTGAATTTGGCCATGGATGGAGTATTTACAATATGGAAATCAATATATATTACAAATGAAGGCTTTTTTTTTCTCCAGAGAATTTGTTGTGCATTTTTTTTTTAATTTTCAATTTTTGTGGGCACATAGTAGGTGTATATATTTATAGGATACATTAGATATTTTGATCCAGGCATGCAATGTGAATATAATCACATCATGGGGAATGGGGTATCCATCCTCTCAAGCATTTATCTTTTGTGTTACAAACAATCCAGTTATACTCTTTTATTTTTACATGTACAATTAAGTAATTATTGACTATAGTCCCCTGTCAAATACCCATTAACCATCCCTTCCCTCCCAACCCCCACTACAGTTCCTAGCCTCTGGTAACTCTCATTCTATTCTCTATCTCCATGAGTTCATTTGTTTCTAATTTTAGCTCTCACAAATAACTAAGAACATGCAATGTTTGTCTTTCTGTGACTGATTTGATTCCATCCATTTTGTTGCAAATGACAGCATCTCATTCTTTTCTATGGCTGAATAATACTCTATTTTTGGTTGTTAAATATTGACCAGCACACCACTTGCAAAAGCCTGCCATACTATTTGATATTTTGAACTATGTTCTTTAGTAAAGACAAAAATTAAATTTAAAAAATATAAAAGGCCAAGTGCGGTGGCTCATGCCTGTAATCCCAGCACTTTGGGAGGCTGAGGCGGGCAGATTACCTGAGGTGGAGGTGATCTGCCCACCTCAGCCTCCCAAAGTGGTTCGAAACCAGCCTGGCAACATAGTGAAAACCCCTGGCCAACATGGTGAAAACTCTACTAAAAAGACAGTGAGCCAAGATTGTGACACTGCACTCCAGCCTGGGTGACAAAGTGAGACTCCATTTCAAAAGGATAGATAGATAGAGAGATAGAGAGATGGATAGATAGATATAAATTTAAATACTGGATTAGAACATAAAATTTTATTATTGAGAAAGAGTCTTGCTCTGTCGCCTAGGCTGGAGTGCAGTGGCATGATCTCAGCTTACTGCTACCTCCACCTTCAGGGTTCAAGCAATTCTCTTGCCTCAGTCTCCTGAGTAGCTGAGATTACAGGTGTGCGCCACTACACCTGGCTAGTTTTTGTATTTTTAGTAGAGTCAAAGTTTCACCATGTTGGCCAGGCTGGTCACTCCTGACCTCAACTGATCCACCTGCCTTGGCCTCCCAAAGTGCTAAAATTATAGGTGTGAGCCATCGTGAGTGGCCTAGAACATGAATTTTTTCTTTTCCTTTCTTTTTTTTTTTTTTTTTTTTTTTTGTTGAGACAGAATCATGTTCTGTCGCCAGACTGGTGTGCAGTGGGGCCATCTCGGCTCACTGCAACCTCCAATTCCCTGGTTCAAGCGATTCTCCTGCCTCAGCCTCCGAAGTAGCTGAGATTACAGACATGCACCACCAAGCCCAGCTAATTTTTGTATTTTTAGTAGAGATGGGGTTTCACCATGTTGGCCAGGAAGTTCTAGATCTCCTGACCTCGTGATTCACCCACCTCTGCCTCCCAAAGTGCTGGGATTACAGGCATGAGCCTCCGCGCCTGGTCAAAATTATTTTTAACTGTGAATAATATATCAATCCGGGTCCAGTCAGGAAAAAAAGAAACCATGCTAAGTACTTCAAACAGAAGATATTTAATACAGAGAATTTTTATACAAGCATTTAAAGATTGAGGTGGGAGGCTGAAGTAATTTGGATATTAAAAATGCCAGGGAAAGTTATAACTTCTAGGGCTGGAGAGACAAATAGGAACAGATAGTATCAGAATCTTAAAGTTCTAAGGTGTTGTAGGATAGGAAGGGACACCTCCATGCAACTGATACTCAAATCTCTGAGGAAGAAGTGCAGCCAGGTGGGCGCAGGAAGGCCAAGGAGACAGGGCTAGAAGACAATGGAAATGGTATTCTGGAGATAGTGTGAGGGGTGCTAAGACAGTTGATGAAGGATGGGTGGGCGGGTGAGGGATTGTGGTGGGACTGCTACTCCAACAGCATGGCTGCTGCATGTACTTCTGAGGGGCAGCGCAGTGCTGGCTTTGGAAGTGCCACAGGAAGCCTGAAGCTATAGCTACAGCTGTTCTCTCCTACTGGAAGGGGGCAAACCTGAGCTGGAAGCCAGGAGAGGGTCCATCCCCTCTTCCTCTCCACTATTTCATCAATGTCTCCTATAGGTAGAATCTCTCTGGAACTGAGCTGGAAGATGCAGTTTTGTAGTCCCAGTCCTACAGGTGTAGAGCTGAGAAAAATAGACAAATAACTGGCAAAGTGGAGGCGTTCGTTTTCACAATTTATAGTTGAAATTATATGGGACTGCAAGGACTAGTTCATAGGCTAAGTTGTCAAGTTATGTTTTGCTGTCAGAATAGGCAGAAGAGTCTCACGAGCCTGAGGGGAAACAGCCTGGGAAACAATTCTCCATGGGTCTCCCGTATTTCTGCATGTCTTATGAGCAGGGGCACTGGCAACTTTTGTTATTCACTAATTTTTCAAGGATGTTCGTATAACAAATAGCCTTGGAAGATAGATATAATATCTCCCTCTGGAACAGATGGAAGGTTTGTTTGCTGTCCAATATAATAAATACACTGGTCTCCTCCTGGGCAAAAGTTGGACAGATTTTGCTTGCATGAGGCATAAAGAAAAAGATTACAAAAGATTGGGGTTTCCTAAGCTGTGGTTCCTCAGCTATGATACAGACTCTTACATATGCATCCGCCTGACTTGTTCAGTATCATTCCTATGGGACTTGTGGGGCAAGAGGAACCTATGTGAATATGAAGCTCATGCTGCTTTTGTGTCATGATTAATAAAGTCCTTTGTCTCTTACCCAGAAGTCCCCTGCTTCTATCAACGTTCATGTGGCAGGCTAACCTGTTTGCCTGCAAGTAGAGTAAATCTCAGATCCTTCACAATTTTTGACAGAATCTTCCATTCAATTCCTCAGACACTGTGAAATGATTGCTTACCCAGCCTTTGTGGACATGTCCAGTGTACAGATGATGAATTCTCTCTGCTCTAAAGCAATTCACAGTGTAAAAGGAAAGAAGTGCTTTCCCAACACCTCCATCACCACCACCATCACCACTTGTGCTATCACCACCTCCATTACCACCATTGGCAGAGAAAACTGATACAAGTCAGTCTTCAAAAATAGTCAGCGAATCTTTATCTGCCATTGTCTTCTTTCTTACTGCTTTGCCTTTTGGGTTTATTCTTTGCTGTACTTCTGGTGGAGTTCTAGAAGGGGAAAATTGTTAGAGGTTTTCAACCTGTCATATTTGAACAGGAATGCCTCAATTTTTACTTTCTATAACATGTGTTTATGTGTTTTTTTGTTTCCATACATACTAATGAACTTAAATCTTCAGGGTCCTGCCTTGCAAAAGGACAGCTGTCTGTATGTCATCTTAGGAGTAAGAATGGTGTATAAACCTTCACCCATAAAACCTTTCTCAGAAAACTTTTTTTTCTTTGGAGACTTGTTAGCCATCATTAACACTGGCATGCAAGTTTCTCCTCCTTATCAAAAATACCTAAATCTCTGTGGCTTCAAATAAATGCTAATTATTTGAAGCCACAGAGATTTAGGTATTTTTGATAAGGAAGAGAAACCAGAGACTTCTTTTTGGCATCTTGAATGATGATTTACAATAGAGTACCTCCTGGAAGAAAGGGCTGAAGCTGCTATCTGAAGATACAATTGACTAATTCCCAATTGTATCTAGGGCTGGCAGAATGTTTTTTCACTGAGCTGAGGTGTGTATCTCTACAAGTCTCTAACTTTCCAGGAAATAAACAATGTATTGAACTCAATAATTTTACTGAACCTTGAGCTATTTCTGATCCATCCATTGCAATAAAGAGAAAAAGCACAGCTTCTGCATCTTCTGCCCATTAAACAAAATTAGTTTACCTTTTCACCAGCTTAAACGAAACAGCAACTCAATGGTCCTCCTAGGACTAACCAAATAAGAAAATAGTGCTCTAATCAATGTTACTGCTTAGGCTTAATAGTTTTCTGATATTTGGTCTAAATTTTATTGCTGTCAGTTGAGTATCTCTTTTTAAGAATTCTAGTTGCCTCTCAAAATTATGTGCATATGTTTCATGTAATATATCTCCTTGTTGAAGATGGGTAAGGGGACACTGAGAATGACATTGGTTACTGAGTTTTTCCTGTTATTACAATCAATGGTTTCTTTATGATCATTTTGTTAAACTAGGCATGTATTATATTTTTTATTTTGAGTTCAGTGAAGTCAGTGCTGTTGGCCACTTATCCCCATGTTCAGAATTTTCCTCCCATTTGATGAGAAAGTTGATAACAGTGTCTTTTCATCAAGGTGCTTTTAAGGCAATTTTAATGTTTTTGTTTAACATGGCTCAAAGAGCAACCCAAAAAATCAAGATACAGATGCTGATTAAAACACACGGCTGTCTGCTTCCTTGCATATTGGCCCAGTGCCTGGAAGGATTGTACACCAGCAGGTGGATAGGATTGTGGCTGATACACCTGACGTGAGAATGGACTATAATGAAACCCAGGCTGCACTCCAGTACAAATCAGGATCTTCATGTCTTTGACTAAATCACTTCAGATCAAGCCTCTATTATGGCAGAACTAACTATGGATTTCAAAATTAAAATCAGGAAGGACTTCAGTATCATTATGTTATTTCCACAGGAATTTTATACTTGGGGGATGATATCATGAAAATGAAGAAGATAAAAACCACTGTGGTAGACTGACTGCAAAAAAAGAAAAACGACTCCAATTCTTTACCCCTTCTTTGCCATATCACTCTGTAGTGCTCTCCCACTCTGACTCTGGCTTGACCAGGTAAATCGCCTGAGCCAACAGGATATTATCAAATATGGTGCAAACAGAGGCTTGAAAGCACTTACTTGTCTCTTGCTCTCCTGCACTTCTGCCACCACCATGAGCAAATGAGTGGGCTAGCCCGCTAGTGGATGAGAGACACATGCTCAGTCCCCCCGGTTACCTAGCTGATAGTTAGCCAACCACCTGACATGTCAGTGAGTCCAATCTGGACCAGAGGAACTACCTTACCAAGGCCAACATAAATTCCAGATCAACAAACTAATAAGCTAAGTAAATGCTAATTATTTGAAGCCACAGAGATTTGAGGTGGCACCACTGAGCATCATCATGGTAACTGACAATTCATACTACTACTGTTCAATTCAAAAACATTCACCGTGTGCCTAGGAGGCTCTGAGATGATGCAAGCATGAGTAAGGCATAATAGTCCTTTCCCTCAACATACTTATAAACTAATAGAAAAGACTTGTAAACAAAGAACGTCAATGTAAAGTAGTGCTAAATATAAGCACAAATGTGATGCTGTGAAACATTACGCAGTTTCAGTAACTGTAAAGAATCCTTACAATGTGAAATGTATTACATTACAAGGGGTATATAAGCATATATAGACATATGTGTGTTGCCTGCACAGTATGGTACACAGAATCAGGGATACCCACTCAAACTACCATAGCGAATGGTATGTTTACTGGTGTCAATGCGGGTGTTTACTGATTTGATGCCAAAGGTTCATAATGTTCATGTATCTGCCTGTTTGGGATTGAGGGAAGTCTTCCTTGTCAGCTTGAGCCCCAATCAGGAGGTCACTTGCCTTTTCGATGGGAAGGAAATAAAATACCATTCACCTTATCATGGTTTGTGTAAAATTGTAAACAAAGG
Source organism: Aotus nancymaae (assembly GCF_030222135.1). Taxonomy (NCBI): domain Eukaryota; kingdom Metazoa; phylum Chordata; class Mammalia; order Primates; family Aotidae; genus Aotus; species Aotus nancymaae. Next base: position 23,103,476 of record NW_026988431.1, read on the forward strand.
GAAAGAAGGATTGTGTCAGAGGCAGCTGAGCATCAAATAGAGAAAGATCTCATTAGAAAGAAGAGCTGAAGCATCATTGTCTGGTACCTTGCTACTCGAAGTGTGCTCTATGGACCAGCAGCATCAGCTTTACCTGGGAACTCATTAGAAATGCTGATCTCAAGTCCTGTGCCAGACACAATGAACCAGAATCTTCATTATAACAAGGACCCCGGCTGGGCGCTGTGGCTCAAGCCTGTAATCCCAGCACTTTGGGAGGCCAAGGTGAGCAGATCACGAGGACAAAAGATCAAGACCATCCTGGCCAACATGGGAAAACTAAAAGTACAAAATTACTCTACTCAAAAATACAAAATTATCTGGGAGTGGTGGCGCACACCTGTAGTCCCAGCTACTCGGGAGGCTGAGGCAGGAGAATTACTTGAACCTGAGAGGCGGAGGTTGCAGTGAATTGAGATCGCGCCACTTCACTCCAGCCTGGCGCCTGGCGACAAAGCAAGACTCTGTCTCAAAAAAAATAAAATAAAATAAAAAATAACAAGGACCCCAGGTAATTCTTACCCACATTACAATTTGAGATTAAAGTTTGAGGAGCACTGGTCTAGCCCAGCTGAGCTTCAAGTGACCTTATCCAAATATGAAGATATGGGAGCAAATGCAAGCATCATTTTTTTTTTTTGCGTGTGTGTGTGTATGTGTGTGTGTGTGTGTGTGTGTTTGTGTTTGAGACAGAGTCTCACTGCAATGGCCAGGCTGGAGTGCAATGGTGCCATCTTGGTGCACTGCAACCTCCACTTCCTGGGTTCAAGCAGCTCTCCTGCCTCAGCCTTCCAAGTAGTCAAGGTTGCAGGTGCATGCCACCATGCCTGGCTAAATTTTGTACTTTTAGTAGATATGGGGTTTCACCGTATTGGCCAGGCTGATCTCTAGCTCCTGACCGCAGGTAATCTGCCCACTTTGGCCTCCCAAAGTCTGAGATTACAGGCTTGAACCACCGTGCCCGGCCAGTTTTTTTTGCATTTGAAGGCATAATAAAGAGAAAGCAATATTGTTCAAAGCAAATAAAATAAAGGTAATAAAAACACTTAAAACTGCTACAGTATCAAGCAATAATCAAACAGGCATTTCTAAGAGACTGAATATATATATATGTATGTATGTATATATATATACACATATATAGATATACACATATATATATGTAAGAGTACTGTGTAGTGAATTCTCTTATAAAAGTATATGTTAAACTGTGGGTCACTGACAAGAAAAATTTTAAAACTATTGCTTTAAAGTCAACATTGGGCCAGGCTCAGTGGCTCATGGCTTGGCTCAGCATTTTGGAAGGCCAAGACAGGCGTGTCACCTGAGGTCGGAAGTTCGAGACCAGCCTGGCCAACATGGTGAAATTTCGTCTCTACTAAAAACACAAAAAAATTAGCCAGGCATAATGACAGGCACCTGTAATCCTAGCTACTCAGGAGGCTGAAGCAGGAGAATCACTTGAACATAGGAGGCGGAGATTGTGGTGAGCTAAAATCAAGCCCCTGTACTTCAGCCTGGGCAACAAGACCAAACTCCATCCCCAAAAAATAATAAAAATTTTAAAATAAAAAAAAATTGAAAATATGAAAAAGTCAACAGTTGAATAAGCATATAAACAAAGATGGAGAAATAGTCACAAATGAAGATATTAATTTTTTAAGTTACAAACAAGACAACAATAATTCTGGATATGACAATTTATCAATAGACCTTGAATAAACAAAAACAGAGAACTCTGGAATGTACCAGGCTAAAGCTGAGACCATTCTTGTTGGTTCTTAGGTACTCATACTCAAGCTAAAAATAGAGGAATATATATACATATACATATATATATCCTGCACTTCCAACAGTGAAGGATCAATCACTCTCAAGTAATCTATTATGCCCATAAAACCTTGAGGTAGAGAATCTTTTTAGATATTCTAAAGGAGATATCTGAAGTATATGAGCACCAACTGCAAATTTCAGTGGAAAGTAGTAGACTAAATCATGTAAGAAACATTCTTCCTCACAGTGGTTCTTAATCTTGGGGCCCCTTTGAAAATCTGTTAATAGCAAAGTGCCTTCTTCCTATAAAAATACACATATTTAGTTACAGACAGATTTTTTTAGGAAAATGAAGAACCTCCAAAGCCATTCACAAACCACTTCCTCACAGTGCTGATCTCCAAATTAAGAGTCCCTAAAAGAATACGGCTTTAAGAAAGCTTATTGCCTGTGGGTGTGCTACATGTTATTCAAGTATCCATTAATTGGTGACAACTTGATATGCAGAGTCTTCATCTCACAGAATTAATAAAGCAGGGAACAAATTTAGTAAATGAAGCCTTGCAGTAATCAGAGGTGAGTTCCCAGTAGCCCAGTTCTCAGGTTCTGCTAGTGGTGCAATACCACCTTGCCTGTGCTTGATAGAGCTTTCTATCCTTCCTTTCTGTCTTGTTCATCTCTTTCTGTTGTAATCTTTTTTTAAAGTTTGGTAAAATTGATAAAATATAAAAGTTATGATCTCAACCTTCTTTAAGTGTGAAATTTAGTAGTGTTAACTATATTCATATTCACTGTAGAAAATTTGGAAACTATAAAAAAGAATAAAGAAGAACAGTAAAATTGTCCCTAAGCCATCAACCAAGAGCTATCTACTGTTAAGATTTTGGTGCTTTTCTCTTAGTTTTTCTGCTACAGTATATAAATTTACATAAATATAAAAATGTTGTGCAGTATGTATACATGTATATATATCTGCATATCTGCATATGATATTTCAAATCGGGATATTACATATAATTTTGCATTCTGTTACCATATTTACAATAACATTATAATTATATTGTTAGTGTGCCCTCAAGTTATTAAAATTCTTTTTAATTTCTATTTGATATTCCATTTTATCTATAGGTCATAACTAACTAATCATTTCCCTACTGTTTAATGTTTGCATTATTTCCAGTGCTTTATTTATTATAAACCTCTGATGAACACCTTTCTACAAAATCTTTTTCTTCCTTTGTTGCCCAAGCTGGAGTGCAGTTGTGCGATCTTGGCTCACTGCAACTTCTGCCTCTTGAGTTCAAGCAACTGCCTCAGCACGCTTCCGCCACAGCACCAGCTAATTTTTGTATTTTTAGTAGAGACAGGGTTTCACCATCTTGGCCAGGCTGGTCTTGAACTCCTGACCTCATGATCCACCCACCTCGGCCTCCCAAAGTGCTGGGATTACAGGCGTGACCCACCACGCCTGGCCACCTTTCTACAAAATTTTTATCTGTGTTGCCAATGACCTTTTTTCTTTTTTGCAGGTTACTAGTTTTTTCTTTATTTAGCTGTGGTTATGGAGACTATCCCAATTTCCCATAAAATGGTCTCTCAAAACTGCTGCAATATCACGGCATAAAAAAACTCAAAAGTGCCAGTAGGCATAAGAACTAGAGTTTTTAAAATCATAAACCACAATGCTGGATAATATTTGAATGAGAATATTTGATATGGATAATATGGATTGTTAGATAAAAGATACCAAAATGTCATTACTACTTCTGTTGGATAGATAACTGAAGTTAGAATTATTGGGTCCAATGGTGTGAATTTATGTAAGTCTCTTAATATATGTATTGCCAAGTTACTGGGAATTTGCAACTAAGTTATAGTTAGAGTGCCTGTCCAACACTTTTACCAGTATTATCTTTTATTAGTCTTTGCGTATTCCTGAGACCAAAAGAATGGTATTTTTGTTTTGTTTTAATTTGCATTTTCATAAGTTTAATGTCCTTTTATATTTCTTCTGTGAGTCATCGCCTTCCTTTTTTTTTGTTTTTCTTACTGGAGCATTCATATTTCTCTTATTCGTTTGTGAGAGTTCTTTGTTGATGAAGTAAATAAACCTTTTGCTATTTTGTTGGAAATACTTTTCTGAATTTGCATTTGCCCTTATTTTTATAAAAATGCTTTATAACCTACAGAAGATTTAAATTTTAATGAAATTGAATGTATTAATCTTATGTGATTTCTTAAGCTGTCTTTATGCCGAGAATGTCCTTCTCTAGGACAGATTAATTAATTAATTCTTTCTATTTTTGCATTTAATTTTTTAATCCACCTAAAAGTTATCTTCGTGTCCTGTGCGATGAAAACCTAACTTAATCTCTCTACCTCACCCTGACTTTTCACTGACCACCACCAAATTTAGTCAATTTTCCTAAAAGGAACAAAATGTTCAATGACATTTTGGGAAATAGCACTATAGTCTTTTATTATTAAGAATGATTTAGGCTAGGTGTGGTGACTCATGCTTGTAATCCTTGCACTCTTGGAGGCCAAGGCAGTCAGATCACATGAGGCCAGGAGTTTGAGACTGGCCTGGCCAATACTGTGAAACCATGTCTCTACTAAAAAAAATAAAATACAAAAATTAGTCAGGTGTGGTGGTGCATGTCTGTAATTCCAGCTACTCAGGAGGTTCAGGCATCAGAATTGCTCGAAACTGGGAGGTGGATGGAGGTCACAGTGAGCCGAGATTGCACCAGTGCTTTCCAGCCCGGGCGACAGAGAGAAACTTTGTCTCACAAGAAAAAGAAAAAAAAGAATGATTTAGGTTATTGTTTAAGATAGTTATTAAGAAAATGTAATTTCATTCTTGGTTTACTGAGAGTTTCTATCAGGAATAAATGTTCACTTTATTAAATAACTTTTTCAGCCTATACTGAGATTATAATGATTTTTTTAGTTTGTTCTGATAATACGTATATATGATTTTCTAATATTAAATCACCTTTGCATTACAAGTCTAAATGCAACTAAATCATAGCAGATGGTTATTTTAATGTAACTTATTAATTCACTGTATTAACATCATGATTTTTTTATCCTAATACATAAGTAAAATTGTGTTTTGCACTTTTAAAGTTTTGTATCAAAGTTATGTTAGTTTCATAAAGTTATTTGGATAATTTTTCGTATATATAAAACATTTCCATCAGATTTCTCTTACATCCACTTTTTCAAAACTAAGATTCATTTAATTATATTTAATCTCTGTTCAAAGTACCTCATGAATTTATCAATTCTTCCATTTGTTTTATTTATTAATCTCTGTTTTTGTCTATATCAATTCCATACTTCTGTCTTGTTCCAGTTTTTCTGGTTGAATTGGTTTTTTTTGTTTGTTTTCTGTGGCCTTTAGAGGTACTAAAGTATAGTATATTTACATCAAAATGCACAAGCATGTATGTAAAGCTCAAATGAAAATCATCAGTCAGTTAATTCCATCTGCCTCTTATAAAAAGGAAAAAATGTTAAATAGAACATTATTTCATGGACACTTGAAAATGCACAACTTTTATTTGTGATGCACACAATCTAATGCTATACTTATTAAATCAGCCTATTGTTATATTATTCAAACTGTCAGAACTCTTTTGGCTGCAGTGGCAGACTCCACTTGAACAGTCTTAAGTCAAAGGAAGATTCATTGAATAGAGTGAATAGCATTCCTGTTACTTGCAATCAAAACATCGTTAAATTCGGCTGGTCCTGGTGACTCACGCCTGTAATCTCAGTGCTTTGGGAAGCCAAGGTGAGAGGATCACTTGAGGCTAGGAGTTTGAGACCAACAGGAGCAGCATGATGAGACCCTGTCTCTACAAAAAATAAAATAAAAAATTTAGTCAGGAATGGTGGCATGCCTGTTGGCCTAGCTACCTGAGAGGCTGAGGCAGGAGGATCACTTGAGCCCAGGAGTTTAAGGTTACAGTGAACTATGATGGCATCACTGCCCTCCATGCTGGGTGACAGGGTGAGGCTCTGTCTTCAAAAACAAACAAATAAAATTCTTAAATTATTTACAATGTATTCTAGGAGACCTTCTCAAGTTTGCCCTCCACATAATTGGTTTATTATTTTGCAGCACCAGTTTTGCCCTTTTATTCCCCTCTATGTAGATTTTAATTTGGTTTTGTATTTGGGGTTTTCTTACATTCTTTTCTCATTTCCATCAGTTTCTTTTCATAGCTATCTTTATGTCAGTCTTGTCATTTCTGTCCTCTTTACAAAGAAGTCATGTCCTTGAGAGTATTTTGACGACTTCAAGCAGATAGATTGTAACATTCTAATATGTTTATTAGACATGATTTTTTTTCCAGAGCTACAATCTTCTTTTGAATATTAAAAGGTGGTGTTTCTGTTCCTATATGCTGCATTATTTTTTTCTGTCTATCCATTTTGGAATTTGGAGAGTACTATCATTTGAGCCCAGTGTTTGCCAGTTCACAGAGTGAATTAAGTGTCCTTGACTATTCTCAGACCTAAACCTGAAGTTCAAGTTGGTGCACAGAGTCTCTAATACAGTGTGTATTAACCAGGGATGGTACCATTCCCAAAGGGAGGATTTTAAAATGTGGGTATGTAGCTTAGGTTGTGTGGTACCGGCAGGCAGAATAATGCCCACTACTCCCAGGGAGATGACCATACTGGAATCCTTGGAACATATGAATGTTACTTTCAACAGCAAAAGAAACTTTACAGATGTGATTAAGGTTATGAAACTTGAAATGGAGAGATTATCTAGCATTATTCAGGAGGTTCCAATCTAATCACAAATCCTTCAAAGTAGAGAATCTTCCAGCTTTCCAGACTGTGGTCAGAGAGAGATGTGATCATAGAAGAAGGGTCAGAGGAATGTAACATGAGCTAGATTCAAACTGCTGTTGCTGATTTTGGAGAGAGAGGAAGGTGACCACAAGCCAAGGTGGTAGGGAGGGTAGGGTCTAGAAACTGGGAATCACCTTCATCTGACAGCCAGCAAGAAAATGAAGACCTTGGTTGTTACAACCTCAAGGAATAAAATTCTGCCAATAACCTAAATGAGCAGAAAACAGATTCTCCCCTAGAACCTCCAGAAGGGAACAGAGCCTGCCCACATGCTGATTTTAGCCTGGTGAAATGGGTGTTAAACGTTTGAACCGCTTAATGAGAAGATAATAACTTACATTGTGGAAGAGGTTAACTTTGTAGGAAGTTATTATGATAGCCATAGGAAATGAATGCAGATTGTCTGAGTGACAGATTATGGCAGATTTTCATTTTTAAAGATGGCCCAATATTGCCCTTGACATTCTTCCCATTGAAAAGTGTATCTGCCTTAACCTCAAATCTGGATGTGCTTAAACTCACTTTTAACCAATAGGATGCAGTGGAAGTAATGCTGCATGATTTCAAAGGTAAGGCCAGAAAAGACCATGAAGCTTTCACCTTTTTCCCTGGAACACACATACTCAGAGCCCTGGGCTGCCATGTATAAATCTGATTACCCTAAGGCTACCATGCTGTGATCAAGTGAAGCCAGGCGGAGAGGCCCCATGGAGGTGCTCTGATAGGTGGTCCCAGTTCTTTCAGCCCATATGCCAGATGAGTGACTGAAGGTGCATTTAGATGATTCCAGCCCCTAATAGTTGACTCCCCAAGCCTTTGAGTTTTCCAAGCTGGGGATCAGATGAAGTAAAAAGACAAGTCATCTTTAACGTGGCCTAATTCCTGACAAAAGGACTGTTGTTCTACTTCACTAAGTTTGGAGTAGTTTGTTATACAACAGTAATAACTGCAACACAGGAGCTACCACCTGAATTAAGTGCCTCTCGGCCAGTAAAATCACTTGTCCCACACAAGAAAGAAAACCACTTCCCGTCTAAAACCAAAAGATTCCCCATTGAGAAATGGTGTTTTAAGATATTATTATATGTCTACTGGTCTGATGTTGCCATTTTTTCCCCCTACTCTCAACACTGGTTTCTCTCTTTTCTTTTCTTCTTTCTCTTTTTTCTTTCTTTCTTTTTTTTAAAGATGGGGTTTCACCATGATGGCCAGGCTGGTTTTGAACTCCTGACCTCAGGTGATCCACCCACCTCAGCCTCCCAAAGTGCTAGGATTACAGGCCTGAGCCACCGTGCCCAGCTTAGCACTGGTTTATCTTACTAAGCAGTTTGAAATTCTTTCATGAGGAGTGTAGCATATGAGCAAAATCTATTTATCCAGCAGGCAGTTTTCCTCATTCTCTTTTTGTTTCTATGCTACTTATAGCACTTTTCATTAGATTACTAAGAATCCCAAGATTGAACTTCTCTCTGCTCACTTACTCCTCTTTTTGCTGTGTTGCATGCTGGGAGTTGCCTCTGAATGCATGGGGAGATTGATGCTAATGAGATTGGATGGAAGAAACGGAAGGTGAATGACAGAACTATAGTTCTTACTGGCTTATTGATGTTTGTTTTATGGCCAGTAAAGTACCGGCACACTGGAGTTAAATGCAGATAATGAGGGTGTGCCAGATATTTTCCTGGGTTGTTGACATCCTCTATCTTGTATTGTTTTGGAGGAAGAAACCCATAGAAGGTAGTTTAAGAGTACGTTTTCCATCCATCATCATCAATAAAACAGCTAGTTGAAATTTCACCTGGACTTTAGCAATTTGCTTTCTCTTATTTTAAGTCCACAGCACCATATGCCAATTTTTCTCATTTTCTGTATCTTTGCGGCATTTTAATGGGACATTGTAAGGTGGCCTATCAGACATCTCTAGATAGCCCCTTTGTGAACCCAGATTGTAGACATACTTTTAAAGGCTTTTGAAGGAAACTCTACTCTAGTTTTTCAGAAATGCATCTGTTCATGTCTTAAGGCATACATAAATGAATTGATAATTGGATATCAGAGAGAGTCGGCTAAATGTGACACTTATCATGACACTACAGAATTTGGGGGGAAATAGCATTATATTTGAAGGAATAGCATTCTGTCCTTTAAATATTTTTGATAGAATAGTGTTTCAATTTCTGGCATTTTGATGTGTAAAATAGATTTAATTAATAAATCAAATATAGCCTAATAGCTCATGTCCTTCAAATAGCCATGTTAAATGTTAAGCTGCAAATTTTTCTGTATTAATCCATTTTAATTGTACAGGTAAACAATTATTAAGTTGAAAATAGATGATCACTGGAGGGTTTCATGAGTCAAAAAGTAAACAGAAAAGGCCAGGTGTGGTGACTAACCACTGTTATCCCAGCACTTTAGGAGGCTGAGGAAGGCAGATCATTTGAGGTGGGGAGATAGAGACCAGCCTGGCCAACATGGTGAAACCCCGTCTGTACTAAAAAAATACAAAAATTAGTCGGGCATGGTGGTGCACACCTATAATCCCGCTACTCAGGAGGCTGAGGCAGAAGAATGGCTGAACCCAGGTGGTGGAGGTTGCAGTGATCCAAGGTCATGCCACTGCACTCCAGCCTGGGCAACAGAACGAGACACCAGCTCAAAAAAAAAAAAAAAAAAAAAAGGCCGGGTGCGATGGCTCACGCCTGTAATCCCAACACTTTGGGAGGCCTAGGCGGGCAGATTACAAGGTCAGGAGATCGAGACCATCCTGGCTAACATGGTGAAACCCTGTCTCTACTAAAAATACAAAAAAATTAGCTTGGCATGGTGGTGTACACCTGTAGTTCCAGCTTCTCAGGAGGCTGAGGCAGAAGAATTGCTTGAACCTACGAGGCAGAGATTGCAGTGAGCCCAGATCACACCACTGTGCTACAGCCTGGGTGATAGTGCAAGACTCTGTCTCAAAAACAAACAAACAACAAAGTAAACAGAAAAAATATCAGTTTGTCAGGCTTATGAGGCAAACTCATTTATGAGGAAATAGATCCCAATAAACAACCATCAGTTAAGGAAAACTATTGAAATGTGAAACACAAACACAGGAATAAAATATTAGCATTGTTCGTATTATATCTAAGAAAACATGTAGATGTGTTTATTTTTATTTGGATTACAACACTGTAGCCTTTTAAAATAAAACAAAATTACCCTTTCCCATTACTAATTAATATTCAGTTATATTATGCTATATATTACTTGAGGCTTTGTCCACAAGAAAACATTTCCAAAGTAATTTTTTTCTAACTGAACTCATAACCCTTTCACCACCCTCATATCTGAGTATGCACGATTTCCCATTACAGTTTATAGTTAGGACTTCTGTCTTTGCAGTACATCGACATAAAAGGCTATACTATATTTGCCATGGGAGCCATACTATTGAAGGCCCCTGTGCTTGTAAAATCTTTACCGTACTTATGTTACTATAAAGTAGATTTTGTATTTTATAGAGGATTGCATACCAAGGTAGCATGAAGCTGTATCAATGTGTGGCCTGAGTTGTCAGTTACATGACATTGTGGTTTGTTCTTTCAAAGTGGCAGTCAGGGATCTCATTGTGGTGTCACAGGCAACTTGACAAGCTTGATCAACCAGCACAGTTGGCTACCTGTGCTTGCTTGACTTTGCTCGTTTTTCCACATTCTTTAGTCTCTCCCTACAGTGGAATTTTATTCACCATGTCCTCTGTCATAGGACTTTGCATTGCTTCCCACTAAAGTAAGCAGAATACATTACCACATCATATTGATATTGGGTTCAGCCCTGTGACTTGCTTAAGACAATAGAATTTGGGCAGAAGTGATAGTGTGTCAATTTTGAAGCAAAGCCTTAAGAGATCTAGAATGTTTCTGCTTGCCCATTGGTACTTCACCTATTTGCCACAAGCAGAACATGAACATGCCCTGTGTAGCTTCTGGTCCCTGAATGAAGTACACATGTGGAACAGACCTGAACCCAAGCCTGGAGTCCAGCCTAGCCTGCATCTGGCCCAGTCAAGCTCAAATGAGATTATGTGAAACACAGCCAATCTGTAATCCTTAAGCAAAAAAGATAAATGGTTGTTTTCGCAAGTCATTGAGATATTGGAGTTGTTTGTTTTGCATCATTGTTGCAACTATAGCTAATTAATATCTTCCACATTGTTGGTTTTCATGCATTTGTCTTCCTGCATTCATATTTAGTGCTTTTGGCTGCCTATTCAAATGGACGGAATCAAGTGGAACATGCCAAGGACCAATTGAGACATTTTTGCTGTACATTCTCCAGGTGAGCAGAGAAATGTTACATATCTTCAGTGCTCTTATATCAGTCATCTTTTTAAAGGATTTCAAGGTGAACATTCAGCCTAACAAAACTGGCTAGTGATTCAGGGTTTTAACTGTTCCTGTTGATGAGTTGTGACTTATCCATTCAGATTGTAAGAACTTTGATGAAATAGAATGTCTCCCTCTTACATCATGTTGTGAAGCCCTAACACATGTGAGTGAGCATTTGAGCATTCTCATAAATTAACATGTGACCCTAACCAAGTTTCTTCATTTGAGTGGACCACATATTCATATCTTACTTACATTTACTCATGTCCAGAGTAGACAGATTCTAGGATAGTCTTTAATTATTTCTGCCTCCTGGTACACATTCTTATGTAATACCCTCCCCTTGAGTGTAAAAGGGACCTGTGTCTTTCTTCTAACAAATAGTATATTATATGGAAAATGGGATGTAACTTCTGTGATTATAGTACATAAGATGTAACATCTGTCCTGTTAAAAAACTCGCTTTCTCTTGCTGGTTTTGATGAAGCAAGCTGCTATGTGGTGAGGCCCACATGGCAAGAAACTGAGGGCAGCCTCCATCTGACAGCCAGCAAGAAACTGAGGTCCTCAGTCCTACCACTGGCAATGTGCTGAATTCTGCCAACAATCATGTGAGCCTGAAGCAGGTATTTTCCCCAGAGAAGACTTGAGAGAGACTTCAGTCTCAGCCAACAACTTGATTGCAAACACAAAAAGATCCTGAAGCAAAGAACCTGGTTAAGCCATGTGCAGACTCTTGACCTACAGAAACTATGAGTTTATAAGTGCATGTTGTTTTAAGCAGCCATAATATATAAATAATGTGTATAACTATAGCAACTTGAACAAGCAACTATGTTTCCATAATGTGATACATATTTACTTTTTTTTTTCTTTGAGACCTGTCTCCCTCTGTTGCCCAGGCTGGAGTACAGTGGTGTGATCATGGCTCACTGCAACCTCCGCCTCCCAGGCTCAAATGATTCTTGTGCCTCAGCCTCCTGAGTAGCTGGAATTACAAGCACCCGCCACCATGCCTGGCTAATTTTAGTAAACACAGGTTTCACCGTGTTAGCTAGGCTGGTCTCAAACTCCTGACCTCAGGTGATCTGCCTGTCTCGGCCTCTCAAAGAGCTGGGATTACAGGTGTGAGCCACTGTACCTGCCCATTTACTTTTATTTATTGCAAACATTTACTGAATACTTACCAAATACAGCACACTTCTTAAAACACTGAGGATTCAGAGACAAATAAGAAATATTACTTGCCCTTGAGGGGCTCATAGTCTATGGAATGTCAGACATTTAAGAAGCAGCTGCTAATAACATATTGGGGCAAACACTCTAACAGGGATATGGAACTAAATGGTATAAGCCATGTTGCTTATTAAAGGTTTTTTTGGCACAACATTTTAAGCCTCTACCTGGAAAAAAATGTAGGAGTCTCATCTGGCATAAGAAACACTATAAAATCATGTTGAAAAATGTTTATTAGGGACCACCTGTGCATACCAGACCAAGACTCAGTAAGCCAATGGAAATAAATGCTATTACAGAAACAAATGATTCAAGGAAATGAATTTACATACTTAATTGTGATCACGACTTTATTATCCTTTCACAAAACTGTTGAAAATCAACACTGATAATCTCCCATCTAAGAGGAAGGATAATGTTTTGAAATAAGGTGCTTTCAGAACAAAGTTAAGACGTTAATTTTACTGCTGTGCTATTTAGGCATACTAGTAGGCATATCATAGGAGACATTTGGGCAGTACAGCAAAAATACCTTTGTCTTTTTGATATCCAAAGCAAAGTCCAGAATTTGCTATTTTGTGTGTGCATACATTGAATTTCAGTAATTATTGTTATATCTAGAATAAGCTGATTTTCCTGAATACAGCTTTTTCTGATGAAGACTCAGAGATAATAATGATACTGATGATTAATTGTTATTAGTAATAATTATTACAAATATTTATTATTAACAAATTTTCATTATAATTATTTATATAGCATGATACATACATAATTATTTTGTATATAGATATATAAATTAAATGGTTACTTTATGCTAAATGTGTAACAGGAGATTATCTCATTTAGTGTTCTTAATGCTCACAACAACCTAATAAGTTAGGAACTATTATCCCCATCTTACAGATGGAACTGGAGCCACAGAGGTTAAGTAACTTAATTAACTCACTTCAGGTTATATCATTAACAAGTAAGGGAGCCAGGATTTGAACCTGGGCAATTCTACTCCTGAGTCTGCACACTTAACCTCTTAGTTTATACTTCCTCCTAATGTTTCTGACTGCACTGCGATCTTTAAAGACAACTTGAAGCATAGTCGCATTGGTGATAATCAAAAGCATCATGGTACAAACATCAGCCTTGTTGTATCAAGGCATTTGACATTTCTCAGGTATCCATAAATGTTGACATCATATCCTTTAAGGGCAAATGAATTTATTTATGATTTTTAAATTGATCTACATAGGCTTTCATGAGATTCTCTACCTATCAACTTAGTTAACACAATATAATACCATACATACATATATGTAATACCTTATATATTGTATTAGGTAGAGAATGCAGCTTTAAAGCAAGACAGAAAAAATCAGAGGCTTAAATAAGGTAGAAGTTTATCTCTCCTTAATTTAAAGATGTAGTGAGGCAGTCTGGGTTGGATAAGCAGTACGTTACCAGGCAATACAGGGATGCAGTTTCCGGCAATCTGGTTGCTCTGGTAGGCTTTGCACATTGGAACCTGAGTCACTACTATATCTGTGTTCCAGGTAGTAAGAATAGAGAAAGAGAGGCAGTGTAGGGCAAGAAACTTGTGTATGGAAGTGTAGGGAAGAAGAGAAAAATAGATTTGGAAGGGAGGAGGAGCGAGCAGTCTATCACACATAGGTATGCAGACACTACATACAAATCAATTTCTGGCTTTAGCATTTTGGAGGCAGACTCTCCGAAGAATAATTTTACTTTTGTTTTCCACTACTAGGATGAGATTTGAAATGACTTTACAGCCACCCCCTAATATCACCGATCAATTGGTTGAGCACCTACTAGTCTTTACTTACAAGGTTATTAGGTGAAAGAATTTAAAAAGTATGTATGAGAAGAATGATATATACATGTGCTGGGTAACTAACACAAGGAATGGAGTGAACAAATATTGTTTTTCTGCCAAGTATCTCTCCTTACTCTGCCAAATAGCCATGACCCTACTTTAGGAAACAGACTCTCTCCTACTCCTTGTGGTTGTTGGTGGGAGGGCGACCAGGGGAGGTGCCCCTTGCAGGTCTCTGCTATGAATATATTAACCTCCTGAGGAAAGCTGCCCTGAGTGGTTCTCTCTGCATAACACCACTCAGACTGTGTGTCCCACGGGATGACCCCAGCCTGGGGCCCCATGAATACTATCTCTTCCTGTGTCTTGTCAGCTGGGGGGTAGTTGAGCTCCCTCCTGCAGTTGCTAATCTCTGGAAAATCTCCCCCATTGCTTGTTTGGTGCTCTGCACATTGAAACCTGAGTCAGCACTGTCTCTGTGTCCCAGGTAGCAGAAATAGCGCTTCCCTAGCCTGTTAACTCATTTTCTGTTTTAGATTTCCTCTGTTGTAAATAGTTGAAGTGGTTTCTCTTATCCTGGTTGACTTATGAAATGGCCTACTCTGTTGGATTGTTGCAGGTCCAGCCACACACAAAGACTGACTAGTTCCCTTCTAATCCCAATTCTTAGTTGTCTTAGAGGAGAAGCTGATTGGTCTCAGTTTGTTTTAGGTTATTGACAGAGGATTGGGAGTGGAGGGAAAGGAGAATTGATTGAGGGATAGTGGTTGATAGTTCTTGTTATGAGCTAGACAAATAACTCCCAAAGTATTTGCTCCAGAAACACAGAATGGTGTGTGGGGTACCAAAATGGCCATATTACCCTACGAAACTTTTGTTGTTAGCTTCACAATATTTATCACAATATTAATCATTTTTACTGTCAAACTAACTCAAACAGTATTTCTTATTTTCTTTTTATTAATTTTTTTTTTTTTTTGAGATGAGGTCTCACTGCAGTGTGAACCTGCTGGGCTCAAGAGATCTTCCCACCTCAGTCTCCTGAGTAGCTGGTACTACAGGTATGTGCCACCATGCGTGGCTAGTTTTTTTGTATGTTTCATAGAGACAGAGTCTCGCTATGTTGCCCAGACTGGTCTTGGACTCCTGAGCTCATGCAACCTGCTCACCTCAGCTTCCCAAATTGCTGGGATTATAGGAGTGAGCCACTGTGCCTGGCCTTTCTTATATTCTTAACAGTGAAACACTTTAGCTGGTTGTTATCTCTACCTAGGGTTAGCTGGATTTTAATAGATGGCTCTAGGAGATGAAACGTTCTTCAAAACCCCAAATTAAAGAATTCAGGTGTCTTGATATTACTAATAACTATGACCTGTAGCTATAGTCTGAGAATGGAAAAGGGAAGTCCTAGAATGGGGTTGTGTTTCAGTTCAGGTCCTCTGAGAGGCAAACACCAAGATGGGACTTACAAAATGAACTGAAACACAACCCCATTTTGAGACTTCCTTTTCATTTACATCAAAGCTTTTGGTGTACAAAAGCTTTATTGAGAGAACACCAACAAAGGGGAAAAAGCAGGAGCTGGACTGCATGTGTGTGGGCAGAGGGGAAGCCTTCAGTCCACAGTGCAGGTCTGTAACTCGGGAAAGCTAAGGAGAAAGGACAGAGGAGCTGTTAAGAGCTTTAGACTGTGGCACAGTTCTAAGAAGTTTTGGTCATGCCACTGGGGAATCCTTGAGCCAAAGCTGCCTGTTAGGGGAATCCTCCTTTGGCCTTTACCAATACTCCTGCTGCAATCAATCAGTGAGTGGGAGTAGCCCAGGAGAAGTGTGGCCTCAGCATGAACTTGATAGTGGATCCAGTGGGGCAGCTGCTGAGGTTGAAAGTCAACTATGCTTCTTGCAGCAGGAGATCTGAGTTGGGTATTTCCATGGATGACGCAGAAGGTAGTATGCCAGTCCCACGCACAGCCCATGCTTACCACAACCCTTTCACTTCCCACTGGACAACCCCATACCGTAGGCTGTACATCTTATTATCATGTCAGTCTATGCCACCATAGCAATTTCAGGATCTAATGATGGCCAGTTTACCTGGGTGAGTTGAATGGAGTGGAGGAGAAAAGAGCCAGGAGAAGGAATGTGGATGGTGGTCTGACCAGAGTAGTCCCAGACTGAGTGTCCACATGGGCAGAGGCCTAGGAGAAAGCCAATCCTTGGCAAGAGACTTTGAGAACATTTGCATTATTTTCTGCCATGTCCCAAGACAGAGAATGCACATTGATGTCAAAGCAGAGAATCAACCAGGACATGAGTTGCTGCAAAACCAAGCATCACAATTATTTTTCTAATGCTGAAGTTAGTTCGAATTTAATTTTTCTACCTTAAACTCAAATTCTAAGTAACAAAACTCAAAATGAATTTTTATACAAGGTTTGTATTTTAAGGAGTTATTAATCATCAGCTTTATGACTTTTGTTTCTTTTTCCAGATTAGATTTGCTGGCCACTTTCTGCCTTGTCAGGGTGCTCTGCATTGACTGGGGACTAACAGGTCCCTCAGATGGTCTCTTGGGGAGTAAGAATGTGAGAAGCCTGAGAGAAGCTGGATCCTTACAGCTTTTGTTGTAGCCTAAAGGATGGGGTCATTGCTATGGCTCTTTATGATGCCACCTGGGCCTCACAGTCTCGGAACTATCAGGATGCAGGTCATGGGAGATGACTGGGGTGTTTTCCCACATCTCCTTACTTCTTGCCTGACAATAAACCTCTAAAGTAGTCTGGATGCCTGAGTGACTCTTCTTTGCAATGTGGAAGAACTTGATTAATCCTCAGTAGTTCAGGACAGAGATGACATGGATCTGAGGTGAGACATGTTAGGGGGACTGGAGAAGAAAGCCCATTACTTGGTGACTGAATATTGCAGGATAAGGAGTAAAGGGACACTCCTGGGTTTTCTGCTTAGGGAACTAGGGGGATAAATGCACAACCAGTCGAGGGTAAAGGACACAGGAAAAGGGTCAGGTTTGAAGGGTAATTGAAAAACTCAACTGAAGTAGATTGAGTTTGAAGTACCTGTGGGACCACTTGGACACATCTCTAGCAGGCAGCTAAATATATAGGTCTATTCTGGTTATTTAATGATATCTAACAAACTACAGCCAAACTTAGTGCCTTAATAGAACAACTGTTTTATTTATTTTCCCACAATTCTGCTATTTGGGCACTAGGGAGAAAAGCTCATCTCTGCTGCATGTGGTATCATCTGCAGCAGCTTGAGTAGGGCTGGAAAATCCACTTCCAAGATGGTCTCAGTCACATGCATGGCAGGCTGGTGCTGACTGTCCAGGAGGAGCACAGCTGGGGCTGTTGGCCAGGGGCCTTAGTTTTCTTCTATTTGGTCTCTCCAGGTGGCTTGGCTAGACTCTTCACAGTGTGGTAGTTTCAGAATAGTTGGATTTCTTATGTGGTTCTTCTCATAAAGTGCAAGAATGAAAGCTGCTGTCAAAGATAAAAACCAAACAAGTGAGGAAATAGATTTGATTCAGGCAATTACATTAGGGAGAATACTCCAGATTTGAAGATCAGAGTCTCAGCAGGGTGGTTTTGCCCTATACTTTTATTATTATTTTAGAGCATGGTTTTGCTGTTGTCTAGGCTGGTCTCAAACTCCTGAGCTCAAGCAATTTTCCCACCTCAATCTCCTGAGTAGCTGGGAGTACAGGTGTGCACCACTGTGCCTGGCTGCCTTATACTTTTACAGGGAGGCATAGACAAGTTATAGATGAGATGATCACAACTGGGTTTATTTTGGTAATCAGAGGAATTCTCAGCTAGGAAATGTTTATCTCTACCTAATTTCAAGGGGGGAAAATAGTTCTAATCCTAGCTAATAGTTCATGAGACAAATAGGAAGTTGAAAGGTGACTGACCTTCCCCACAGGTTCAGGAAAAAGGGAAAGGTATGTGTTTGGTCTTGTCACAGGTCTTTTACTAGTTCTATCAGAGAAAGCAGACAAAAAGTCTCATTTAGGTAATATGAAGAAGGATTGGTCTTTGTGGTAAACTGTTTCTCAGAACACAAAAAGGTGGTGGGATTTCTTAACTATTTGTTTCCCATGAGTCTCTGGTAAAGTTCAAAGTTGTCACTGCAAAGCCTTTTAAGGCCTAGGCCTAGAAGTGACAGAGAGTAATTTTTGCCATATTCGATTATTTAAGGCACGTGACAGGTCTGGCCCAGACTCAAGAAGAGAGGACTATATACATGGGCATGAATACTGGGAGGCATAGTTAATTGTGGGCCACAAGAAAACAGTCTACCACAGGGTCTGAATCTTGGGCTGAATATTTAGAATGGGATGCCATTAGCATAACCTATGTGGTAGCTGAAACTATCAGGTGGGATCACTCTGTGGGTGTATACAGTGGTAAATGCAGAAAAGAGTCCATCAACTTTGGAAACATATGAGAATGAAATCTTGAGGGTTGTCATTTTCCTAGTGTCTCAGAAGCCACTGTTAATCCTATTTATTCATATACATTCATCCCAGGATTTTCTGTCATTTTGTTGCTAGTCTCATTTCTTGACTATCATCTCAGTATTCGCCAGTCTAACAGTGATGATGACTGGTCTAGCCAGAACTCCCAATTAGGGAGTGTTCACATTTTATTTATTTGCCCTGATTAAATCTGGCCACAGGCACTAACTTAACCTGTTCAGCTTCTGCAACAGAAAGAGGGACAACAGAAAAAGAGGGATCCCTTTGTGAAGTGGGGTGTTTGTCTACAAACAAATGTCTCCCACACAGGCACCTTTCTCTGAAGCTAGATAACCTTCAGAAGTCTGACCTTTCTCTGACTTGGTTTCCTTTTTCTGGACTAAACAGTATCAATTTTCGTTGGAGCTCTTTATGAAGATAAGCTAATAAAATACCATAAATCTCTTTTACTAGGTGAAGCATTTACCATTTTAATTAGCGTTATGATTTAAAGGCTTTCATATTGGGGAAACAAACACCAGCATTCCATGTGCTTGGGTTAAAGGAGATCTTAAATCATTATTATGCAGAGGCCAAAGGCAATGAGGCAAAGTTTTAGACATTGCCTGTGTTCTGATAGTCATCAGACCTTTAGGGAGATACCAAAACGCTGAAGACCCTGTCCAAGGTTATGAGGAAAAGATAGAACCACAGTCTAGTATTGTGGGCTTGTAAAAAATAACTTCCAACTTTTATCTTTCTATGGGTTGTACTATAAGGTAGGTCTGCAGAAAGTGCTAGTGACTCCCCTAAAGTAGGGAGGGGTAAGTTTCGCGGAGAAAGTGACAGATGAGCTGAGTTAGAAGTCTACTCAGCTAGTAGGTGCTATTGATTCCCCTAATGTAGAGAGGGGTAAGTCTCGCGGAGAAAGTGACAGATGAGCTGAGTTAGAAGCCTACTCAGCTAGTAGGTGCTATTAATTCCCCTAAAGTAGAGAGGGGTAAGTTTCACTGAGAAAATGACAGATGAGCTGAGTTAGAAGCCTACTTAGCTAGTAGGTGCTATTGATTACCCTAATGTAGAGAGGAGTAAGTTTCACGGAGAAAGTGACAGATGAGCTGAGTTAGAAGCCTACTCAGCTAGTAGGTGCTATTAATTCCCCTAAAGTAGAGAGGGGTAAGTTTCACTGAGAAAGTGACAGATAAGCTGAGTTAGAAGCCTACTCACCTACAGAACAAAGTGGAATGGAAGGCCATTTACATGTGACAAGGAAACGTAAATTCCTTGGCAGGAGAGCCAGGATCTCAAGAAGGATCTCTGGGACCCTCTACTCCCCTTCTTATCTGTCCCACCCTGGGAAGGTAGTTGGTGGATATGAACCTCTGACTAAAAGACCCAGGAGCTGGTTCCCAGCCTCCAGCCGCGCGCCTGTAGGATGAGGGGAGAGAAAGGAGGGGTAAAAGCCTTCACGCGCCTGCGCTCAGCAGCCTGCCGGCTCAGCCAAGGAGAGCTCTGCCCGCGGCTCACTCCCCACCTACTCGCTTCTCGCGCCTCGCGGGCCCCAGAAACCCGGACCCGAGAGCGAGCGCATCGCGCTCCCGCGCAGACTTAAGGTCCCGGGCGGGCGCCTGCGCACGAGCTTCCCAGGCGCGCAGGCTGCGGGGTTATTAGAGGTGGAGCGCGGGGAGGGCGCACGGCAGGAGGCGGTCGCTGTGACGGCGCGAGCGTGGTCACGTGGCCGCTGGTCACCGCCGCCACCCCCTCCCGCCCTGTTCTCTTTCAGGTCGGGCCGGGCCCGGCGGGTTCCGCGAGCGCCTGGCAGACTGAGGGAGAGAGAGAGAGAAAGAGGAGGGGAGGAGGAGGAGGATTCAGGGAATAGGAGCTGGGGAGCCCTTCTGCGCCACAGGTAAAACAAAATAATGATGATGATAATCGTAAAAAAACCCAAGCCCTCTGAACGCCTCCGCCTTCCTCCAGTGCAGCCCCACATGCAGTCGATCCCGCCCCGGCCTCCCGCTCAGCCTCAGGACGGGTTTCGCCTCCCCTCGCGCCGCTGTCGCAGCCGCCGCTGCCTCACGGGAAGGCCTGAGGGGCCAATGCCGCCACCGCGGACGGGTTGCCGCACCGCCCTCCGTTTGTGTGACTCGGAGTCGGCGTTGGGGGTGGATGGCAAGAGGGGTGGTTCCCTCAGGTCCCGAGCGAGCTGGGCGGGGTGACTGCTTGTACCCTGCCTGGTTTCCCTGCCCCAGGAGGTCGGCGTGTAGACTGGAAGGCCAGCTGCAGTAAGAGGGCAGAGCCTGGCGGCTGGACTAAGTGCTCAACTTCCTACTTGGTAAATTTCCCTGTTCATTTGGGCCCCGGGCAGCATGCTTCCTTCCCTGGCCGGAAGCGAAACGGGCCTGGAATCCTCAAACCTTAAAAAATATAGTTTTTAGAAGAGAGAAGCCTTAACTTCACTTTTGAGGAGAGGAACCGTGACCTGGAATTAGTACGACTTAAGTTTATTCACACGCAAGAAAGTGAGGTCTTTCAGTATAAGACCATAACTTGGCAGGGAGGGCGAATCCAGCTCCCCACCCCAACTTTTCCTGGAAAAACAGACACACACCTTCAATACAGGATTCGATTCTACAAGTGACCTAGAATTTGTTCGATACTAGTTATTAGTTTTAGTTCCAGGAATTATAATATGTGTTTAAAGTTAACATCCTGTAGATTTTTTTTGTGAATAATAACTTTCTGGTGAGTTCATTTGTCAACTCTGAATTGGACAGAATCCTAAGATTTTAACATGCAGGTTTCACACGTTTGGACCAGATTGCAGGGAATTTCTAGACCCATTCTTTTGTACTTTTTAAAACTTTCTAAGTGTTGTGCTCTTGCACAAAATACTTAAAGCAGGAAGCAATAAATATAGGTATTGTTGAAAAATCTTTGCTATCAAGTGGCAAAGAAAATTCATTTATATATTGGTTTTTCTCTTTGGGCTTTTCTGATTTTGTCTTGGTACTTTTCATTCCATATCTGAATTCATTTGTAAAGTGGAGCATTTTTAATTTTTACTGCTATGTGTAGTATCACAGTATCACTTAAACCTTAATGTGGGTAGGAATCACTTGGGGGTCTTATTAAAAATGCATTTTCTGGTTCAGTAGGTCTATGATGCATTATGATACTGTGCATTTCTAATAACCTACGTGTTGCTGGACAAGAACTATCCTTGAGTAGCAAGGAAGTAGATAACTTGTGTGCAAAGAAATAAAGTTAAGTATTTATCAATGAACATGTTCCTTTTAATCACCATTGCTTGTAGAGGTGGCTTGGGAGAGGGGCAAATGGCAGGGTGAACTGAGAAAGCTTTCAGAGTGAGCAGGCTGAGCCTGGATCTTAGGGGAGGGGATAGGAAGAGTGCAAATACTGTGTCTGTATGCTGTATGGTGGCTGCATCACCTGGTCTGTGAATTTTCCAATAGAAGCTTGGTGTAGTGTTAGGAGAAAGACTCGCTCAGCTATGCGTTATTCGGTTTTATCAACTTAAGCGAGAAATCCTGGTCTCTGAAGCTACAGCTGTGATGAAAGTTTCTTTTATTGGTGGACTACTGAGTGTGTGCTGTCACTCAAATGCGGCCTCAGTTGAGTGGTGTATTCCTAGCCTTGGAAGCAAATGTGCAAATAGTTGAGTCTTATAGTGGATATTCTAACTGGATTCCGATTTTTTCCTAATGTTATTTTTTCTCATGTAAATGAAAAAGTTTAGAAGTGTCACATAATATACTTTATGTACAGAAAAATGGTTGTACTTTTAATTTTTTTCTTTTTATTTATACTCCAACTGATGACTGAGCAGAGGTTGTACTTTTAAATAACTTTGTGGAAGTTTTTAGTACCATAATTTTTGTAATTTTCATTCCAGTCCTTAGTTTTTTTCATGTTATTAAATAATATTTATGGCAGTACTTTAGAAGAACTTTAAGTGCTGGACACTTTTCTAAGTGCTTTACATACCTTGACTCTTTCGAGACGGACTCTAGCTCTGTCTCTCAGGCTAGAGTGCAGTGGTGCAATCTCGGCTCACTGCCGCATGTTCCTCGTGGTTTCAAACAATTCTGACTCCGCCTCCCGAGTAGCTGTGATTACAGGTTCCCGCCATCACGCCCTACTAATTTTATTGTGTGTGTGTGTGTGTGTATGTGTGTGCTTTTTTTTTTTTTTTTTAAAAGTAGAGATGGAGTTTCACCATGTTGGCCAGGAACTCCTGACCTCAAGCGATATGCCTGCCTTGGCCTCCCAAGGTGCTGGGATTACAGGTGTGAGCCACTGCACTCGGTCTACTTTTTTTTTTTTTGAAAAGGAGTTTTGCTCTTGTCTAGACAGGAGTGCAATGGCACAATCTTGGCTCACTGCAGCCTCTGCCTCCCGGGTTCAAACGATTCTGCTGCTTCAGCGTCCCCAGGAGCTGGGATTACAGCAGCTGCCACCATGCCAGGCTACTTTTTGTATTTTTAGTAGAGACAGGGTTTCACCATTTTGGCCAGGGTGGTCTCAAACTCCTGTCCTCAAGTGATCTGCCTGCCTCAGCCTCCCAAAGTGCTGGAATTACAGGTATGAGCCCCCGCGTCCGACTGCTCCCAGCCTCTCTTTTTTTTTTTTTTTTTTTTTTTTTTTTTGAGACAGAGTCTCTTGCTCTGTTGCCCAGGCTTGGAGTGCAGTGGTGCTATCTCGGCTCACTGTAACCTCTGCCTCCCAGGTTCAAACAATTCTCTCCCTCAGCCTCCTGAGTAGCTGGGATTACAGGCACCTGCCACCACACCTGGCTAAATTTTGTGTTTTTAGTAGAGATGGGGTTTCACCATCTTGGCCAGGCTGGTCTTGAACTCCTGATCTTGTGATCCACCCGCATTGGCCTTCCAAAGTGCTGGGATTACAGGTGTGAGCCACCATGCCCATCCCCTACTTTCATTTTAAAAGTCAAATTTGTCATCTGCCTCAGTGCTTGTAATCTTTTCTGAGTAAGATACTGAAATTTGCAGTTTTATTTTGCTTGCACTTGTTCACTGGACCAGTCTAAGTTTCTTCTTTACTGTTAAATGTAAAAGTATCTACTTCCTCTGAAAGTTTTTTGTGCCTTCGTTTCCTGCCTGGGCTTGTCCTCCGCCCTACATGTATACGTGGTAGATTAATTTAGTATTTGTTACCCTAACCTTTAGGTTTAGGGATTGACTGGGTTTCTGACTTTTCGTTTGGCCAGTTAGGACAATACAAAAAAAAAAATGAAGCATTGGTCATTATCACATGTTAACACTGAAAAAGTAAGAAGGACAACCCCAGAATAAAGGATGATCTTTTGAGTTGAATAACTTGTGTTTCATTTAAACATAATAATCCTTTTTCTTGACCCCCTTTTTGTCTCAGACCACTGAAAGTTTTGTCCTTTAACAGCAGTAGTATGAGAAGTAGTGCTAGTCTACCTGATCCTGAGACATTTCTCTCAACAATGGTAGATCATTGGAATGGCAGAATGTGTTTACCAGAAGTTGAGAAATGTGAGGTCCGGGTGGTGGGATGGTCAGCATTGGAAGAGTTGGGAGAGGGGAGGGAGGTCAGTTGTCAGGGAGGGCCTGTGGGTTGCTTTTAGTAGCATCAATTCTCTGTTACTGGAACAATGGTGAGTTTGGGAAGGATGGCGGTGTAACAACAAATCTCAGTGTAAATGCTTTCTCAAAAACCTGTGAAATGTGTAGGAAAATGTTTATCATTCTACAAATGTTATGTAAACATTTAAAAATAATTTCTGTGCAATGATTCAGTAGCATTAAACATTTTATATATTGAGGGATAAAAAGAGGCCCAGAGGTTATCTGTTAAGATTGTCCTAAATTCTCTCTTGTTCTTTTGGAATATTAGGATAGAGTTGAAACCCTTGCTGCATGCCCACTTGCTGGCTTTTTCATTTCTTACCCTGATGCTGTGTTGTGGGGTGCATGGCCATACCAGCTCTGCCATGCTTTCTGGGCCTCACAGCTGAATGGCCAAGTCATTACTTATGGTTAACCCAAGGAAGCATGTGTTGCACATCCAAATTATGGAAGCCTTCTAATCAGTATTTTCAGCCATTAATAATACTTTTAGTACTTTTACAGATTCTGTATGATTATGATATCTGTTACAGTGCCATGCTGGTCAGCTGATTAGTCTCACAGTGCCTCACTTTTCTCATCTTTTAAAGGGGGCTAATAATAGTAACTACCTCACAGGATTGTTTTGAGTATTGAGAGAGAGAGAGAGAGTGTGTGTGTGTATGTTTGTGTGTGTGTGTGTTTAAAGCCCTTAATGCTCTCATGTAAGTAATAGATATTCTATGGATAATCTACAGTGTGGTAGATCATACCTATATAACTTCAAGACTGACTATATTTTTGGAGATTGTACATTTATTTGGGATAAGGCTGTATGGGCCAAGAGAACAGTTTGTACTTTTTGGATGAAAATACAGAATTGTTATAGTAATGTTCTTATCCCTTTGGAGAATTAAATGCAAATAAATATAGTTTCACAGCTCAGATCTTTGAAAACAGGGAAGTAGGACTGTAGAAAAAAAGATGTCTTTGGTGGTGGTGTGAAAGGATTGGTTAAAATCTCTCAAGGGTAGTCTTACGAAGCCTAGTCACTTTTTTTTCTGAATGTCCATTAGTTTGGATGAAAAACATGTAAAGATAATGTCATTTGGTCTTTGTCCAGTGCTGCATGTGGTTTCTGTGGCTAATGCCACGAAAATATTTCGTAATTGCAGATTTACTATTTTTCTTAACTCAGTTGCCTAGAAAAGATGTTAACTGGGTTTTTGTTTTTTAATTTTTGAAACAATATAGTCTTAAAAGTTTTGAAATGGGCATAATAGATAATTACACATTATAGTTTTTTGAGAATGCAAGAGTGTTTACCTTTACTTTTTTACTAGTCATGAAGGCTACATGAAGAGTGACTGACTTTTTAAGATGGATTGAATGTAATTTTATGATACTTTATGGAAGGCTAGTTGTGGCTATATATGTCTAAAAATTCTGCTGTGAGTGCATGTATTAGATCCAGTAAGCACAGTATGTTAAATTAGCCTGCCGTTAGAAAAAAGAGCCCCCACCCCCATTATAAAAAGTAATGCCTATTGTGAAAATTTTAGAAAAACAAATAACGAGAAATATCTGCCCTGTTGGGAATTTCTTAAGGTTCTCTTTAGGGCAAAATCAGCGACAGCTTTGCATTGCAAGTATTCATTTAGAAAGCTGAGTAACAAACATTGGTTAGCAGGAGTGTTTTATGTTCTAGGGTTACTAAACTTTTTGTCCCTAAATAAGTTAAAAAGGGTTGAACCAAAAGTACTTAGATTCCCACTTCTAATTAGTGAGTCTTCAGAATAACTAGACCATTGAGAAGTAAGCCCCTATTTCTGACATGAGCACCATGGGGAAGATACATCAGAGAGAAACAGCCCCGACTTGATGGAGTTGGAATGAGCACACATCTTAGGAACTGGCTGCAGAGGTTTGCATTCTATGCTGATAAGTGGGGAGCAGAATCAACGTTGCCCTTTAGAGTTTCCCACAACAGATGGGAAGTGTTTTGTTTCTTTTAATGGAGACAGAGTCTCACTCTGTCACCCAGGCTGGAGTCCAATGGCACGATCTCGACTGGCAACCTCCGGCTCCCGGGTTCAAGCAATTCTCCTGTGTCAGCCTCACAAGCAGCTAGGACTGTAGGCACGCGCCACCATACCTGGCTAATTTTTTTGTATTTTTAGTAGAGATGGGGTTTCTCCATGTTAGCCAGGCTGGTCTCAAACTCCTAACCTCAGGTGATCTGCTCGCCTCAGCTTCTGGACGTGCTGGGATTACAAGTGTGAGCCCTCATGCCCGGCCTCCAGGAAGTGTTTTGACTTTATATTAAGACTTTGGAGGTGTCCCAGCAGCTACCTGGCAGAAGTTCTAGAGGAGTTGCTAACATTACATCTCTTGCCATCCTGGGATGGGTAGTGGATTGATTGCCTTGGATCCCTGGTAGAGCTTGGGGAACAATGTTGGAGATGTGGAGTTGGTAGGAGATGGAAAGGCGGTGCCACTATTTCCATCTTTGTCTACTGCATTCATTAAACTAGGCTCCTTTTACTTCCGTGAGGAACAAAAGTCTTATGGTAAGAGTGCTCATTTTTATAAATAGATGGGGTGACTTAGGAAGGCTTGGGTCAAATTGCCTCCTCACCCACCTTCATTTCTGTAAGATTGGGGTTAATTTAAATCTCTTTATCTTCTGGTATGTGTGTGTGTGTTTGTGTATACCTGTAGATCTACCTTTTTAATTTTCATTTTTAAATTTTACTAAATTTTATTTTTTGGAGACAAGGGTCTCACCCAGGCTGGAGTGCAGTGGTATGATTATACCTCATTGCAGCCTCATATACCTTTTTAAAAAAACTGAAATGGATCCAGCTATTTTGTTGCTTGCCATTGTTTTTCACCGAATATTTTATGATATTACTCATGTCATTAGTTTTCCACATAACTTTTAGTGGCCCCATACGATTTCATTGTATGAATGTACCATGAATGGTCTTCCATTCATAGACACTTAGATTTCTTTCAATCTTATGACAAATTGAACATTATTATAGCTAATAGCCCTCTGTGCATATGCATTATTTATTTAGGAGAAATTGTGGGTGGAATTGGCTGAGGGGGGTGGTCAAAAGATCTGCTCATCTTGATTTTTCATTTTTTAAATTTTTTTTAAGATGAGGTCTTGCTCTGTTGCCCAAGCTTGAGTGCAGTGGCACGATCACGGCTCGCTGTGTCCTTGAGCTCCTGGGCTCAAGTGATTCTCCCACCTCAGCCTCCTGAGTAGCTGGGACCACAGGCACATGCCACCATGCCCAGCTTATTACATTTTATTTTATTTTTGTGGTAGAGACAGTGTCTTCCTATGTTGCCTAGGTTGGTCTCAAACACTAGGGCTCAAGCTATCCTTCCACGTTGGCCTCCCAAAGTGTTTGGATTATATTTGTGAGCCACCATGCCTGGCTTGCCCATCTTTAACAGTTTTGTTACATGTGGCCAGATTGCCTACCAAAAAGATTATGCCAATTTACCCTCTACGACAGAGACGTGTGAGTGGCTGTTTACTTGCCGTTATTGGGATTATCATTTTTTTTTTTTAAAACAACTTTATTCAGATTTGATCTTATACTTCCCTTCTCTTGCCTTCTTACAGGTTTTAACATTTTATGTAGCTAAATCTTGTTCTTCCTTTAGGTGTCTTGTGTAGATAGGCTTTTTCTACCTTATGTTTATATGGTGATTAATTTTATTTTTTAAACTATTTTCATACTTTCATTTTCAACTTTTGGTTTTGCAGTTATTCCACAACATGTTTAGTTGCATAGTATGAGGTAGAGGTTTCAAAAAATTTTAAGCTTTTGATTAACCAATTTCCTCAGTACTGTTTAATGAATGATCTCTTTTTCTGTGGATGTCAGAAACTTTATTATTTGGTCTTCTATTCTCTCACAGTATTTTATTTTTTATTTTTATGAATGGGATTTTTCTCTCTCTTCCCCTCCCTCCTCCACATATATATTCAGGTATATAAAATATTTATAAAGGTTTATATATAGTGTATTAAAAATACAGTGTATGAATGTACCATAAGTAATCCTTCATCCTTAGATACTTTGATTTCTTTTGATTTTTATGACAAATAGTGCTACACTGAACATTATTATAGCTAATATCCCTTTGTACCTATGCATTAATTATTTGGGAGAAATTGTTGTGAGTGCAATTGCTAGGTCAAAAGATCTGCCCATCTTTACTTTTTTTTGGTGGGGGACAGGATCTTGCATGGTTGCCCGGGCTGGAACCCATTTTCTTTCTTTAATGCTGTATATATTTTCTTAACCTGACTATGCTGGTAAATAGAAGAGTTTTTAACTTCTTTTGTATATTTATTTTGTAACCAGTCACTTTTTGAGTGTCTTATTTATTATAATGGCTTTTCAGCTAATTCTCTTAGATTTTTGAGGTACATAATCATCCCATCTGGAGCCAGCCATTTTTTTGTAAGAGTTTTTTCATGATTAATTTTCACTTATGAAAGTTGTGCTAGAATGATTTTTCTTAATTTCATTGACTTTAAATAGAATGTTTTGATGTGGTACCTGTGTGTTTTATCTCCTCAGCTCTCAAAAGGGTTTTGATATATCTGGAAAATCACTCTACCAAATGATCTCTACAGACCCTTGCTCAGAAGTTTTGTGATTCTACTTTTATGTCAAAAGATTCCTGGTAATTATACATAGCTCTCTTCCTTTGTAATTATTGGTGTCTAGCTCCACCCCCCTGCCAAGTGATTACTCTGCACTTTTATTTCCTTAGAACTTGAGATTTTTTTCTTTGTGGTTTAGTGTAAATTAAAAGAGAAAACTGACAGACTACAGAGCTCAGACTATGCAAAATCACATAGCTTATTTTCAGTGTCATGTCTCATGATTTTCTTCTGATAAGATCCTCATAGTGAGTTGTCTTATCCAGCTATGTTCCTGCCATGGACTACTTAAAGTTCCCCAAGCCACATTTTGTATTTGTCAGAACTGAGATTAATAGAAGTCACTGGGAAGTGATGAATAGACCTAGATGCAGTGAAGGTTGGATAGAGTGGAAGAGGTAGGAATGGGGAAGCACCTAGTATGTGAACTCTTCTTTCTCGGCCGCCTTTCTACTTCATGATTATCTCTGGACTCCTTTGACTCTGCCCTCTTCCTGATTTTCTGGGTTCCTGTTTATTTTCCAGATATACCTTGTCTCCTTTCTTTGAGAAAATCACTCCTTACCTCCCTTCTACTTTGATCAGGAGTACTACATGCTTCCCACCAGTATGGGAAGTAGTCCTGAACAGTTCCCCTAATGTCCCCATCTTGTCATAAAACTACTACAAAATTTCTTGACCAGTGGCAATCATGTATTCTACCTTGCAAAGGGTGTGGCAAAGTATTGATTAAAGTTGGGTTTCCTTATAACATGAAACTACCTGCATGGAAGCATTAATGAAATGAGAGACAGATACTTCATAAAGACAAACTGTCAGAGAATTATATATACACATTTAAAAATTTTATTTATTTATGTATTTATTTGAGACAGTCTTGCTGTGTCACCCAGGCTGAAGTGCAGTGGTGTGATCTTATTGCAGCCTCCCAATTCTTCTGCCTCAGCCTCCTGAGTAGCTGGGATTATTAGGTGCATGCCACCATGCCTGGCTAATTTTTGTATTTTTAGTAGAGATGGGCTTTTGCCATGTTGGTCAGGCTGGTCTTGAACTCAGGTGATCTGCCTGCCTTGGCCTCCCAAAGTGCTGGGATTACAGGTGTGAACCACTGTGCCCCACCAGAAAATTATAGAATAGTAACTGAGTGGTTGAATGTTACAAAGTAGATAGTGTGGGAGTAGTATCACCAAGATAGAAAAACTTCTGAAGAGTCTTTTCTTGTTTGTTTGTTTTTTAATTTTTTGAGATGGAGACTCGCTGTGTTGTCCAAACTGGAGTGCAGTGTTGTGATCTTAACTCACTGCAATCTCTGCCTTGTAGGTTCAGGCGGTTCTTCTGCCTCAGCCTCCTGAGTAGCTGGGACTACAGGCTAGCACCACCGTACCCAACTAATTTTTGCATTTTTAGTAGAGATGGGGTTTCCCCATGTTGGCCAGGCTGGTCTCAAACTCCTGACCTCAAGTGATCCTCCCACCTCAGCCTCCGAAAGTTTTGGGATTACAGGTGTGAACCAGTGTGCCTGGCCTGAAGAGTCTGTTATCTTAGATCTCCAACCTGATTTTTTTCCCAGAAGTTTCAAATCTGTGTAACTGATTGCACACCAGATAACTCCACTTCTTACTGGCTCACAGGAAACTCAGTTTAGTATGTCTACAACAGAATTTACCACCTTCTCTTACAAAAAATCTTTACAAGTGTGTGTTTTTAAAATTTAATTTAATTTAATTTTTAATCTCAGCATTACCATCTCCCTAGTTTTTCAAGCCAGAAACCTAGCAGACACATTTTACTCCATTCTCCACATCCTCATGTATAGGCATCAAACTCATACTCTGTGGATTTGAACCCATTGTGTCTTCATCCCTACTATGTCTTCTCTAGTTTAGGTCCCTATCATCTCTTGTCTTTGTTTCCCTAAGGTCTTCTGACTGGTGTCCCTGCAGCCAGGTAGGTAATCTTTTTTAAGCTCTCACGTGATTCTCTTATTCTGTGGCTTAAAACCCGATATTCTCCATTGCCTATTTCCAGTTTCATGACTCCCTCTTTTGCCTCTCTTGTATTGCGTGATTTGGTTAAAGAGTACTGAATTTCTTTGATTTTGGTTCTGTTCCTGTTTTTGCTTGCCTTGGGCATGGAGTAGTTTTTCTATTTCTTCATCTTACTGACTTTTGTGAGGTCTTAGCTTAAATGCCACACTGTTCCAGGAAGCTTCTTTATACTACCAAGTCTGTGTTGTGCTCATTCTGTTTGGCCAAATACTCTATAATATTTCTGTATTACTTATATTTGTTATGAATTGTAATTACCTTTTTACTCAGTCCGTGCCCTGCTTTTGTCTGCTCTGTGAGTGCCAGGGCCATGTATCCATGTATAGTATCTTTACTTTCATACTTGTGATGTTGTGCTTGTTAAAAGTAGATATCTCATACCAGGTACTACTGTTCTATGTGCTAAAAATACTGTAGTAAACAAGAGGCTGTTCTAGTTGTTAACTGCTGTGTGACAAATGGCTTCAAAACTTTGCTGCTTAAAACAACAGTAATATTTATTTACTCATGATTTTATGATTTTTGTAGGACTCATTGTGGATAGTGTATCTTTGTTTCATCTGGTGTCAGCTCAGTGGGGTTTAGATTATCTACTTCCAAATGGTTCACTTACATAGTTGCCAGTTGATGCTAGCTGCTATCCAGGAGCTCGACTAGGGCTATTGACCAGAGGTACTAAATGAAGCCTTTTCCTGTGGCCTGACCACGACTGGTAGGTTCTGAGAAGGAGTGCTGTAAGAACAAGCATTTCAAGAGGCAAAAACTAGAAACAGCTAGTCCTCTTAAAGTCTAGGCTAGGAACTGATAGAACACTACTTCTGTGGTATTCTGTTGACTAGGAATGTGGTATTCTGTTGACTAGGAAGACAAAGAGTCGACTCATATTCAAGAGGAAGAGAATTAAACTCCATCTCTTGATGGAGAAAATGATAAAGAATTTGCGACTGTACTTAATGCTACACAAACCTAAAATACAAACAAAAAAATGAAACTACAAAAATTGTGGAATGAAGTAATTCCTGTCTGTACTTTTCATCTTCTCAACAATCAAAGTA
Organism: Aotus nancymaae; assembly: GCF_030222135.1. Taxonomy (NCBI): domain Eukaryota; kingdom Metazoa; phylum Chordata; class Mammalia; order Primates; family Aotidae; genus Aotus; species Aotus nancymaae. Next base: position 23,135,493 of record NW_026988431.1, read on the forward strand.
TAACATTAAGTACAGCTTTTTTTTTTTTTTTTTTTTTTTTGAGACAGAGTTTCATTCTTGTCGCCCAGGCTGGAGTGCAATAGTTGGTTCTTGGCTCACTGCAACCAGATTCTGCCTCTTGGGTTCAAGGGTTCTGCCTCTTGGGTTCAAGAGATCCTCCTGCCTCAGCCTCCTGAGTAGCTTGGATTACAGGTGCCTGCCACTTCGCCCAGCTAATTTTTTTGTATTTTTAGTAGAGACAGGGTTTCACCATGTTGTCCAGGCTGGTCTTGAACTCTGGACCTCAGGTGATCTGCCTGCCTTGGCCTCCCAAAGTGCTGGGATTACAGGTGTGAGCCACCATGCTGGCCAACATTAACTATAGTTTTAAAAAGTGACCTTTCCGTAATCCTAGCACTTTGGGAGACCGAGGCAGGTGGATCACGAGGTCAAAAGATCAAGACCATCCTGGTCAACATGGTGAAACCCCATCTCTACTAAAAATACAAAAAATTAGCTGGGCATGGTGGCACGTGCCTGTAATCCCAGCTACTCAGGAGGCTGAGGCAGGAGAATTGCCTGAACCCAGGAGGCGGAGGTTGCGGTGAGGTGAGATCGCGCCATTGCACTCCAGCCTGGGTAACGAGCGAAACTCCGTCTCAAAAAAAAAAAAAAGTGACCTTTGTTCTCACTCTTCTTGAACAATTTTACTTAATGTTCTCTCTTTCTGTAATTATTCAGATGGATTTCTAATTTTTAAGTTTTATTTGAGCATGTAACTTAATCAGTTTTGTGGTTTTTTTTTTCCCCCAAATTCATCTTTAATAAATCCTCTAGCACTGATATTACCCTAAGTGTATTTCTGTAGTTGGGATTATTGTATCAGAGGGTATGTGTAATAGAAATTTTGATACTTAACTGCAGAACTGCCTTATAGAAAGATAATTTATACCTCAGCTTTTAGTGCAGGAGAGAGCTAATTGGTTTAGAACCTTGCCACCAGAGGGTATTGTAAATCATTGTTTTTAGTTAGTCTGTTGCCAAAAACTGATAGATTGCTTTTATTTTTCTTTCCTTAATGCCTGTTTAAGCTCTTTGTTCATTTTTGGGGATGTTCACTTTTTTTCTTACTGATTTTTAGGAGGTATTTGTATATTGTATCTTTAACTCTTTGCTTATTGTGTGTTGGAAATATTCGCAACGTTGTTTGTAAATTTGCTATATATTCTTAAAATTTTTACTAAGAACTATTACATTTTTAAATATTCTTTTATATTACTCTTTTTCTTTATGGCTTTGGTTTTGGGATAATGTTGGAAAGACTTTCTCTATTCCAAAATTATAAAACTGTTAACACTTGATTGATACTACATTTTCATGACTTCATATTTTTATGTATAAGTCTTTGACCCATTTGAAAAATTTTTTTTTCTGTGTAGAGAAAGAACCAAATTTATTCTTTTTCAAATGGCTCGACAACTTTTGCAGCATCATTTATTGAGTAACTTACCTTTTCCCCACAGATTTGAAGCATCACCTTTATTAAATTCAGAATGCCCATATGTTCTTGGATCTACTTCTGGAATCTTGGGTTTATTCCATTGAGCTGTTTGTCTCTTTATGCATCAGTAACAAGTTCCTGTAGCTCTTAGTGCATTATAATATCTGGATGGGACCAGACTTCCCTCATTATTCTCTTCCTGAATTTTTTTTGGCTGGTCTCACATGTTTTACTTTCATGATTTTTGATAGCTTTTCAGTTGATTCTCTTTGGTTTTCAAGGTAGAAAATACCTTACAAACATTGGTGAATGTTCCCTCTTCCTTTCTAATATTTATACCTTTTTAATTTGTTGGCTTATCTAATTCCTTTGGCTACCACTTTCAGAATAATTTTAATTAATAGTGATGGCAGCCAGCCTCCTTATTTGAAGCCAAATGTTAGTGGTAATGTTTCAAATATTGCTCTATTAAACATTGTGCTGACTTTGGTTAGGGTGTATGGGTATGCATGTGTGTGCACTTTAATCACATGTAACATGATTTTCTGTAAGATATGGATGTTGACTGTTATCAAATCCCTTTTTTAGTTTCTCTTGTCATAGTTATATTTTCCACCCTTTGTCCTTCCAATATGATGAATTATATTAACAGATTTTTCTACTATCAAAATATTCTTATGTTCTTGGAGTAAACATTTATTATATGTTACTATTCTAGTATAGTGTGGATTTCCACTCATTAGTACTTTCTTTTGGATGTTTGGAGCCATAGTCATTCATAAGCATAACAGGCATGCACTTCCATTTATGTGTTCTCTTTGTGAGGTTTTAAATCAATATTATACTGGTTTTATCAAAATAATATCCTTTCTCTGTGCTCTGGAACAGTTTAAATAGCATGTGATTGAAGCAACTTACCTATTTATATAGGCCTGATGCTTTTCGTGGAATAGTCCTTTGTTTATTCTCTTAGCTTCTTTCTTGGTTATTTATGTGTTAACATTTCTCTAATTCCTTGGATCAATTTTAGTAATTCATATTTTTCTAGAAAAATAATTTTTCATGTAGATTTGTGGATAATTACAATTTAATAAATGTTAGGGTTGTTTCCCCCTTTTTGGTGATTTCTGCTTTTGTTATTGTTCCTTATGACTCTGTTTCTTGGGAGAAACAAGACTGAACTCAGTTCTCCTTTATTTGTCATCTTTTCACCACTCTGGCTAAGCTTCTAGTTGTTTCAAATATGTAGTTTTTGTACTTTTTTTTTTTTTTTTGAGACGGAGTTTCGCTCTTGTTACCCAGGCTGGAGTGCAATGGCGTGATCTCGGCTCACTGCAACCTCCGCCTCCTGGGTTCAGGCAGTTCTCCTGCCTCAGCCTCCTGAGTAGCTGGGATTACAGGCACGCGCCACCATGCCCAGCTAATTTTTTTGTATTAGTAGAGACGGGGTTTCACAATGTTGACCAGGATGGTCTCGATCTCTTGACCTCGTGATCCACCCGCCTCGGCCTCCCAAAGTGCTGGGATTACAGGCTTGAGCGTTTTTGTACATTTTTAAGTATCGCTAGTGGGGGGAAAATCAGTAGATCACTAAATTCCATAGCAGTTATGCATATTTCTATTTGAAGGCTTAATTTCAGAATCTTATTATCTATTAGTAGCCTTATAATAGGATTGATCTGTTAGATTTGGTAAAAGTCCATTCTAGACAATATTGGTGGAATCAAGTTGAGTAAAGAGAAATTATTCTTTGCTGTGTCAGTGTTGCATAGTTCCACAAAGTGAAACTTTTAATGATTAAAATATAAAAATATGAAACCTTTTCAAATAGAAAATGGGGTAATATGGTCAGCTTGTTTACATGGACAAAGTAATTTTCTGAAAACAACTAGAAAAGCAGGATAAAATATATTAAAAAGGTTTATTCTTTCAGAACTAACATGTTGTAGCGGCAAAAAAAGTTGTCAACAGAGTAGACAACCTACAGAATGGGAGGAAATATTTGTAAACTATCTATCCAACAAAGATATAATATCTAGAATCTGTAAGGAACTTAAGCTATTGAACAACCAAAAAACAAACTTCATTAAAAATTGAGCAAAGGACATGAACAGTCCACTTTTCAAAAGAAGACATACATATACAGCCATAAGCATATGAAAAAATACTCAACATCATTAATCATTAGGGAAATGCAAATCAAACCCACAATGAGATACCATCTCATATCAGTCAGCAATGGCTGTTACTAAAAAATAAAAAATAACATGCTGATGAGGTTACAGAGAATAAGGAATGCTTATAAACTGCTGGTGGGAAAGTAAATTAGTTTAGCCATTGTGGAAAGTAGTGTGGTGATTTCTCAACTTAATAAAAGTACCATTTGACCCAGCAACCCCATTATTGATTATATACCCCCCAAAATATAATTTTTTCCATCATAAAGACACATGGACATGTATGTTCATCATAGCACTATTCAAAACATGGAATCAACTTAAATGTCTATCAGCTGTAGGCTGGATAAAGAAAATGTGGTACATACACACCATGGAATACTATGCAGCCGTAAAAAGAATGTGATCATGTCCTTTGTAACAACAGGGGTAAAACTGGAAGCCATTATCTTAAGTGAACTAATGCAGGAACAGAAAACCAGATACTGCATGTTCTCACTTATAAGTGGGAACTAAACATTGAGTACACATGAACACAAAGAAGGAACAGCAGACACTGGGGCCTGCTTGAGAGTTGAGGGTGGGAGGAGGAGGGAGATGATCATAAAAGTACCTATTGGGTACTGTGTTTATTACCTGGGTGATAAAATAATCTGCACACCATACCCCTGTGACATGCAGTTTATGTATATGATAATGTCCACATGTACCCCTGAGCCTAAAATTAAAAAACAAATTACCAGGACTGAATCTATATGAAAGCAGGAATTCAGAGAGACAAGCAGAATATTAAAGACTGCTTTTCTTCTGAGGACATTTGCCATATTCTGAGGAGCTTTTACATTGGGTACAGTATGTAGAAATTGAAGCCCAGGTTGGCCCAAGGTGGGGAGTCTACTAGGAAATTCCTTTACTATAAAACTGATACTCCAGAGAGCCATGCCTGTAGAGTATGGGTGAACCAGAATTAAAACCCCTCCTTTGCTCTTGCCACAGGAGGCTGCAAGAAAAGTTGCCTTGGACCTAAAAAAAAAAAAAAAAAAAAAAAAATCTTCATTCCTGAACAACTGGCCCTCTTTCTCTTGGATTTGCAGTTCAAATTTTACTTTGCCTGGTACCAAAAACCCCCTCAAGCTGTGAATTAAAGTGGTTTTAGATGCTTCACAGAAAGAAATGAAAATCCTTTCAGAATGCATTTTAATTTTAGGCTCCAGGGAATTCCCACAAATAGTTTTCCATGGAATTAGTTCACAATAAATTATAACCAAACACACAAGGAAGCACAATACCATGAGTAAGAAGCAGCAGAAACAACATACAAAAATAGACCCTTAAAAATTTTGGATCTTAGAAATATCAGACACAGATTATGAAACAACTGTATTTATCGATGGAAAAATATCTGCTGGGAACAGGAAACAACGTATTTGAAAAAGACTTGAACAATGAAACCTCTACAAGTGAAAAATGTGGTAATAATTATAATGAAAAAACTCGGTGTAGTTAACAGCAGATTGGATACAACTAAAGAAAGAGATACTCAGCCAGGTACTGTGGCTCACGCCTGTAATCCCAGCACTTTGGGAGGCTGAGGCAGGCTTGAGCTCAGGAGTTTGAGACTAGCCTAGGCAACATGGTGAAACCTCATCTCTACTAAAATACAAAAAAATTAGCTGGGCATGGCGGTGTGTGCATGTAGTACCAGCTACTCTGGAGGCTGAGGCAGGAGAATTGCAAGAAACCGGGAGGCGGAGGTTGCAGTGAGCCAAGATGGTGCCACTGCACCATTCCAGCCTGGGTGAAAGGGTGAGACTCCGTCTCAAAAAAAAAAAAAAAAAAAAAAGATACTCAATGAACTGAATATATGAATGAATAAATTATCCAGAATGTATCACAGAGAAGGAAATAGGCAAAAAAAGAGGGTAAGAGATACATATTTATAAACACATACACACATTACATAAAATGAGAAAGTGTGACATGTCTTTCATTCTTTCCAAGAGCAGAAGAGAAAAATAATGGGAAAGGAGGAGACAGTATTTGATGGATAATAGTTGAAAATGTTTCAGAGCCAATAAAAAGCACCACAACAAATTCGAGAAGCTGAGAGAATTGCCAGCAGAATAGCTTAAAGAAAATATGCATCTAGAGACATCATAGTAAAATGAAGAACATCAACAACAAAGAAAATATCTTAAAAGTTGCCAGAGAATAAATTATTACCTTCAAAGGAGCTGAGGCAGTTACAATGATAGCTTACTATTTAGGGGCAGAAGTGGAAGCCAGGCAAGTGGAGTGATATCTCAATGTGCTAGAAAAGAATTTGCCAATCTAGGCTGGATGCTGTGGCTCACGCCTGTAACCCCAGCACTTTGGGATGCTGAGGTGGGAGGATTGCTTGGGCCCAGGAGTTTGAGATGAACCTGTACAACATTGCAAGACCCCACTTCTACAAATACTTTTAAAAAATTAGACGAGCATGGTTGTGTGTGCTGTTGGTCCCAGCCCAGACCATGGTGCAGCCAGTCACTTAGGAGACTGAGGCTGGAGGATTGCTTGAGCCCAGTGAGGCTGCAGGTCAGCCTGGATAACACAGAGGGAGAGTTTGTCTCAAAAAAAAAAAAAAAAGAAAAATTGCCAATCTAGAATTCTATAACTGATGCAAATATATTTCAGGAATAAGGGTAGAATAGTGAAATAGACATTTTCAGATAGAATTGGAAAATACTTTCTGATTTTAAAGAGAACATGTATAGATAAATATATTTTCTGATTGGTTCTAGTATTATAATGAAGTACTCTTATATAGTTGACCCTTGAACAATGGTGCCAACTCCCTGTGCAGTTGAAAATCCATTTATAACTTTTTACTCCCTCAAACTTAACTACTAATAGCTGTTTACTGTGAGCCCTACCGATAATATAAACCGTTGATTAACACATAGACTAGTATCTACATGTATTTTATGCATTAATTTTTTATATTTGTAGGCCGTGTGATTCATCTGAATTTTTTTCAAATTGTGAGTCTCCAAAAATTTTTTTAAATACATGTTTTGAAAAAATCCACATAAGCATACTGGCACAGTTCAAACCCATGTGCAAGGACTAACTATGTAAGCAATTCTGAGCTTCATGTGATTATTTTATTCTTAGAAAATTATTATTTATACTTAGTAAACACAGATACTGTTTTGCAATACTTTTACCAATACATTACTCCAACTTTTGGATCTTTGCTTTGTTCAGAATCATCAATATTATTGTAGAAAATCTTTTGTGGTGATTAATGGATGTTTTTAGGTCTTATTTTATTAATAATGTAATTCTTTTTTTACTTTTAGTTTTTTTGGTAATTTTTTAATTTTTGTGAATATATAGTAGGTGTATATATTTATGGGGTACATGAGATGTTTTGATTCAGGCATGCAGTGTGAAATAATCACATCATAGAGAATGGAGTATCCATCCCTTCAAGCATTGATCCTTTGTGTTACAATCAAATTAAACTTTTAGTTACTTTAAAATGTACCATTGTTATTATAGTCTAGTAACCCTAGATAATAGTATAGTTAATAATAGTTGTGCTATCAAATAGTAGGTCTTATTCATTCTGGTACAACTATTTTTTTTGTACCCAGTGACCAATTTCACCCCCAATAAAGTAATTCTTACTGTTCATATTTGAAATATTAAAATGTAAACCACATTTGGAAAAAACTGTGTCCTACTATTTGCAAAAATAAGTCTTGGAAGTTTCTCTTACTGCCCCCATCCCAAATACATTTCTGGGGAAAAAAATAATGGGAGATGTGTTTTTTACCCATGAACAAGGTTTGCATAATGGAGAGCCTAGGATAGTGGGAAGAGCAAACAGACCTTAAAGTTAAATGGATCTGGATTAGAATCTGGCTCCACCACTTAGTAATGCAGTCTGCATGAAGTAACAACCCTTCTGAGACTTAGTTTTCTCATTTGTAAAATAGGGATGTGACTACCTTGCAGGTGTATTGTGGGCGTATTGCAGGTCATGTTTGTAAAAAGCACTGAAGACAGTGTATGACTCTTACTGGGTTCCCAATATATGGCAACTTAAAAATTGTTACTACAGGTTGAGCTTCCCCCATCTGAAAAACTGAAATCTGAAATGATCCAAAATCCAAAATTTTTTGAGTGCAGATGTGACACCAGAGGTGGAAAATATCAAACGTGATCTGTCATGAATCACAATGAGAACTTTGTTTCAAGCATAAAATATTGTATAAAATTACCATAAGACTGTGTACATAAGGTATAAGTGAGACATAAATGAATTTTTGTTTATACTTGGGTCCCATCTCCAGGGTTTCTCATTATGTATATGCAAATATTCAAAAATTTGAAAAAATAGAAAATCTAGAACACTTCCAATCTCAAGCAGTTTGTATAAGGGATACTCGTGCTGAGTAAAATAGAATAGTTAATTAAATCTGGCAAGGAAGTTGAAATTGTACAAATACTATAGAAGAACTGATGATACTTTTAATATCGAAGAGTTAAGGACATTAATAGTAATGATACATTTTTTTTGAAGTCCAGAAAATGTCAGAATAATGCTTTAACTGTTGATTTGATGATTAGTTTTCCATAACATTGGTTATGTATATTGCTCACAGGTCAGGAAGCTTTGCATTATTATTATTTATTAATTAACTAATTTATTTTCTGAGACACAGTCTTGCTTGATCACCCAGGCTGGAGTGTAATGGCGCGATCTCGTCTCACTGCAACCTCTGCCTCTTGGGTTCAAGTGATTCTTGTGCCTCAACCCTCCCAGTAACTGGGATTACAGGCACGTGCTACTAGCATCCAGCTAATTTTTATATTTTTTAGTAGAGACGGGGCTTTGCCATGTTGGCTAGGTTGGTCTCGAACTCCTGCACTCAGGCATTCCGTCTGCCTTGGCCTCCCAAAGTGCTAGGATTATAAGTGTAAGCCACCATGCCCAGCCACATTATTATTATTATTATTATTAATGATTATTTTTTTGTTTGTTTTTGAGACAGAGTCTTACTCTGTAGGCCAGGCTAGAGTGTAGTGGCACAATCTTGGCTCACTGCAACTTTCACCAGCGAGGCTCACAGCTTCACATTCTTCATGACACCTATGAGAGAGGCAGTGGTAAGAAGGCAAGATGAAATTGTTGACTTCATTTAGAAAGTTAAAAAGATTGCCATCCACAATACACACACACACACATGCACACACACACCCTCTCACTCTCTCACTTTTCTGTCTCTTGATATTGAAGTTAATTTATGGTATATCTGAATTTTTGTATTCAGTTCAAAAAATAGTTATAAAGTATGTACTTAATACATTACACTTTAGTTTTCAAAAGGTAAATTTATTGACCTGGAATAATTTAGGATAACAGCCATCAGAGAATTCTAATTAGTGTTTAAATTAAGAATGCTTGTTTCTGTAAAATATTTGATAGACCTAGATTTTTCTTTTTATAGTTTATAGTTGAAACATGAATAGAATTTTTGTCGTCTTTGTTTTTGAAACAGTCTCGTCCGGGTGCAGTATCTCATGCCTGTAATCTCAGCCCTTTGAGAGGCTGAGGCACGTGGATCACTTGAGGTCAGGAGTTCAAGACCAGCCTGGCCAACTTAGCGAAACCCCATCTCTACTAAAAATACAAAAGTTAGTTGGGCGTTGTAGTGCATGCCTGTAATCCCAGCTACTTGGGAGGCTGGGGCAGGAGAATTGCTTGAACCTGAGAGGTGGAGGTTACAATGAACCAAGACTGTGCCACTGCACTCTAGCCTGGGCAACAGAGTGAGACTCCATCTCAAAAAAAAAAAAAAAAAATGTCTTACTCTGTTGCCCAGTCTGGAGGGTAGTGGCGAGATCACTGCTAATTACAGCCTTGATTTCCCAGGCTCAGGAGATCCTCCCACCTCAAGTGATCCTCTCGAATAGCTGGGACCACAGGTATGTGCCACAATGCCCACCTACTTAAAAACATATTTTTTTAGAGATAGGGTCTCCCTATGCTGCCCAAGCTGGTCTCAAACTCCTGGGCTCAAGCAATCCTTCTACCTTGCCTTCCCAAAGTGCTGGGATTATAGGTGTGAGCCACCGTGCCCAACCTACAATGTTTTATGACATAGAATTACTTGTACACCTTGCAATTTTTTTTCTAGTTTTTTCTTTACTCAATATTTAGCCATTTTTCTCATTGAGTAGTGATGACTATATAGAATATGTTAGCTGATTGCATTTTTAAATGACATTTTTTTTATTCTAGCGAAATTTAAAAATGATATAAAGACAATGCAGAGGTTTTTATCTTTGAAACTTGACATCATTTAAAAAATGTTGGCTACACAAATGTGTTATATTTGTAGCTTTTCAGTTTTTTTCAGGTTACAGAGGCTTGAAAACAAAGCAGGCATTTCTTGATTTATCTTTTAAGAAGTCCTAGGATCTTCAATCAAATACTTGAAAGTGATTTGGGTAAAAATAGTGACACGGCTTTATCTAAATACACACATACACAAATACTTCCTATTAAACATCTTAAGTGTTTTAATTTTCTTGATTTACTTTAGACACTCATGTGATGCACAACTTGAGCAGAGCAAATTTTTGTGCAGTTAGATCATGTGATATTAGTATGCATGCAGTGCTGCTTTTGATCTTGGAGGTAATCCCTTATAATCACAAACTTTAAAGAATGTTAGGATTATACTTTCTAAGTTGATATATTTTGCATTAGTAAAAATACATAGGATTAGAAAAGATACTGTATAAAACACATGAAGATTATTTTCTTGTTTACATTTGGCTTTATATTTCATATTTTGAGCTTTGGTTGTTTATATAACACAGGCTGGTAATTTCTTATTAACTAGTGAATGTACTATGTGAAAAAGTATAGGTTAAATTTAAGCGAGCCTCTGTTTTATGTTCTCCAATTTTATATTTTGAAAATGAGATTTTTTGATTTTATTATGTCAAACTTTTGTGCATCAAAGTCAGTCCTCATAGGAATAGCAGGTACTACTATTGTTTGTTAAGTAGAGTTTATTCATATATCTCTTCAATACTGTAGTTTGACCTTTCTGCAAAACCAACGGGTTTTTTGTGGATAATCATGTCTTCACATTCTACAATACTATTAAGAAAACTGAGGTTAAACAAAATAAATCTAGTTTTTAAAGTTTAGTAGTCCATTAAAAAAATAATACTAGACAAATGGGCTTTTCTAGTCATGATTGCTTATGGGAAGTAAATAATGATGCTAACAGGTTTTCCTGGGTGACTTTTGTGGTGCACTGCTGGGAAACCTTTCATTATTGAGATACTAAATAACATTGCAGATTTGTAGTGGAAAAATATATAACACTCCTGAATGGTTTGTCAGTATGTATGGTGACCAGTGTAATTAGTCAATGGTAAGCTTTCATTTGAAACATTGTAGGTTTTTTTGGTCTTAAATAGCTGTTATCCTTTATAAAACAGTTGTTATAACAAACAATTTAGACATTATTGAGAGGATCAATGAAAACTTTGGTGGAAGCAAATCTTTTTTATAATTACTTGATTTTATTTTTAAAATTTCAACATTTGATGGTACTGAGGAATTACTGATATTGTTGCGATAATGGCATTGTGGTTATGTAAGAAGAATCTGTAGTTTTTGTATGTTTTAAGTATGAAGTGTTGAAATAGGTCTGGGACAGTTGAAATAAGTATAGCAAAATTTGATAACTTGTTGAGTCTGGGTCATCTGTCTGTAGGGTTTTATTATTTTTACTTATTTTTTATATATTTATAAAATGGTATTATAAAAATCAATTAGAGATTACCATGGATGGAGGAGGAGCATTGGGGAATGATTGTTTTAACTGATGCAGAGTTTCTGTTTGGGATGATGTAAGTTCTAAATATAGACAGTGGTAATGGTGATACAGCATTGTGAATGTACTTTAAATTGTACAATTAAAAATGGTTAAAATGGTAAATTTTATGTTATGTATTTAGCAATAACCAATAAAAACAGTTACATTAATAACAATAATCCCTAAGAACCATCTTCTTTTAGGAAAAACTTTTGGGGATATAGTAGTGGGTGGGAAGAGAAAGAAAAGGAGGGCGTATGATAAATTGGGTGCTGACCGTTGTTAAGCTAGTGGCCAGGGAAGTAATCTGACCTTTGGGGCTAACTCTCCAAATGTGTTGGAGGCCACCTTCTCTTTTCCCTTTGCTATCTTGTCTTACTAGCTTCCTACTTCAGTATGGAGGAGAGAAAGGAAGAACACTCTTGTCCTTTCAGCACTCCCTTAGTGGGGTTGAATTCTAGAGCAGTATTCCAGTGTAGGTTAGTAGTTTGTGAGCTGTTTCATGGGCTGCTATCAGCTTTAAAAAAAAAATTAAAAATATCAAGTGCATTCTGTAGAGTAAGTGTAAATGTGGTTATTATAAAAATTTTGTTTCAGTTACATGTGTATATGTATGGGATTGTGATATAAAATATATTCCTTAGAGTGGGGCATTTTTTGAAAAGGCGTAGTATGGAGGATATTGGTGGCCACCTAATCCCTAGAAAGCATTTATCAAAATTTGTACAAAGAGGCTTAGATTATAAATAATTCAGCATTTCAGTCTATTTTTAGACACTAATCACATGACCAGGAGGAGCAATTGGCCAGGAACATATGTGACAAGGCAGTTCTATCAGCATGTGATGAATAAGCCATGTACACAGTTAGAGGAATGCATGGGATAGTGCCTTGAAGATGCTCATCTTATTTTAGGGCCTTTGTTTTTGTAAGAAGTGTGTATTAATTGGTAATTACTCAGGAACTTTTTTGAGGTAAGTCCTTCTTGTAACTGTTTATTTGCAGAACATGACACATAGTAGATGCTGAGTAAAGCTCTCATTATATTTACACAAATATTTATGTTAATATGTGAAAGTTTAATAGTATTAAATAAAGATTATTTAAAATATTAGCTAGAGACTGTCATGTTGCTTTAGCCCTCTTTTTTTTTTTTCCCAAAAATAATTTGCTGGTTTATTTTTAGCTTAAAATCACCCTCATGGCATATTTTTTCCAGAGAAAGCAAGGGAGAATAGTTAATAGAACTACACTCTAGAGTGAGACAAGACTGCGCTGAAATTTTACTTCTACTGTTTACTGGTTAGGTGGCTTCGAAAAATTTTGCAAACCTTTTTGGATTTATATTTCCTCACTGTGAAATTTCCTTTGAGAGTTTTACATAAAATGAAGTGATTTACATAAAATGCCTAGAATTTTATGCTCACCAAGTACTTGTTATTAAAGTCAGGTCCCTCTTTCTTCAAATCTAATTCTTCCAAAGTCTATTTCTTAGGCCAACTTTTTGCGTTAGTTTTGGGATTGTTGGGAATATAATTTTTCTTTGATCAAGAACAAACAGATTAATAAACCTTGTTTATGTATGAAATAAAAAGCAAATAGTCCGGGTGCAGTGGCTCATACCTGTAATCCCAGCACTTTGAGAGGCTGAGGTGGGCAGATTACGAGGTCAGAAGTTCAAGACCAGCCTGGCCAACATAGTGAAACCCTGACTCTAGTAAAAATACAAAAGTTAGCTGGTCATGGTGGTGGGTGCCTGTAGTCCCAGCTACTTGGGAGGCTGAGGCAGGAGAATTGCTTGAATCCAGGAGGTGGAAGTTGCAGTGAGTTGAGATCATGCTACTGCATTCCAGCATGGGCTACACAGCTTGTTTGTCTCAAAAACAAACAAGCAACAACAACAAAAAAACCAGATAGTAAGATATTCTCTCTGTTCTACAAGTATCTCATTTTCTGAAATATTTTATGGACAGTGAATGAATTATTTTGTCAGACTAACTCTGTTAAAGGAATTTCATATAATGATTACATGAAAAAGGAGTTGAGAAGTACTATAATAATTGTTAACGTTGAGCTATTTACAAATTGTCCCATTATTCCTTATGTTTGAGGTGGTTCTTTTCAACTTTGATATTTTATATTATTAAAAAACTAAATGAAATATGTTTAATGGATAAAGGTGTGTCTTTTCAGCTGATCAGTTGTCTTTGTCTTGAAAAAGGACTGAATTTTGTAGATTTGAATGATAAGTCACTGACAGGAGGTCTTTAACATTTTTTTCCCTTTGAACAGATGTCTTGGCCTGCAGTGACTCCATATCCCATAATCCTTCCAATTTTCCCCTCCACTAAGTAAGTTTCAGAAAAGTGACAATTTTATTATAAGTGATTGACTGAATTCAGACAAATATTGCAGCTGAGTAAAGACTTCATTCCAGTAAGGAACACTCTGGTATAATAAAATGTTAGATTCCTTATTTTTACTTTTAAGAATTTATGCTTGGTGTTCTCTTTCTGTTTCTGTATTTAGAGCTTTTTTAATGTAATGAACTTTCTTCAAGATTGAGAGTTTTTATGCTCTACTGTGCTGAAGTGTTATACTATTTCATACTTTTTTTTTCTTAAATGACATTTAAAAACAATCAGTCAGGATTCATCCAGAAAATAGTAACCACTGCAGGTCTTTCAGCAGAGGAAACTTGATCCAGGAATTAGACAGATAGTAGAATTGCTCAGAAGCAAATGGGACTCTGAGACAACTTGGTTATTAAAAACAGCAGGAAGCCTCTGTGCTACCACAGTATAGAAAGTGGTGATACCAGAGTATAGAAGCCAGGGCTGTGTGGGGAAACTAGAGCCATAGCAGGGGTGCATGTTGGGAGCAGGGACATCAGAGGACCGAACTCTCTGGAGAGAACTGGAGTTATGGAAAAGACAGTTTCCTGTCAGGGATGCACAGGAAGTAGGGAGAGAGGGAGGAGAAATACTCTGGTTTCTCTCTCTTTTGCCTTCTGCTTACCCATCATTGCCTTCCCACTGGCCAAATCTTTGCCAGAGGTCAGGGTTGTTTGGGAACACAGTTGTCTGTGATACAGAGCAGTACAGGTTAAGTCTGGAGAATGGATCTGAAAACATTTAATTGGCTGTCTCGACAACTTTGTTACCATTGTATAATATTCATCAATATACCTGTGTGTCTCTGTAGCACTAGCTATTATAAAAATTTTGGTGGGGTGGGGGAACCTCCTTTTTTTTTTAAGTGATGGAAAGAATTTCCTGAAAGCTGATATTAAGATCAGCAATTTAGTTCTTTGAAAAGATTTATGGAGTAGCACTGTAATAGGTAAATGAGCTGCAAACAACCGTATACACCCGTTCTTGGTTTTGTAGTACTCATTATCTGCTGGAAGAGATAGATTAAAAAAACATAATCTTAATTTGAATAGAATATATATGATAAGTTAGAGATGGACACATATTTTTGTAGGAACTTGAGAGGAGCAGTTGAGCCAGTCTTATAGTTTGTGGAACACTTTTGGCAGATTGGGAAGCTATAGCTGGGCTTTGAAAAATCAGTCAGAACTGGTAAAGAGAGTGAAAAGGACATTGGTAGAAGAAGGAAAAGCATGAGCAAAGGGACAGAAGCCTGAAAGAGTTTAAAACATGTAAGAAACTTGAATCAGGTCACTGCTGCTGGAGCAAGTTGGTGGCAGATAGGACCATAAATTGGAGGGGGAAAGTGAGGGAAGAGGCCAGGTTATTTTTATTCTCAAGCTGACAGGAGCTATTTGAAGAGGATAGGTAAGTGACCTGATGAAATCTATTTTGGCTGTACTTTTCCACAGTGTGGAAGATGCGTTCTGGTGATTGCTGTAGTGGAGGTAGAGACCTTTTAAGAGGTTATTACTTACGATAGTCCCAGTAGTGGAGGAGTGGTGGACATAAACTCTCATTGGTGTCTTCTTTTTGTGTCTTAAGTAATTCATTTCATCTAATGACCTCGTGGTGCCAAGCTTCTCAGCCCATGCCCTACTTTTTTTTTTTTTTTTTTTAAGAGACATAGTCTTGCTCTGTTTCTCAGGCTAGAGTGCAGTGGCACCATTATAGCTCACTGTAACTTCAAACTCGTGAGTTCGAGTGATCTTCCCGCCTCAGCCTCTGAGTAGCTGGGACACCAAGTGTGCTACCAGGCCTGGCTAATTTTTTGTTTTTGTAAAGATGTAGTCTTACTCTGTTGCCCAGGCTCGTCGTGAACTTCTGGCCTGAAGTGATCTTCCTGTCTCAGCCTCTCAAAGTGCTGGCTTTACAGGTGTCAGCCACCATACCTGGCCTCCATGTCCCACTTTGATAGATCCTTCTTTTATGTTATTTGAAAATTCATAGTAACTCTAACTTTAAAGCGAAAATAGACAAAATGATGTTTTGTTCCCAAATTGCATATGCCTCCCTATGTGTACTGATACTTGGTCTCCTTGAAAAAGTCATTGTCATAGGGCTAGAAATGGGAGTAAGTCACAGACCTTGCTCTCTAAAAATCGAAATGGGAACCACTAATCATGATCTAGTATTCTCTAGAGTATTGGAAGAGTGCTTTGCTTTCCTGGACCCAGGTGACTCCTATGTTATGGAAGTGTGATATAATGCAGTAATTTCACACGATACTGGGCATTGATCTCAAATTTCACTTGAGATCAATGCCCAGTATTCCCTAGTGTAACTTCTGATATTGAAGAGGGACAGATTTGCAGTATGACATTTATGTTTAGTAAATATACCTTTTAAAATACTCATCTGCATCTGAATGAGATCTACTTTACAAATTCATTTTAATGTATATTCTCTGATAATTCTGATAATACGTGTGAGGTAATTGTTATTGTTACTGCTATCTTTCTTCCTTCCTTTGTACATTTAAGTCTAGGTTGTCTTAAACTCTAGTGGAATTTCTACTGTATCTTGCATAGATTGATCAAGACAGAATTTTTGTCCTGAAGGATCATCCTATAATGTAATGGGGGTCAGCAGTAAGTCTTGAGTCAGGTTAGTTTCTGTTTCTTCTTGAGTCAGATTGTAACATTACATTTTGTTTTTATTTTTTTAAGAGATGGGGTCTCACTGTGTTGCCCAGGCTGGAACTCCTGGGCTTAAGGGATCCTCCTGCCTCAGCCTCCCAAGTAGCTGGGACTATAGGCACATGCCACCATGCCTGACTTGTTTAGTTGTTTTCTAAACCATTTTTGCAAAGACTTTATTCCTTGTTATGTGTGGTCAGCAAATTCTCTGTTCTTTAGCTTGTGTTTAGCTAGAGTTGTGGAAAAACTGCCTTGAATGTCAGGAGGTGAAACAAAGAAAAAACAAACCAACCAAACAGAAGAATGTCTTTACCAGTCTTTGCAGATTGGCTCTCTTTGGGGGCTCTCCTTCAGTAGTTAGCCAGGCTTGCACTGAGCCTAGGAAGCAGTCCAAGATGGAAGCTTAGAGTTCTCACAAGTTTTTTCTGATGATGCATGTTAGTGTGCAGTCTTCCAAATTCCCCTTTATGCTCCTAATTTACCAAATAAATTCTCCCCAGCTTCTGGGCCTTAGGTGACTATTGTATGTTTAGGCAGTAATCTTTTGTCTCAGGCATCTATGGGTTATTCTACTTGCCATGTTTTCAAGATGATTGCTGCTTTTCTAGCCTGAGTTCTTAGGTGAAATAAAGTGGAGCATCTTGCATCAGTCATTAAGGTAGCTTCTAGACAGGTTATAACAGATATACACAATAATTTCCAAATATAGTCTATTCTGCTCTCTCTGGAACCAGAGAGGGAAGACATTCAGGGAACACAGCCTAATGCTGCCATTTGTACCAGGGAAGAGATGGGGCTAGGGCATTAAAAAATGAAGCTTTTGAAATAGCCTTTCTCTTGATTCAATATTCATTTGGCTGTTGTAAAACTTCGACTGTTCCATAGTTTTGACAAAGCTGGTTCTTAAAGTTACTGCTTGTTTTTTGATGTTTCTATGGGTAGAGAGAACTTGGAGCTCCCTACTTCACCATTTTGCTGACTTCACTCCCATTGTGGTTTTGATTTGGATTTCCCCAGTAACTAATGATGTTGAGCATGTTTTCATGTGCTTTCTGCTCATTTGTTTATCTTCTTTGGAGATTTGTATTTTCAGATTCTTTTCCTATTTTTTAATTGGGTTTGTCCTTCTATCATTGAATTTTAAGGATTCTTTATATATTCTAGATACAAGTCTCATATATGATTTAGAAACATTTTTTTCCATTCTGTGGGTTGTATTTCCACATGACTAAAGTGAATTGTTGAGTTGTCCTTTGAATAACACAGTGATTTAAAATTTTGAAGATACCCAGTTAATCTATTTTTTTTTTTTTTTGGTTGCTACTTATGCTTTTGGTGTCGTACCTAAGAATGACCTATGTTTAAAACTTAAACAGAGAAAAATATGCGAGTAAAGAAAACTGACAGGTCAGAAAGGAACCAGGAGAGGACTTCATCAGATAAATCAAGTAAAGAGAGAGGTTTAAGTCGGGGGTGGTTAATTGCATCCTATGCTGCAGAGAGTCTGATGAAGAACAGGAAGGATAGGAGCAACATAAAAAGTAGGATGTCATAAAGGGTCATAAATGGCTTTTGACACTGGGAATGGAGAGTGGTATATATAGCCAGTGATAAGCTGGTGTCTGCTATTGAATTACTATTGGGTACTTAATTTACTTATTTGACTTTAAAATGCTGATTTCAGGGCTCTGTGAGAAGTTGTATGGAATTACGGTTAGGCGTCTCAGAGATGCTCTCCATTATCCTTTAAACTGTTTTCCAGTGGTCTTTGTTCTAGATGCTTTCTTGGTTGCCTGCTCAGCTTGAGCCCTTCTTGTCTGAAAAATGATACCTTGCTCCAAGGGTGGGCCTTTGCAGCTATGTAAGTGGGACCCTCGCATTCCCATTACATAGCTGTTAGGACCACGAGTAGGACTCTATGCTAAACTGGGCTAAGTAGTTTTCAACAGTATAAAAATGTTGGATGGCAAAGATACAAGTTTGATTCTGTAAGGCTTTTCTTCTAGAAAGACATGTAAAACTGAGGCTGGGACAGCCATAGCTAGCCTGTGGTCATAGAAAAGCAGAGGGGACTGACATGTGGAGAACAAAATGAAGCCCACTGCCAGAGAGGTCCAAGGTCTCTGAGAGCTACAGCAGTCTTAATTCCTGGCAGCTTTGCAGTTCTGATTTCCAGACCCTTGTAAAGATCTGTTGTAAAATTCTTGTTCATCAGTTCTGTGGGAGACCATGATTTCTTTTTAATATAAATTGTCACTTTGGGCTAAGCAACTTTGTGTGGATTTCTGTTACTGGTACCCAGAAAACCTTGTCTAAGAGAGTGACGCATAGAAATGGTAATGATTCCACTGACAGAAGAGAAGGGAGTGAGGAGACAGTTCTGGTACCCAGAAAACCTTGTCTAAGAGAGTGACGCATAGAAATGGTAATGATTCCACTGACAGAAGAGAAGGGAGTGAGGAGACAGTTTCCTATGAGATGCTTATATAATTTTAACCTGTGATGCTGGGCAGTGACATTCTGAATGGTGACGATTCTTTTAATGTGGATTTGTTTGCTTGTCTGTGACATACATTTAATGAAGCATGTGTTTTACTTTGTTCTTTGGTGCTGGCTTTCAAATTTTAATAGCTTGTCTTTGTAATAAAGTAAAGACAGTTGGGCATTATCTTGTAGAATGGAACATGCACATTACCTTCAACACAATTCCACTACTGGTTGTGTGAGAAATTCTTGGAAGTGTGCATTAGGAGATATATTCAAGAATACTTCATAAAAACAGTTTGTAACACCGAAAACCTGGAAATACATCAGTAGGAGATAGGATGAATAAGTTATGGCATATTTATACATTGCAATGTTATATAGTAGTGCAAATGAGTGACCTAAAGCCACGTGTGTACATACGGCTTATCTTAGAAACATAATATTTAATGAAAAAATGTTTCTTCACTGAAAAATATGTGTGATACTATTTTAAATGAGAAACTTCAAAACAAGTTAAAAACTAACCAATATATTGTTTAATCATACATAAATATAGAGGAAAACATTAAGGAAAAGTAAGGGTATGATTAAGATAAAATTTCGGATAATGATTGTCTATATGTGAGGTGGAGCAGAAGGTTAGAATTATGGAGGAATACACCAGGAGCTTGAAGTTATTGGTAATGTCTACTTCTTAGGTTCAGAGGTAAGTTTATTATGTTCATATTATTTTTATACTTTAGAACATATCTGTATCTAATATATGTATTCTTTTGCATGTATCAGGTACTTCTTAATACAAAGTTAAAAACTTTTATACATAAATTTGGTATAAAAATACCGTTTTAATACAAAAACGAAATTTACAGGAAAAAACTCAGCATTTCTATAATGGAAATAACCACTAGTATTTTTAATCTAGTGCTCTCTCAAGACTTCTCTCTTTATCGCCTCATACTACCATCTCAGGCTCCAAACTCTAGTATTAGTTTTGACCTCATAATCCTAAGATTAATTTAGTGAACGTTGAGTGCTAGGGATAGTATAATAAAGTTTTTAATAACCATTTTCTTAAGGGTTAAATAAAGCAGGCCTGGTATGGTGGCTTATGCCTGTAATCCCAGCACTTTGGGAGGCCAAGGAGGGTGGATCACAAGGTCAGGAGTTCGAGAGCAGCCTGACCAACATGATAAAACCCTGTCTCTACTGAAAATACAAAAATTAGCCAGTTGTGGTGGCTCACACCTGTAATCCCAGCTACTCAGAAGGCTGAGGCAGGAGAATTGCTTGAACCCAGGAGGTGGAGGCTGCAGTGAGCCAAGATCGAGCCACTGCACTCTAGCCTGGGCAACAGAGCGAGCAAAATAAAATAAAAAAAGATAACATAAAATAAAACAATCTTTACCCTGTCTTTTCCTCTCATTGTATCAAGTCATTCAACAAGTTCATTCTATTTTTATTAATATATTTTATTTATTTATTTATTTATTTATTGAGATGGAATTTTGCTCTTGTTGCCCAGGCTGGAGTGCAGTGGAGCAATTTCGGCTCACTGCAACCTCCACCTCCTGGGTTCAAGCGATTCTCCTGCCTCAGCCTTCCAAGTAGCTGGGATTACAGGCATGGGACACCATGCCTTGCTAATTTTGTATTTTTAGTAGAGACGGGGTTTCACTGTGTTGGTCAGACTGGTCACAAACTCCTGACCTCAAGTGAGCCACCTACCTTGGCCTCCCAAAGTGCTGGGATTACAGGCGTGAGCTACCGCACCAGGTCTGTTTTCATTTATTTAATCCTTAAGAACATGGTTATTAAAAACTTTATTATACTATCCCTAGCACTCAGCATTCATTATTAAACTAATCTTAGGATTATGAGGTCAAAAATAGGTGTGAGCCACCTTGTCGGGCCTCTTTTTATCAATATATTTAGATTAATCTGTGTCTTTCTTTGTGTTCCGTAAGGTCTCTATCTTGATTTCAGGACCCACTACACCTGTATTGTTTCTTGACTGACTGTGCTATCTGTATTTTTTTCTTTCCTTACTTCCTTTTTACTGATACTGGATTAATCTCCCTAAAACACTGCTGTGATCATTCTATATAGTTGTCCAGAAATCTGTAATGATTACTTATTACAAAATGTTGAGGTATGTATTCTTTAGATTGGGCACAAGGCTTCTAAATAATTTGGTTTTAATGAAGGGCCCTTCCTCATGGCTCCTTCCGGAGAGGACAGATACCTCTGCCACTAGCTGCTTTGCTGTGGGGTGTGGTACCATAGGTAAGAGGTGGGAAAGGAGCAACCTGTCCCTGTCTGGATAGTCTTACTATTTGTGTAGTTGATAGCTTTAAGGCTTCCTTTAGCTTCAAGTTCATGACTTTTTTTGTACTTGCACTACCCTCAGAGCAACAGCAACTCCTATATTTTGCAGTGATCTATACAGGATTATTTTTTTATTTTTTTAAAGTTAAAATAAGATCTTTTCTGTCTTTCTGGTATTCTTCTTAGTTTCTGGCCTGCCTTGGCTTTCTAGTCTTATGTTAGAATCATTATCGGTGGAATCATTATTTCAATGTGTCATTAGACGAGGTTCTTTGGGTGCCAGTAACAGAAACCCATACAAGATTGCTTATCCAAGTGAGAGTTTATATTAAAAAGCTATAGTTATCTCATAGAAGTGATAAGCAGGAATTACAGTTAATTTTTATAGGGAACTGAAAATCTGGAACTAGAGGTTGGGTATCCAAATTTCTGTGGATTTAGGGAGGGAGGGGAAGGCAGAATGTATGTTTAGGGTACCTTCTTGGTTCAGTCTGATTCCATTTTTAGAGTCAGTTTGTTCAATAGATTGTTTTACAGATAGAGAATTTAGAAATAGGTATTTCTCTTGTGAGTATTCAGTCTGCATTTACACATATAGGCCAGCAAATAAAAGTATAAGAGTGATGAATCTTTGATAAGTCACGATATCAATCAAAAGATTTCTAATGAGTTAGTTAAAACTCTTGTATTCTCTTGAAAGTGTTATTAAGAAATGTGGACCAAGTATCATAATTTTGAAGCTTACAGGTAAAATAAGTTTTGTAAAGTTAGAATTAATGTATTATATTAATACTAATATGCATGTATGCCAAGAAAAAAGGGCCTAACAGAACAAAGGCAAAGAAGAAGGAAATATAATATAGATAATTTCCCTCATTTAAGCTCTGAATTTTTATATTATAATTTCTTAGAAGTGGTACATTGGTACCTGTTATTCTTGAATGGTTCCAGTGACAGTCTCCCTTCGGAAAATGAATGATTTATTTCATTGGAAAAACTTAAATCATCATACATTGTCAAGTTTTGGTACGGATGTTTGGAACCCAGAGGTGTTGTAAGCTGATGGGTGTGTAAATTGATAAAGTGATTGGAGAACAGTTGGGCAGTATCCAGTATCCAGTAAAATGGAAAATATATCAATATATATAACCCATCAGTTTTACTTTTGTATAGACCTCAGAACAGTGGTTCTCAACAGGGGCAATTTTACCCCTCAAGGGGCATTTGGCAATGCCTGGAGATATTTTTTGTTGTCACACCTGGGGAGTTATATTGGCTTCTAGTGGGTAGCGGCCAGGGATGCTATTAAACATTCTGCAATTTATAGGACAGACCCCCATAATAAGGAATTATCTGGCCCAACATATCAAGAGTTCTGAGGTTGCGAAACTTTTTTTAGAGAAACTCTTACTTGTGAACAAAGAAACTTGTTCAGAAAGGATATGTGTTAAAGCATTGAAATTGTGAAAAGTTAGAAATAATCTAAATGTTCATCAGCAGGGGAATGAAGTAATAAAATGTGCTATGGTATATGTGGTTTGCTACTTGATAAAAGCATAGTTAAAAGGAACAAAATAGGACAATAGATACAGCAATAGATCTCAGAAATTTAAAGAATTAAAAGAATTAATTACTTTCAGTATGAGGTCGTTTATGAAAACTGAAAAAATAAACACAACTCTGTTATTTAAATATGTAAATGAAAATGTGGGAAATGAATTAGGAGGCCACCCCACCCCCTGCTATCCCTCCCCTAGCCCCCAGTTTCATGATACTGGTTGCTAGTAAGGAGATGAAGAAGGGAATTGCTACTGGGGGTGGTGAACAGTGGGTATCAACTTTATTTCTAGTTATTTTATATGTACTTAAAGTGAACCAAATATGGTTTCATATTTATATGAATTTGAATGCATAATGTGAATGTCATTTGTTATAAATTCTAGTTGGTGAGAACATAGATATTTGTAATATTACCTTTTTTATAGTTTAACATTTCTCAACAACCAAAAAACACTCATTGATGAATTTTTTGTGGTACTTGGTACAGCATGTTGCATGTTTTTGTTTGTTTTTAATTCTTCCTGTCCAGGAAGTTAACTGGACTTCCTCTGGAGAAAAGAATATATTTTTATATATTCATTGTTTATTTAGTTTATGTGTGTAACTGCAAAGAAGCTATTTTGACTGGCATTAACCATTAAATTTGTGCTTAATTCACAAAGGAGAAAACCATGATAAAGAAGTCCCAATAACTGTTTCTTTTGTTTTACCTGATCTTTGTGTATTAGAATATATAGGAATAACTGGGCTTCCAGCAGAAACATGACAGATTTCTTCTATTTTGACATTTTGTTGCATTGATTTTGTTGATGTTGTAAAGGTATCTGATTATAGTAGTTAAGTGATCCTTTCAGTAACTAGCAAATTGAATATAGGGATCTAAGTGATTCTAAGAACTTGACTAATAAAATATACTTAAAAATTTTGTTAAGTAACATTTTTTGAATAAGTTACACTTAGCTGTGAAAATTTTATAACTGTTATTGGAGAAAATGGATATACTATCATAGTGAAAGTTTTTTTTTTTCTCTCAGAACACAAGGATCAGTTTTTATATGAGATAAAGGAAAAAGAAGTGAGAATAGTGCATGACCTGTAATTTTTTTCTCAAAGTGTTATAAAAGTAAGTATCTCAAATGTAGTATAATTAAAAGTTATAATAACTATTCATGATATCTTTGAATTTAAATTATCTCAAATTAAATAACTTAAGTGAAAATTACGTTTATAATTATATAGAAGTTTATAATTTTGAAGCAAAAAGCATTTACCAAAATTATCCCAAAGTTTAGGAAACCCACTAATTTAAATGCGAAAATTTAAAATAATCTTTTGTTAATGATTTTTGTTTACCCTTGTAGAGAATTTAAATGCAAAAATAATGACGGATATCTCTTTACATGTAAATGTTAGTCCAAAAGATGACTGAAAATTAATGACTGTTTTTTTTTTTTTAAAAGACAGCTCTTCTTAAAATTTTAGATTAGATCTAATTTTTTTGTTAAAGGATTTTTATACAAATTATAAGACTGGCTTAATTATAAAATTCATAAAGATAATTTAAATTCAGAATATTTAATTTAATATAATTTAAACTCATATATAATTATGCATAGTTATGACTTCTAACTGTATAAGTCATATAACCTTTTAAGATAAATTTTATAATTAGGTGAAAACAAGGCATGCATTATCTTCGGTTGATTTTCTTGCTAATATTTACAATTTGATACTAGAGTTAATCCATAATTGTTGAAAAAGAGTTGTCTATAACATGGTTATCAATTATACTTCTATTTTATAGGATATGATAACATTGTAAGGATCAAGCATTCGAGAAATAAATGTTAAAAAGTAAAACATCTCACTTGGGCGTGTGTGTGTGTGTGTGTGTGTGTGTGTGTGTGTGTGAAAGTAAAGTTGAATCTGGGAGACAATTGCTGATTAAACCTAGGAATTTATTAGATTAGCTTTCCTTCAAATATAAAATATATGCTTTTTCACAAAGGCATACAGTTCTGGTTTGAACAGAAGGGGTGAGAACCTCTAGTTCAATTCTTTTCAGCACTGGATATGTGAAGAAGTACAAATATCAATGTGGTACATTCTTTCTGAGTATGAATTTTAGTGAGATATTATGGGGTCAAAAAGGAATTAGCACAGTTATTTTAAGATAATATTTAATGTAGCAGAAAATTGATCACTATAGCACTTTTGGGTTCTATTCCCAGACTCTCATATATATGAGGTCAGTGTCTATTGCCGCATTTATTTAGGGATGTTTCGGTGAGAAAGCTTGTGATTCCCTGTTTTATGATCTTGATCTTAAAACTATCAGGGATTTCAGTTATTAGAATCTCCCTGTAGTAAGCTCACATCCTCTTTTGACAGATGTAGAGTTCAACTACTAGTCTTTCCTGCCCACCTCCTGAAATTTTAAGCCATTTGCAAATCATATGATAAAGAATTTTGGCTTTGTGCCTTGATTTTATTGAAAAAAAATTTGCAGTTTGCTTTTACTTAAAAATCTTTTAAAGTATATTAATGCTTAATTTATCTTAAAAATTTGCATACTTATTTATGTTTCAGGTAGGGATCAGGAAGTACAAGTGAAATGGTTCAGTTTTGGGAACATTTTCTATATATGGATGTGTCTCATATAGGTAGGGATTTTTTTTTTTAAAGCTTTTTTTTTTCTTCACAGAAAAGACTTGAAGCAGCTAAAAAAACATACATACAAATGTAGTTATAATTGAGTAAAAACTCAGAAGGCACTATGGAATATTTTTCTTTTTCTTTATATCAGAATGGATTGGTAGTTTTTTTTTTTTTTCATTTTTTTTTAAATTTTACTTTTTTTTTTTTTTTTTTTTTTTTTTTGAGACGGAGTCTCGCTCTTGTTACCCAGGCTGGAGTGCAATGGCGCGATCTCGGCTCACCGCAACCTCCGCCTCCTGGGTTCAGGCAATTCTCCTGCCTCAGCCTCCTGAGTAGCTGGGATTACAGGCACGCGCCACCGTGCCCAGCTAATTTTTTTTTTTGTATTAATAGAGACGGGGTTTCACAATGTTGACCAGGATGGTCTCGATCTCTCGACCTCGTGATCCACCCGCCTCGGCCTCCCAAAGTGCTGGGATTACAGGCTTGAGCCACCGCGCCCGGCCCTTAAATTTTACTTTAAGTTCTGGGGTACATGTGCAGATCGTGCAGGATTGTTACATAGGTATACACGTGCCATGGTGGTTTGCTACCTCTATCCCCCCATCACCTACATTAGGTATTTCTCCTAGTGTTATCCCGCTCCAATCTCCCAACCCCCTGCTATCCTTCCCCTAGCCCTGACGCCTAACAGACTCCAGTGTGTGATGTTCCCCTCCCTGTGTCCGTGTGTTCTCATTGTTCAACACCCACTTACGAGTGAGAACATGTGGTGTTTGGTTTTCTGTTCTTGTGTCAGTTTGCTGAGAATGATGGTTTCCAGATTCCTCCATGTTCCTGCAAAGGACATGAACTCACCCTTTTTTATGGCTGCATAGTATTCTGTGGTTTATATGTACCACATTTTCTTTATCCAGTCTATGATGGGCATTTGGGTTGGTTCCAAGTCTTTACAATTATAAACAGTGCTGCAGTGAACATACATGTGTGTGTGTCTTTATAATAGATAGATTTATAATCCTTTGGGTATATACCCAGTAATGGGACTGCTGGGTCAAATGGTATTTCTATTTCTAGATCTTTGAGGAATCACCACACTGTCTTCCACAGTGGTTGAACTAATTTACACTCCCACCAACAGTGTAAAAGTGTCCCTATTTCTCCACCGCCTTTCCATCATCTGTTGTCTCCAGATTTTTTAATGATCGCCATTCTAACTGGTGTGAGATGGTATCTCAGTGTGGTTTTGATTTGCGTTTCTCTAATAACCAGTGATGAGCATTTTTTCATATGTGTGTTGGCCAAATAAATGTCTTCTTTTGAAAAGTGTTCATATCTTTTGCCCACTTTTTGTTGCGGTTGATAGTTAAACTTGATGTGGGCAGTCAAAGTTTGAATCTATAATGCCACATATTCTCCTAGCTTGAACATTGTGTCTGGCTGAAAGAAGGCATTTTCTTTTTTTAACTTGATAAATTTCCAGCTTAAATCCAACTTTTTTCTACACCACTCAGTAAAGATGTTTGGTGTTTTCTATCTGCTGAGGCATTAACTTTGAATCAGTGTAGTTATGGACTAGTTTGAAGAAGTTTTCTTGTTTAAAGACCTTAGCACCACTGAGTTTTTCAGAATAGCTTATACTTTTAATTCTTCCTGATTAAGTATGGATGACAATTTTTGCTGCACTCAGCCTTTACTTATTTATACCTGATGGAAGTTTTAATCACTCAGCCTGGCTTTTTTTCTCTATTAATTCTTTTTATATATTCTTGGAGGTAGTACTATATGAGTCTTTTTAAGGTTCAATAAGCAATTAAATTTAAAAAATAATCTTGCTAAATTGTTCATATTTGATGACACTGAATCTAGTAAGTTAATGCATCATTTCATTTAGTTTATCCACTATGTATGCCTAATGATTGTCCTTTCAATTTCATTTGATGGGGAATACTGCTATGAAGCAGTTGTTGATTAGATTTTGGACATCTTTTTCTCTTTACATTGTTACATTCAATTTATGTATCTTTTTCTGTGTATTTTTTGATGCTGTTCACTATGTTCTTTCACATTCTAAGCTTTTATCCATTATTATATCAGTTCTATAAAGCCAGGATTCCATGGGGTTATTGTGATACTTCAATTAGATATGTGTCAAATATTTGAAAAACAACCATTTATATAACTATTAGTTATGATTAGTTAGGAGGTGTAATGCCATAATTTTGTAGTTTTACTAAGTAAGTTTGAATTTACATTTGATTGCTTCTGGAAGTCTTAGCAGGGTCTTTTACATGAACTGCATTTAAAAGTAAAAGAGTCTGTTGTGCTAGGAAGATTTGACAGGTAGAGTATGCCAGAGTATTATATAGCTCACCTCACATCGAAGAGGACAGTTAATGGAAATTGAAGTCCTGTTCATTTTTATATAATTGAAAATATATTCAGCCTCTGCTAATGGAAGACTGTAATTTTTTTCATAAAGTTACACATTAAAAAGTCACCCTAATTTAATAAACTAAATACAGTTTTGGCAGTAGGGACAGGATATTTCTACTGAGAGAGGGAATCTTTAGCTCTTAAAATTTGGTCTCAAATAACTTTCTTTACTAAGTCCTCTTGTCCTTATTTTGTTTATTTATAGTACATCTAGCCCTCATTCTTAGTTTAAAAAAAACAAAAGCATGCTGGTCTGGTTGGGATTGTGTTGTAGTAATTTTTGTGGATTTAGCCTTTAAACTGATAAGGAATTACCCATAGGTGTACCTGCATCTTTACTATCGGTGTTTTTTTTTGCAACTCATACCTTCCATCTGTGTCTTCAATTAGACTAGGAAAATTTCAACCATTATTTATTTGGATACTGTCCATATCCAAATCTCTCTTTTTTTTAAAAAAAAAAGTCTTTTCTGTCACCCAGATTGGAGTGCAGTGGCATAATGTTGGCTCACTGCAACCTCTGCTTCTTGGGCTCAAGAGATCCTCCCAACTCAGCCTCCCGAGTAGCTGGGACTACCCAGTTACTTTTTTCCCACCAAGTTAATTTTTGTATTTTTTGTAGAGGTAGGGTCTTTCCATGCTGCTCAGGCTGGTCTCGATCTCCTGGGCTCAAGCAATCTGCCTGCCTTGCTCTCCTAAAGTGCTGGGATTACAAGTGTCAGCTACCGCACTTGGCCTATATTCGTTTATATCCTTTTATAATCCTGATCTACTTGTGTTTTAGACCAGTGCTACTCAAAGTGTGATATTCAGACCAGTGCTGGTCTGCAAACTGATTTTACTGGTCTGTGATTAATTAAAGACAAATTCAGAGTAAGCATTTAGAAACTTTAATATCAAATTGACGTTACCTAATAAGGGTATGATTTTTAAAAAAATTAATTTTCATTGCATTTTACAAAAGTTTTTCTCTCCAATGGATTGGCAATTTAAAAATGGTCTCCTGTATCACAAATAGACTTAGAAGTATTTTGTTTAGACCTCTCTTACTCTGTTCTTTGTGACCCTTAACTGCTGTTATACAGTTTTTTTCTGTCTCTGAACTGCATTTTAGATGGATTTTCAATCTTGCACGTTTACACTGAATTAAAAATTCTTAATACCAGCACTTTGGGAGGCTGAGGCAGGCAGATCACCTGAGGTTAGGAGTTCGAGACTAGCCTGGCCAACATAGCAAAACCCCGTCTCTACTAAAAATACAAAAATTAGGTGGGCGTGGTGGCAGACGCCTGTAATCCCAGCTTCTTGGGAGGCTGAGGCAGGAGATTGAACTTGGGAGATGGAGGCTACAATGAGCCAAGATTGCTCCACTGCACTCCAGCCTGGGCGACAGAACGAGGCCTTATCTCAAAAAAAAAATTACTTAGGTATTTTTATTTCTTGAAGTTTTATGTCTTATATAGATATTATTGCCTGAAGCATTATTATTTTATGATCTTTCCAGTAGTGGAAGAATCTGTTTGCTGATTTTGCTGTGTCTTTTTTGTGATGGCTCTCTTTTATTGTGTGTGGTATCCTTGTATTTGTTTTTTTTTTTTTTTTTTTTTTTTTTTGACTTGAGTAGTGCATTTTGGAAAGGTGTTGGATTCTTTAAGGCCTTTGTTGAAGTCATTTTCTTTCACAGAGGATTTGCCTATGCTTTCTCCAGTTGCCTGGCTAGAGATTTAAGAATGCTTTAAATATGGGATTTATTGGATCTCATATGAAATTTATTGGATCATGCAAGTAGTGTGAATTTAGTTTGAGAACCTTGTGAAGGTCACTTTGTGGTTACAGTTGCAGGAGAATTGATAGAACATTTTAGAAATGACAACATTTTAGAGATGGAATATAGATTAATGGTTGCCAGGAATTAGGAATGGTGGGAGTGCCTGGGCTCAGGGGGTCGGTGTGACCATAAAGGTGTTACAGGAAGAAGATCTTTGTGGTGCCTCTTTGCTGTTAACATGAAGATGTACCCCTTGAGAGCACCAACTTTATAAAAGTGTTTTCTTGTGATAGACTCCTTAAAATCTCATTTCCTAAGCCTTGAGCAGCCATCAAAATGTAAGCTCAGTTTTACCAACATTTGGCATATACTCTCAGGATGAGAGCTGGTTTCTCTGTTTGCTTACTCTTTCCCAAGGTTTCTCCCTTCACTTATTTATAGCTTATATGTATACTGTACTTTCTTGCTAACTAAACACTTAAACAGATTTATTTTCCTCTAAATTTTAAAGTTAGATTTGAATATCAAGAGTATCAAGATATCTAGCTTTACAAAGCAGTGTCCCTATCAACCTACAATTTAGTCTTATAAAGCAGTGGTCCCCAACCTTTTTGGCACCAGGGACCAGTTACGTGGAATACAATTTTTCCATGGATGAGGGCAGGGCTGTGATTTCCATATGAAACTGTTGCACCTTAGATCACTAGGCATTAGATTCTCATAAGTATCACTCAGCCTAGATCCCTCACATGTGCAGTTCACAATAGGGTTAGCAGTCCTATGAGAATCCAGTGCCACTGCTGACCTGACAGGAGGCAGAGCTCAGGTGGTAATGTGAGCAGTGGGGAGCAGCTGTAAATACAGATGAAGCTTTGCTTGTTTGCCTGTGGCCTCAGAGTTTGGAGACCCCTGTTATAAAATATGGCTATTTTATGCCTCAGTTCTCTTATATTCTTGTTATTATAATGGTTATTTTTCCTTATTTCTTTGGTTTATCATCAGTCTTGTATAGGCTATCACAATCTACTCCTCTTTATGTTTTTTAGTCGTCTTTCCCACCGTTCTTTTGTTAGCCATATTATGACTTATTAAAGACATCATGTATTATGGCAGCAGTTCTTTTATTCATACCCGTTGGTTTAAATGCTATCTGTTCTTTTTGGCTTGTACTGGTATTTCTAGCACTGTTGACATTTTAGGCTGAATAATTGATTTTTGCGGGGAGGGGTCTTGTCCTATTTATTGTATATTTAGATATGTTTAGGGATGGTATGTTTAGGTATGTTTAGCTGCATTTTTGGCCACTACTCACCAGATGCAAGTAATATTTCTCATTTGGGACAGCCTAAAGTTTTTGCAGACATTGCCAAATGTCCCCTGGGGGCAGTATCTTCTATAGTTGACAACTACTATTATATTCCTATATGATTTTGGCCTGAGACAGAGCTCTTTTTGATTATCCCTGCCTGATGTGATTTTTTTACCTGCTGGATTTTCTGTAGTATACATTGTCTGGATTTTATGTTTATCTTTTATTACATTTTCTTGTGAATTCCTTTTTCTTCCTTGCTCCCTCCTTCCCTCCATCCTTCCCTCCCTCCCTTCCTTTTGTCCTTCTCTTCTTCCCTCCTTCCTTTTCTTTGTCTTTTTGTTTTTTTTGAGACAGGATCTCACTCTGTCACTCAGGCAGGGCTCACTGCAGCCTTGAACTTCCCGGCTCAAGCGATCCTCCAACCTCAGCCTCCTGGGGAGCTGGGGCCACAGGCACACACTACCATACCTAGCTAATTTTTTGTATTTTTAGAATAGACCAGGTTTCACCATGTTGCCCACTGGTCTTAAACTACCGGACTCAAGCAATCTGCCTATCTTGGCCTCCCAAAGTGCTGGGATTAGAGTTGTGAGCCATTGTGGCCAGGCTTTGTTGTGAATTTCTAACAGGCTTTCTTTCTCCCATCCAAATATTAACCAGGCCCGACCCTGCTTAGCTTCTGAGATCAGATGAGATCCGGCACGTTCAGGGTGGTATGGCCGTAGACTAAATTTCTTAACAGGCTTTCTAGAGGACTGGGACTATTTCACTTTTTTTGTTTGTTTGCTATTTTGGCCAACTCCATGCACTTGTTAGTAGCTTTGAATGTATTTTCCTTTTTTTCTACTTCCTGTATGTTGATAATGGGGATTTTGGAAAGCAAATCACTCTAGAAAATATGGAAAACTTTGAAGCATTCTAAATTATGAGACTTTATTAATAACAATTATGGACTTTCAGACAATAGAATTAATGCCAATATAACAATTGTGTATATACCCAGTAATAACTCTGGAAAATTCAGGACAATTCAAGATAGTTTTAAAAATATAAGAAAGATGTAAGTTCTGTTAGATGTATTTGTTATACAAGTAACCAGAAAAATGTACAGTAGGGTAGAACTTTTAAAAATAGACTGAGAAATACAGAAAGTGGAAGGATTTGTAGAAGCATGAAGGACGAATGATTAGTTCCACAGAGTGAGATGAGCAAAGTAATCAATATGTCGGGGTAAATTGTTAGGAATGATGGATGTAGCATCTGGTTAGGAGTGACTTGTGCAAAGCTGACAAACGTGATATGTGAATGCTAGTAAGTTGAATACGAGTTGGGCACAGAGAAGTTGGCTTCTTACTACTGCCTAAAGAGAAACATCTATGTTTTGCCCCAGTTGGTAAAGATACAGCTCAGGTATAGATGCCCCATGCCATTTTTTAAATCAGTGAATTCTAGGTAATAAAATAAATTGAAGTCTGAGATCTAACCACTTTTCTAAGGTTGCTGCTTCTTCATCTATGCCAAAGTTTTTGTGAAAAATAATAAGCATAGTATATATTCATTGTAGAAAAACTAGAAATTAATGAAATGTATGGATAAAGTAAAATTTAGTTACAATTCCCTAAAGCAGAGCAAAATCATTAGTATCATTTTAGTTGATTTTATTTTCTTAAGTTTTATATTGTCTCAGTCTCTCTAGATATAGCTATACGATGGGCATATATGTGTGTATACATATATATTAGTATATGTATTTGCATATATGTATATTTATATGAAATGGGTTATTGTATGTGAAATATTTAATATTGTGTTTTTAAATTCTGTGAACAATTCTCCATATCTGTAAAATGCTTAAAAGTGATATTTAGTGAATACATCAAATTCTATTCTTAGATTATCCCTAAATTTATCTAATCATTCTCCTATTGTTAAATTATTGTTTTCCCTTGTTTTCATTACTATAAATATAATTTGCAGTGAATTTCTTTAGCGAAAATCTTTTAGTACCTCTTTTATTTTCTTTGAAGGGTTGTACCTTTTACTGCAGTCTGCCTCTTTTAATTCAACTCACAAAATTTATTCTGTCTGTCTTCCTAAGTTACAAAAGATTCTCAGTTTTATAGTGGAGTGTATTGACAATGTTACAGACTATATTGCCTAGCCTTCCAAGTGGTTAAGTGTGACCAAAGGGCTAGGTATATGGTTTATGAGATATAAGGTGGAATATTGTATGAGAGAGGGGAATAGAAAGGACTTTTCTTCTCCTTTCAGACATCTTCTTGATGCCTGCAATGTAGGTGTATTAGCTGGAATTCTCATAGCCTTCTTGAAACATGAGGTGACTTTGAATAGAAATAATACATGGTAGAGCAAAAAGGTGGAAGGCAGTTGGGCCCTCTGTAGTTGGAGCTGCCACATCAGCCTATGAGTTTCTACTTTTGGACATTTACATGGGAGAAATAAATTTGTCTCCTCCCTCCTTTTTTCCCCTCTGTTTGTTATTATTTGATTATTATTTTTGGCAGGGATGTGACCTAATTCTAGCTGATAAAGGATACCATTATTTAAAGCCTCTATGATAATGTAGCAGGTCAAATATAAGGAGACATGTATTTTTGTCATGGCAGAATCTAGAGCTGTCTTGAAAACTGAAATCAGTATTGAGACTGGAGAAAGATTAATTGATGTTGAAAGTAAAAACACTTACAATGATATAGAAAATACATTTCTGGAACTATTTGATAATATATTGCTGAATTTTGTTCTCAAATGCTGTTAATATTTATAACAAATATTTCAGAAAACTTGATAGCTTTTAGGCAAAAGATAAAACATTGAGGACTATATGTTGTATCAGAATCCCATCCCTATGAATTTTTAATATTTTTAAATATTATAGCTAGTTACTTTGATGAGGTCAGTTCATAAATGTAGCTTTTGTTTTGTTTCGAGACAGGGACTTGCATAGTTTCTCAGGCTGGAGTGCGGTGACATGATCATGGCTCACTGCAGCCTTGATCTTCCTGGACTGAAGTCATCCTCCTACCTCAGCCTCATGAGTAGCTGGGACCACAGGCACGTGCTACCATACCAGGCTAATTAAAAACTTTTTTCTTTTGTATAGATGGGATCTCTCTATGTTGCCCAGGCTGGTCTTGAACTCCTGGGCTCAAGTGATCCTCCTTCCTTGTTCTCTGAAAGCGTTGGGATTACAGGTGTGAGCCACCATGTCTGGCTAAATTTAGCTTTTAATGCTCTCATATTAACTTGTTGAAAACATTTTGATACATGAAATTTTTAAAAAACATTTTTTGACTATAGATTTAGTGTTTAATATCAATTCTAAGAAAGTTAATTATAGCAAGTCAAATAAGTGAAGAATACACATTTGAAAAAAATTAATAAGATATTTGTTGAGCAGTTTTAGGTTTATAGAAAAATGGAGCAGAAAGTACAGAGAATTCCCATATACCCAGTCTCCCAAGGATACACGTTTTTATCTAGGATATTTCACTATACATATTATACACAGAAAAATGACTCTACATCTGTTAACCAAATATGTATTATTTTGTAATAGGAAAACCATGCATGTTACTTTAATTCAGGGTTTCCTACCCTCATCACTACTAACATGTTAGGCTAGATAATTCCTTGTTGTAGGAGCCATCCTGTGCATTGTAGGATGTTTAGCAGCATCCCTGACCTGCACCCACTAGATGTCAGTAATTCTCCCTAGTCATGACATGAAAAATGCCTCCACGCATTGCCAAATGTCCCTTGAGAAACAAAGTCACCCTTGGTTGAGAACCATTGCTTTAACAATATAGGTGTTTTAGAATTTTCTGTATTTTTCAGGTTTGGCCTAAATTTAAGGGCTCTATAGTTCAGTGACTCTTCATACTGAGGATCATATAGGCAAAATTTGGATCTTTCTGTCCACTTGAGCACTGTGGGCAGTATATATATATAATTTTACTGGGCCTCAGTTTCCTTCACTGCAAAATAGGTAAAATGTTACCTAACTTGAAAAATTGTTGTGAAAATTCACTAAATTATATAAAATACTTTGATTGATTAATTAGTAAATTAATAGATTAGTTAATTTCCTTCTCTTCAAATGTAGTATATTGTTTTAATTTAGTCCCTGCAGTGTGTCAAAAACCTATCACAGTGTTATTGTTTCTATGGGAAAGGCTGTCATAATTTGGAATCTACTGTTTATGGATATAAAGAATGCTATACTATGAGTAGGTAAAAACTTTTTTAAATGAAGGCTGATTTATGACGTCAGTTATGTTTTGATCCTTTGTGGTACCCTAATTAGATTGTAACTACATTCAGATTGTAACAGTTAAGTGATCTCATTGTGTTCTCTGAAGGACTTTGAGCTTTCCAGATTGAAGATAGCATTAAATGTCAGCCAATCACTTTGTCCTTTGAAGTTTTTGTCTTTCACATCTGAAATCCCGCCAATTTTAACAGCTTGTGTGTCAGCTCCAATAGAGAAAGTTAGATACGGTCAAGTTGAAGTTAGTCCACTAAAGACTTCTAAAAACTTGACATAATTTACGACTAATAATGTTGACTTCCCATTATTTTTAGAATTGTAAAACATTGTCCCTGATGAAAGAAATGCCATCTATAATAATTCAGACTATTCTATTGTTCTCCTGCAGAAAATTTCTAAAGATTTGGTGAAGATAGGAAAACTGTCAAAAAGGCTGTAGCATTATTATACTGTAGGTATTTCTTTGAAAAAGAAGTGTAAGTTAAGAATATCTTAAGTGTCCAGTTGTTTGGGGGAAAATATTTTAGAGAAAGATATATAAAATATCAAGGAGGATGTATTATGATCATATTAATAATGTATGAGAACTAATCCTATGCAGTCTTTTAAACATTGCAAATGTGTTCATATGTACTGAGATGAGGATTTTACCAATAGCATTGAAAAATATTTCTGATTCTAACAAGGATTGATCTAGCTTATGTACAGTGGCTTATTTAAAATTATCAAAATCCAGAAAATTATTGTAGCTTTGTAGGTTGTGATATGTTTTGGGTGACTTATTGTTTAGGTTATTTTGCAGAATTATTTATTTGCTGATTTATTTATGTATTTCATTATTTATTTATTTGATTATTTAGTAAATTATTTATCTGATGAATTATTAATACATCTTCATGACATCCTTTAAATTATTTATAACTTAATTTTGAGTTTATTGCTTTTAGACGCTGCATTGTTACTGACTAGTTACGATTTTTTTCTTTGTGGTTCTTGAAAATTAAAGTATCAGCTCTAAGGCAAAAGTATATTCATTGCAGTGCTCATGGATTTTTAAAAAAATTTATGGTAGAGATAAATTTCAGCTTTGTTTAGCTTTAAATTTACCTATTTAGAGTTACCAGTCATAGAATGTTTGTGTGTTATGTGCATACTCATTTTAGAGTCACTTACAAATTAATGATATAGCCTATCATTTGTAAACAGTGATTGAACATGTAAACCTCAGTCTGCATTACCCTTTGTGTCTTTAAAGGACAGATCTGCATTTCTTACTTGCTTTAGAATAAATAAGTCTTGGTTATTTTATTTTAATGGCAAATCTGTTTTACTACTGGAATAATTTTAGAAAGTTCAGAGAAATGAAGTCCAACTTAGATTTGGATTCCTGACAAATAAATTTGACTGCTGTAGTCTTTGTTTTTTTAATCCCCCTTATATATGTATTTGGAAAACATCTGGATTACTATATAAATCTTTCTACGTAAATTTCATATATCAGTCATAATGACATATTTCTTAAGGAAATTTTTATATCATTTTAATGTATGAAAATGAAGAGGTTCATAAGTGCAAGTTACAGTTTCTTTGACTTAGCATCATTTCTTCTGATTCTGTTTCATAATGTAGAGCAGTTATTAGGGCTCTCTTATTGAATGGGTTTCATGAATAGGTTAAAGTAGTCATTTGGGTGAGTGCTGTGTGCACAACATGGTCTTTATTTTGTGTTTGCTTGCAGTGAATTACTATGTACTTTATAGTTTTCACACTTCAGAGAGAAACTGCATTGTACATTTCAAGTTGAGATGCTATTGAAATACAGTGAAAATGGCCTCTGTAGACAGGTTTCAGTATAAAATTGTAAATTATGCATACATATATCCAAATTTCTTATTTTGAAATATTGAATATATGAATATTTAATTGGAATGTTGCTTTAGTATCTTCATATGCTTGCCTTAAAGGAAGTGTTTTCCTTTGATTTATATACATGGATTTAGAAATGTGTATATCATACATATCTGTGTCTTTTCTGTTCTGGAGATGAACAACCACAGATAATATCAGGTATGGCATTTTCTTTTTAAATGTGCTTCAGTATGCCAATGTGATCTTCTTCTGAAAAAAAAAAAAATAAAAAAGCTTCCTTCTCCAATATTGAATAAGATCTGTATTAACTGTCATGATAATCTACCCAGCCCCTATTATTAACATATGTTTTGGGAGTGCTAGCCATGTCATCCAAGTGATCTTTCCTTGGAAGATACACAGATGTGTGCACACACACATGCACGTCATGTGAAATTTTCTTATGACATCAAAATAACTTTTTTGTATTTGTTTTTGAAAACATATTAATGTAGACTTTTATAATAATAACTAGCATTCCTGATTTCTTATGTGAAGATACAGAGCTCATATCTTTTACATGAATTATTTGTTGATCTTCACAGTGATATAATAAGTACTGTTCATTTTTGAGTTGACTCATGTAGTCCCACTCAAGGGCCTTTCTTTGTAGCCCATTATAGTTTTGTATGCATAGATAGTACAATGTAGTATTTAGCCAAAGTTGTTTTACTTTTTTTTTTTTTTTAGAGAATACAGGTATTTGTCTCTAAACATTTAACTTGCAAAGTATATTCATTTTGTATAACATTTAATCATCTTTCTTAAACAGCAGACAAGTACTTGAGCCTCTTGAATTTTCTGATTTAATTCTTCTTGTAATACTGTATGGTTGAGTAAAACTTATGTACAAAAGAAGAATTTGTGCTTTGAGGAAAGTGTGTTTGCCTGGTGGATGTCCAACACTCACATTAGGCCTTTTGACTCTTAAGTCTAAGGCCATTTTCAGGGCTCTGTTAGGTAAAATTTAATTTCCTAAAAAAAAAAAATAAATAATGTTATTATCAGGGTCGGACATATACATATTGTTAAAGAATGATTAAGTGCTTGATGCCTGAGCTTTTATAGAAATGACCGCAAACACCATTAAGACCAAATATAGTCTTTAATACACAGTTAAGCATTTTAACATGTAAAAAGGACAAGAAAGCAATCAATTTTAATTTTAAACTCTTAGATGTAATTATTTATAGTATTCTGGGGAGCCTTAAAAAGTAAGGAAAGATGTTGTGAATTAGTATGAGACTAAGGAAAAGATCTTTCCAACCTCTTTTCTACCTGAAGACAGAGGGAAGCCTCCATCCTGGGTCTTAAATATACAAAGCACATCAGAGAACAGATGAATTAGATGGCAACGGGGTTCGGGTGATGTTGGTATGAGTGCCATAAGTAACTGCATCTATGTGACTGGTAGGGTTCTGTATGAATCACTAAAAGTTTTTAAGGTAGAAAGATTTTTCAAGTAAATGTTAAAACATAAAATCCTAGGAATATGATTTATTAATAGGAAATATTTTAATAACTAGATTAATGATATAATTTATCTTAAAATCCAAGGTAGTTTTGAGAATGAAAGGGTATACTGTAATATGTAAGGACAACATGTATGAACTGGGACCTTCCTGGTCACATGGGGACCTATGGTAGTACCTCAACTTGTATTGAGTAATTTCTAATAGTCTTGTATAGTGTATGTTTCACAGGAGTGTTAATTCACGTGTAATGTCTTTAAAAATGTTTTCTTTTGTGATTAACTTCTCTCATGGCCAATATTTATGTTAGCCAACATAAGCGTTTTATAATCGACTTTAGTAAAGGTTAACGCTGATGTTTTATGACTTTTGGAACCTATTTTCAAGATGGCAGTAAAAGATTATTACTTTTAGGAGCAGAAAGATAAATATGACAAAGTTGGTCATACTTTAGTGGATAGTTCTAAAGTTTTCCTTCATATTAAACATTAGAAGTTTTTTCAAAAATTATTTTTTATTTTATTTTATTTTATTTTTCTAGAGATGGTGGGGTCTTGAACTCCTGGGCCCAAGCAATCCTCCTGTCTTGGCCTCCCAAATTGCTGGGATTACAGAAGTGAGCTACCATGCCTGGCCTTTTAAAGAAATTTTTTTGCTTCCTTTGCCTTGTAAACTGATTCAGTGGTTCCCAACCTTTTTGGCACCAGGGATTGGTTTCATGGAAGACAGTTTTTACATGGATGGCTGGTGAGGGGGTGGGATGAGGATGGTTTTGGGAAGAAACTGTTCCACCTCAGATCATCAGGCATTAGTTAGATTCTCATAAGGAGTGGGCACCCTAGAACTCTTGCATGTGCAGTTCATGATTGGGTTTGAGCTCCTATGAGAATCTAATGCTACTGCTGATCTGACAGGAGGCGGAGCTCAGGTAGTAATGCCACTGATGAGGAGTGGCTGTAAATACGGAGGAACATTTGCTGGCTGCTCTGCCACTCACTTCTTGCTGTGTAGCCTGGCTCCTAACAGGCCACCTACCTGTACCAGTCCATGGCCTGAGGTTGGAGACCCCTGTTCTAATTTATGGTATGTTTGACATTGTCATGAAATCTAATCCTGTTTGCTATACCTTTAGAATTTATAATTTCGTGTTGGATAATCCAGTGGTCTTTTCTTTCTTTAAAAGCATGTTACGTGTTACATATGTTGATAAAGTTGGCAGTTTTGCCAAAACTTACTGAAAACAACTATTTTTTCTTGGTGAAATTCTGTGTGGGAAAATAGAAATCTCTAGATGAGTATAATTTAATTGTTTTGTATAGTTTTCTTTTTAATTCCCTCCTGATATATATTTATCTGATGTGGCAAATTACATTATTAGTCATAATTATATTGTACATTCTTAATTTTTAGTTTTTTGTGTTTAGAACATACATGATTTGTTAAGTTGAACCAGGTAACTAGAGTGGCATATTTGTACTTGAATGTGCATTAAAAAATTGGAAAAATTCGGCCGGGCGCGGTGGCTCAAGCCTGTAATCCCAGCACTTTGGGAGGCCGAGGCGGGTGGATCACGAGGTCAAGAGATCGAGACCATCCTGGTCAACATGGTGAAACCCCGTCTCTACTAATACAAAAAATTAGCTGGGCACGGTGGCGCGTGCCTGTAATCCCAGCTACTCAGGAGGCTGAGGCAGGAGAATTGTCTGAACCCAGGAGGCGGAGGTTGCGGTGAGCCGAGATCGCGCCATTGCACTCCAGCCTGGGTATCAAGAGCGAAACTCCGCCTCAAAAAAAAAAAAATTGGAAAAATTCTTGTGTGATCTTATTCATATGTATGATAATTTTTTCTTTGTTCAGAAATGCCTATCATG
This sequence comes from Aotus nancymaae, assembly GCF_030222135.1. Classification (NCBI taxonomy): domain Eukaryota; kingdom Metazoa; phylum Chordata; class Mammalia; order Primates; family Aotidae; genus Aotus; species Aotus nancymaae. The sequence goes on from NW_026988431.1 coordinate 23,176,201, forward strand.
GCTAACAAAAAAGAAAAGAACTATTCATATAGTCTCCCTTCAAGTTAGTTACAGTATAAAGCACTTCCTGAAATACTTTACTATAATTCTAAGAGTAATAATATGTCTTATGTGTGAGCTCTGAGAGTAGCTTCTTTATAATTATGACAAGTAAAAGTACAGCCAAAGGTCACAGTAAACACAAGATTTCTTTATATCTCATCCATTTTGTGGACAGCATATGAAGTAGTTTGGGTCCCTGCACTGATGTTTTAGTAGAGCAATCAAGGTTGTTCTCATGGAAGTGTTTCAAATCTCTTTCTGCCTACCTCCCATGTTGTTGCAAAATTTGCCATAAATATGTATTTGAATTCTGGACTAATTAAATAGATCCTTATTAAATTTAGAGTTGCAAACAAAATAGGGGACCCCGTTATACTTCAAGGATTTCTTAGGCTATTACACAATAGTGATATATAGGAGCCTTTAATAATACTAAATACTATAGTGACTTGATGCAGTGTCTCAGTATTGACTATCTTAGTATCAATATTGTTCACAGAAACAATAAAAACTAAACAACATAGCAATAACAATAAAAACAATATCACACAAATTATGTAAACATGACATGCCTATAGATGTACAATCTATTGATTAGATCCTGTATTTGACTTTAATTTGGCTGTCTAAATAGAAGTTAGAGTATTAACAAGGTCATATATAGGGAAACCTTTTATTAAAAAATGAACAGCCAGACGCTGTGGTTCATGTCTGTAGTCCGAGCACTCTGGGAGCCTGAGGCAGGAGGATCACTTGAGCCCAGGAGTTTGAGATCAACCTGAGCAACATGGGGAGAGCATATCTCTACATAGATAAAACTTTAAAAAATCAACCAAATGTGGTGGCCCCAGCTACTTGGGAGCTGAGGGAGGGAGGATTGCTTGAGTCTAGGAGATTGAGGCTGCAATGAGCCGTGATCACCCCACTGCACTTCAGCCTGGATAACATAGCAAGACCCTGCCCCCGCTGCCACCCGCAAAAAAGAGAGAATATACGTATGTTAAGAGTGATTGTATTACATCTCTTTAAGTCATCCTCAGTACACAGTACCAAAAAATACATCTAAAGAAAGAACATTTAGATGAGGATAAAATTGTAAATTATAACTTTAAGTATAACTGATAAAAGTGTTTCCTTCATACTTTTTTCTATTATTTTCACACCCTAGCATGCTTTTTCTTCCTGTAAGACTTTTAGAGTAACAGTTTTCAAATAAGGTTGGTGCTGCTCCATAAGGGAGTTTCACAAATTGGTGTGAGGTTTTCACTTGTCACGATGATTGTGAGAGTGTTTTTGGCATTTAATGGATGGGGACCAGATATGCTGGATATTCTGCAATGCAAGGGCCAGTCTCAGACTACAGATTCTTCTGAGTACCACGTAACTTTTGAATGTCTATTTGACTAAACTCTATTCAAAGATAAATCAGTAATATTTCAGTATATAAAAATATTGATAAGTTTTTATAAAATGAGGAATCTGATAATTTAGGAAAAATTTGTGTGTGGGGGAAGCTTAAGTAAAATAAATCCTCAACATTAGTGTATAATTTACTTCATATATTCTTGCCAATTCCTAACTTATGGCATTCTAAGTAGATGTTTAGTTCAAAAGTTTTCAGTTCAGTAATGTAGTTACTGAGAGCTGAACAACATATTGCAAATATATAGCAGGATTTTAAGACTTAACAACAAAGTTAATTTATAAGTATGCATCTCATTAAATTTTATTAATTAACAAGGATTTAAAAATTTCATGATTGCCATTTTAAATATTGAAGTTTCATTTTTTAGAATAATGATAAATGCATTGTTAAAATTGTATATTAAAATTAAATTACTTTTATGTTGCCCAGTCTTCAGTATTATTCTGGTCCTGTTTTCAATAATCTATTATACAGTATCTCTGTAACTTCTTGTATTACATTTCTTTACCCATTCCATTATCTGTCTTCTGTATTAGGAGGAGGGTACAGTCTGTAACTTTTTCATTATATGGAAATAGGTCCTAGGGAAGGTTGAAATGACTTTATTTTACTCTCAGACTTGATTAATGATTTGGGTATCAAATTTTAGATTGTAGATAATTTTATTTTAGATATTAAAGGCTTCGTTTCACAACATCCAGTGTTACTACTGAGAAATGCATGACTACTTTTTTTTTCCCCCACTTTTTTTTTTCCTGGCTGTATATGGCCTGTTCTTAATATTCTGGAAGGCTTTAGGATTGTTTGTCTCTGAAATTCTATGATAATGTGTCTTAGAATGGGTTTTATTCATTATTTTTAATGAATCTTCAGAGGACCCTTTTAAGAACAAATGTCTTTCAGTTTGGGGATATTATCTTGAATTATTTTCTTTTACTGTTTTTGTTTTTTTATCTTTCTTTTCCCCTAAGTTCTGTTAGTTGGAGATTCAGCACCAGTGTAGTAGAAGTGGGATGTGTGAGGTTGAGTCACTGCCTGATTGTGGGCAGAATGATTTGCTTCTCCTCAGTGTCTTTTCTGATATGTTCTGTTTGAGTTAACTTCTTTTGATAAGTTATTCATCTCTTTTCTAAAAATTTGTGATCTTGTTTCTGTTCTTCTCTCTACTTCCACTTTTTTGTCCTTGTGAAATACACCTTAAAAAATTATTAACTGCCATTTTAGTAGGGTTTTGGGAGGGAAAAGAAATAATTTCATGCGGTTAATCTATGTTTGGGGAACCAGTTGTTTTGTGTACTCATTTTGCAAGATGCAGCTCTTGAAAACTTTGTGTGACTCTTTAGTAATCTTACTTCACCTCCTACACACCTTGTTAGAGCACTTATTATGCCACATTATAATTATTAGTCTATTGCTTATAATAAGAACAGGAATTGTCTTATTTGTATCAGTGTTTTTGTGCAAAGCATATTTCTTAAATGAATGAGAACATAAACATAATGCAGAAATGAAGTAGATAATAGATAACTACAATTTAGTCAGAAGGATTGAAATTATTTATTTTAATCCCATTTCAATTAGTGTTTGATAGATTTTTTAAAACTTAATGGAGATTTATTTCTTTTAATAAAATATTAATACTGTTATCATCCTGGGGTAATCAAAGAAATGTCTTTATATTAAAGCTAAATGACAAAGTAGAGTTTCATTGTAATGGAGAATCTTGATGCATTTAATTAGGAATTAAGCTACAAGGTATTGAAAAAATGGAATGACTAGTGTGTAGTTTTACATATTAAGAAGAGTACAACAATATCATAGTAAAGGGCAAAGAATAGAGAAAAAGTCTTATCTTCTTCCATCAGCATATCATTTCAATCATTCCAAATAGTAAAATAATAAATTCTAAGGAAACATCTTTTTGTTCTGTGAAAACATGTCATAGCCACAGACAAAAGGAAAAGATCTAAATTAAGCACAAGATTTGGTTAAAAAATCTTTGTCACTCTTTTGATGAAATTTCACCATCATAATTATCTATTGTCCCTTTTTGGAAGTTTTCCTTTATCATAATATTTAGTTTTATTGATTTTAACTTCAGTGGTAGGAAATATAATTGGTTTAATTTAAACTGTTTTACTCATGACTCCTTCTTTCATACAAGTCAAATAAGTGAATCAGCAAATAGGTATTAAGTACATACAAGACCCTAGTTGGTATGCAGTGAAGTTATAGAGATACTCACTTTAGGAAGGTATCCTCTCTTAAGCTGAATGCATGTAAAGAATGGCAGATGTAAGGATCAGTAAGATAGGAAATATCTCAAAATTGTATATGATTAATTACCAATGAATGGCCCAAATGGTGTTTCTACTAATTCAGTTGTCTTTAGTAGAATGTTCACACATTCTTAAGTCATAGCTTAGGCATGATGTATATGAAGACAGAAAGGATTGATAACTTGATAAAGTTACTTAACAGTGTTCTGAATTTTATTTTTAATAATCTGTCTTTTTAGCCATAGTCTGAGTTTTCTATAAGGCCTGTTCATTTTTATGCTTGCATTTGCTTACTTGTTAGAAACATTCTTAAAATTGCTTAGAATTACTTCGGGGATATTTCATTTTTTACTTTTTAATTCATATACCGTATAATATTTTTATCAAACCATTCAAATTTTTTGAATTAAAGATTTTATACCAAAAACATACAGATAGTGAGTTTTTGCTGTACACTAGTATTTTGCTTCATAAAACATGGTTAGCATTCTTTGTTCTGTGTTCATGTATTTCTATTTCAATTCAACGTTCATATATTTTCAAGAATAGTTTCAAGATAAAATTAAATATATTCTATATATTTTCGCTTAAATGAACTCATTTTCCCCATCTTGTGACCAACTACTTCTTTCGAGTTTATTAAAATACTTTCTTGAGTGTACTAGTTAGACCATCTCTATCACTTCATCTCCCACACTTCCATCTCCTTTTCTTATCTGTATTTTTTACTGTACTATCTATGTTATATTTCTACTTTCTATATATCCAGTGTAAACAAACAAACTTTATGAAAAGCTCAAATCCAGTGCAGGAAGGTCTTAGAAAAAAAGTATAATTATGTTATTCTATAAACTTTAAAAATGTTGTCTAGGAAGCTAAAACTGCTTAACAGATGTGATTGCTTCATTGTTTCAAATTTATGCCAATCAGAGTTGATAGGATTTGATCACACTCTAGTAGATTTATGAGATAAATTGCAATATTGCATGACATACTTCAGATAGAAAAACATCAATGTAAGTTGGATATGATTTCTCGTTTAAGATAACAAGCTAGTAATTTTTTAAAATCAGATGGTTGCTACTTTGAGAGAATATTTATCAGTTTTTATGGAAATTAACAATATCGCTCATACTTCCTTCATGGTGACAAAAAGTATATTAAACTTTTTTTCATGTAGAAATTTAATTGTAAATGGGAGGCATCTTGTTACTATTTCGCAATAGATGACCTGTCAAATTTCCAAAGGCATATAAAGAAATAGGGTTGAACTTAAAAGAAATTTGTCTGCAGGAAAGGTTAACACAAAATGAAAAAACTTATATTTGTGGTACTGAATTTCTGAAAAGTAAGGTTTCAGTTGATATGTCCAAAGTCTTACTAGGAATTTTTATTTTTTTCAAACAAATAGAAGTTTAATACCTCACATAACAAAGAAAATGGAAAAGAACTTACTAATGAAGTGACAGGTTCCCCCAGGGAAGTCAGAACCAAGGAATTGGGAGTCAGGCTCTCAAGTCTGTTTGTTCTCATAGAAAATGACAGAACTATTTATTTAAAAGCCCCCTGATGAGAATGTCTTTAACTTTATTTGGGAGGTCTACATGGTAGAGTCCTTCAGTTCATTTTTGAAGTAAAAGCATGGGATCTCCTGAGAACTTGACTTGAAATTGTTACTAAATCAAATAACTTGTGAAAAGAGGGTAGAATTTTTAGTTTCTTAGATTGAAATTAAAAGTTTTTAGAATATGAGGACTGGCCAAAACAGTGAATTTAAAGAAGATAGGCATGTTTCAGGTAAGAATATTGTAAAACCTTGTAAATTTTTTCAGAAGAAAATTGTTCATCTCATTGCTTAGATTTTAAAATTTTAGAAAGTATAGGCTGGATGCAGTAGCTCATGCCTGTAATCCAAGCACTTCGGGAGGCTGAGGTGGGCGGATCGCTTGAGCCATGGGTTCGAGACCAGTGTGAGCAATATGGTGAAACTCCCAATCTACAAAAAAAATCAAAAAATTACTTGGGCATGGTGGCACATGCTTGTAGTCTTAGGTACTTAGGAGGCTAAGGTGGGAGGATCAACTGATCCTGGTCAGGTAGAGGCTGCAGTGAGCTGAGATCATGCCACTGCACTCCAGCCTGAGTGACAGGTGAGACCCTGTCTCAAAGAAAAAAGGAAAGAAAGAAGAAAGTACAGAAAATAAATAGAACAGGCAAACGTGTATTTAACATGCAGAATTAGTATATTAACATTTGCCACCACATGTATTTTTAAAATATATTTTTAAAGTCTTTCCCTTCCCAGAGATAACTGCCATACTGAAATTGGTTTATAGCTTTCCTGTTTTTGTATTATTACTACATTTATGTATTCATTAACATTAAATGTTCCTAAAGATTACCTAAAGATTGCATTTTTTTCCTTCTTATCCGTAATTATTCCTGAACTGTTACTTGCTGTGATTTTTACACCTGGTTGATTCATTTTAAATGTTGTATAATATTTCATGATAAAACAATTTATGTACCTATTTCTCTTTTGACAGACATTTAAGATTTAAGGGTCAGGATACTTTGCATAGACTTCTTCCACAGATACTCATGGAGCTTTGCAGGTCTCAGTGTTTTCAGTACACAGACAAGCTGTCATCAATTCCTATAGCATTGTATCCAGGTTCTGGCACTAGGCAGCATCCTTAGGCCATTTGATGCTACTAGAGCAGTATATTACTTTCTTCTTTTTTCTTTCTTTTTTTTTTTGAGACGGAGTTTTGCTCTGTCTTCAGGCTGGAGTGCAGTGGTACGATCTCAGCTCACTGCAACTCCCATTGCAACCCCTGCCTCCTGGGTTCAAGCGATTCTGGTGCTTCAGTCTCCGGAGTAGCTGGAGTTACAGGCATGTGGTACCACACTCAGCTAAATTTTTTTGTATTTTTAGTAGTGATGGAATTTCACCATGTTGGTCAGGATGGTCTCAATCTCCTGACCTTGTGATCTGCCTGCCTCAGCCTTCCAAAGTGTAGGGATTACAGGCGTGAGCCACCATGCCTGGCCTGCTTTCCTTTTTCTTACTGAATTTCTTGTCTTTATAAGCCAATCCACTTTTCCATTCCTGGCAAAGAAGCCTGCAGACAATGTTATGACGCTTTTGCTTTTAAACAAATGTCCTCTGAATCCTCCCAACCTCCCTAGTACAAAAAAATATAAAAGAGTCCGTATTTTTTGCATCTGTTTGAAAAAGATGCCTTTAAAGAAAAAGATTTTTTTTTAATTTTTATGCTTTTGCTTTATTGTAACCTGTGGGAGGCTAGGACCTGTGCTATTTGGAGTTTATTTTGCCACAGCACCGTGTGTGCTGGATCTGTGCATAAATAAGACATAGTTTTGCTTAATGTGAACAATATAATTTTGTGCCCAGGTATATAACTCTTTCAGTTAATAAGTGAACTCTCGAGTATTGAAAAAAATTCATTCTTATTTTGTGATCATTTTGGAATGGTTTTAGACATTAAAAAAAATTGTATCATATAAATGGCATTCTTACAGGTTCAAATTTATGTTATCATTTTCACTAGTTCAGCTAATTTAATTTTAAGGCATTTTATATTTTGGAAAAAATCATGTATTTGGTAGAAGTCATATATGTAAGAGTATATTTAAACATTTATTACACACTTAGATTTGGGTTGTGGTGCACTCTCAAACCATTAAAGAGAAAGCCATCAATTTAGGAAATTCTTTGTGTGCCCAACAGCTTGAAGCTGCCTTATAGAATGCCAAATATTAGACTATCAATTTTATTAACTATTTCACTTAAAGTTTTTCTGCTTGAAATAAAAAAGAAGCTTAAATGAATTGCTAGGTCTGGATCATTTATTGCATGTCAGTAGTTTCAGAAAGCTGAAAAATGTTTATGCTGTGTAATAAACAGATGCTGCTCTAACAATGCAATACGTTATGTACCAAAAATGATCTCTGTTTTAATCATAGATGCTGATTTAATGAGACAAGACTAGCTTACATCAAAAATGGATTTAGAATGTAATTTTTGCTTTTTGTATGTTTTTTCTACATAATTAATTGTCATACCTTTTAACATCATTATCAGATTTGGGGGAGAATGTTTATTTCTTTGATTTTCACATCTATTTTTGAATTCACAGGAATTTGTAATTGTCCTGTAAACCTATTCAAAATAGCTATTAAAATGCTTTAAAGAAGATGCCTTGTTTTATATGGTATTGTCTACTTTGCGTGAAATTCCTATAGGTGCTTAACTTTTCTACCTTTTTTTGATTGAGAATACTGAGTATTTTCTACAATTTATGGGACAGTTTTGAGGGAGGCAGTCAATCAATGAATTGACTATTGTGAGATCATGATGCTTGAGGTTTAAAATCTCTGTCATACAGTGTGCTTAGGTTGCCTCTTTGGTTTACTGTCCAGAGTCACTGGAGTCTTTTTTCATCTATGAGAGAAACACTTTACTAAGCTCTGCTTTCTTGTTCATTTAATTTATTCCACGAGCACCCTCAAACTTGACTGCAGTTGCTGACTTTGAGTCCTTCTGCATCTGTATTGTACATCTTTGATTGACATGGTTGCCTTTACATATGGTCAGGTAATTTTATATTTGTAAAAATATTCCTATTGTGTGTTTTATTCCACCGAACCTAGCAGAGTTAAATGTAGTTTGGATGCATTGGGAAGAATTAATGATTGGAAGATACAGAGTTGGTAAATTATTTATTCTGGCCCTGAGGAAGCTGAAAAGCTGAGTGAAAGACTAATAAATCATTTGTGGTAGTGCTGGTTGTCACTTCCAATTATTTTAGACGGTTTTGTGATAAACTGCAGCACCTGCTAGATAGCTGCACACCCTCCCTTGATGCTAGTGGTGCAGCTTGTTTAGTCGATTATCAAAGGCAAGTTTGTGTAAAGTTTATTTAGGATGGAAAAGAAGTTACTCTTTTTGAGTCAATTTTGTTGCTTTTCCTCATTGTTTTGAGTGCTATGAAAGGATTTCCCTGGCATGGCCAGGAATCTGTAATATGCCTACTATTTTAGCCAGGAAAGACTGTCTTTATCTTTTTTTTAAATACCTGAAGAATTGAGCTTCATTATTCCCAGACTAATTAAAAACTACATCAACTGAGATGATTAGTATGCTAAAGATCAAATCATCTTTTTGGTACCAGTTGATAGAGAACCACTGCTGCTGCTTGACCAGACTTTTTTCTTCATTCTTTGTTTAAAGGCTGAGATTTTGTAACCACTGTCCTAAAGGTAGTGAGGTTCCTTGATCCACTTGTCCTAAACTCTGCTGCTGAGATTCTTGGGAGAGGCAGACAAGAATTGGAAAAAAAGCACAGACTAGGTTGGTCTCGTTCTAGCAGTCTTGAAACAGGACTACTCTAAAACTCCTTGGGAAATAAACTATGAACACCATATAATGTGCATGCTTTATGTTTGGAATTAGCTCTTTGGTCTCTGTCAGAATTTAATAATAATTTGTGTTCAAGCCCAGAATATTAGGTTTGTTTTTATGTATTCAGAGTGATTTGGTTTTCACTGAGATTTTCAGCTTTAACATAAAAACATGGGGCAGTCTGGCTGGGTGCGGTGGCTCACTCCTGTCATCCCAGCACTTTGGGAGGCTGAGGTGGGCAGATCACCTGAGGTCAGGAGTTTGAGGCCAGCCTGGCCGACATAGTGAAACCTTGTCTCGATTAAAAATACAAAAAAATTAGCTGGGTGTGGTGGTGGGCACCTGTAATCCCAGCTACTTGGGAGGCTGAGGCAGGAGAATCGATTGAACTTGGGAGGCAGAGGTTGCAGTGAGCCAAGATCACATCATTACACTCCAGCCTGGGCAACAAGAGCGAAACTCCATCTCCAAAAATAAAAGCGGGGGGAGGTATGGACAGTCTAGAGGACTCTTCAAGCTATGTGCCTTGAATAATCTTGGTAAGTGGTCTTGTATTCATTGAGTTGCATTTTTACTCACTGACTTGCTTCTCCTCATCAAACATTTATTAAAGCTCATATGTGCCAGCCCCCTGGAACAACAGCTACTATCAGTAATAACAACTCTTTTTAAAGGTTAGTATGTGCCATGTAGTATTCTTAGCATTTTTATATGTATTAACATATTTTAATATGACAACCCTGTAAGATATTTATTATTCCTATCCTTATTTTATAAAGGAGCCCTATGGAGTAATAAGGCAATTGTGATTTAGTTTTTTTCTTTAGAATCTACAGAAGGTGGGAAACATTCTTGGTAATCTTAGTTAATTAGATTTAAGAATTTCAATCCAAGTAGTGTAATAATAACTATCGTTTATTGAAGATTTAGTTTTATATTTTGTACTATATAAATTATTTCACTTTTAACCCCTGAATAATAAATGTTATCTTCTTTGTCACTGTATTAGTTCGTTCAAATGCTGTTATAAAGAACTGCCTGAGACTGGGTCATTTATAAAGGGAAGAGGTTTAATTTACTCCTAGTTCTGCAGGGCTAGGAAGGCCTCAGGAAACTTACAATCATGGTGGAAGGGGAAGCAAACACGTCCTTCTTCACATGGCGGCAGGAAGGAGAAGTGCTCAGCTAAAGGGGGAAAGCCCTTTTAAAATAATCAGACCTCATCAGAGCTCCCATACTATCATGAGAACAGTTTGAGGTCAATCACCCCCATGATAAAATTACCTCCCACTGGGTCTTTCCTATGACGTGGGGATTATGGGAACTACAATTCAAGGTGAGATTTGGGTGGGAACACAGAGCCAAACCTATCAGTCATGATGGTGAAATTGAATCTTAAAGAGGTTAAACTACTTGCCCTGGGTTGTGCAGCTTGGAGGTGGATGGGGCTGGGATTCAAGTCAGGATCTGACTGCCTCTACACTCTATTTAGGGATTACAAACCCTAGTTCCAGTGGAACTTGGTGACCCACAGAAAGTGGAGAGGAAAGTTGTCTAGTGGGCAGCTGGGTAGCATTGACAGCAGTGGGACCAGAACTATGAATCTAGTGATTTTTTTTTTTTTAAGGTAAGTTAAAAATCTAAATTTTTATGTGAAATGTCCAGTTTTAAAAATTTTGGCAATTTATTCAGGATGAATTGTTTTCTCTCTGGATGTGGCCTGTTGATGCCAGTTTGAAACCCCTGCATATTCCTCCCAGCTTTATCAAATTGAAAAATAGTGATAGTCTATGAAAGAATATTAAGAGATTATATTAGTAAAATTCCATCCTTTAGGAAAGTTAACAGACTAAATAAAACATAATTATTTATTACTTTAGTAATTCTGTATAGCTTGTTATATACCTCAAGAGATTTAGTTAAGTTTAATTTCAGGTTATTATGGGATACTAGTAATCCAAATATAAACTATAGCATAGAGTATGAAATCAAGCAGTAAAAATGTTAAACTAGAATTTTGAAAATCTACATAGCTATGAAGTTATGGAAATGTTTATTGAAACACTGTTTTCTTCCCTCCCTGTACCCACCCCACTATTCCTCTGGTGTTTTGATTTCCTCCTTTCTCAGCTCATACACATTTCTTTTCCTATGCCCTGAATCATGTGGGAGATTTAGATACATATACATATATCTTAGATTTAAGATTCTCTCTCTCTCTCTCTCTCATCTTAAATCTAAGATACAATATAAATATAAATCTATATATATATGTATATATATATATAGAGAGAGAGTTTTTTTAAGTGAAATATCTCTGTTAGATTCTAGGTAGAATTAAATCATATGTAGAATGTTGTTACTTTTAATGGAATATAACACAGTCAAAAATCATGGTTTTAATAAATGAGGACCTGTTTGAAATAAAAGTCAGTGGTTGTTTATGGTTTTATTAAATGCTTTTATCTTACTTAAAATACAAATCAAATATTCCTGGAGACAACATGTATCATTTCATAAGTGTTTGAAAAAAAAAATCAGACTAGTTAGTTGTTAGAGGGTTCTTCCACAAAAAGATAAAAGACAAAACCTTAATAATTATTATAAACTTACTATTTTGGAATTATTAAAAATAATTTTCCTGGCAGAGTACCATGGCTCATGCTTGCTGAAGTGGGCAGATAGCTTGAGCCCACGAGTTTGAGACTAGCCTGGTCAACATGGCAAAACCCCATCTCTACAAAAAAAACAAAAATTGGCCCCGTGTGGTGGTGCATGCCTATAGTTCCAGCTACTTAGAAGGCTGAGTTTGGAGGATCACTTGAGCCTGGGAGGTCAAGGCTGCAGCCATGATTGTGCCACTGCACTCCAGTCTGGACTCTGTCTCATTAGAAAAAGAAAAATGTTCTTTCTTAATGGATTTTCAAATTCTACCTTGTAACAAAAGTAATTGCATTGAAAATCGATGGTTCTTTCAAAAATAAAGGGCTTAATAAAGTGTGAATTTTTTTAGTGGGTCCTTTAGCTCTTTTATATCTAATATAGAAATTAAATACTTGTTACTGATTTAATTTTTATAAGTTAGAGGCTTTTGACCCATAGCATTTCATTTGGTAACATTCACTTGCTTAAAGTATGGCTTCAAAAAATTCATCGAAAAATCTTTTACTATGCTTTATTATAAGAATAATATATGTTGATTACAGAAATTTTTTAAAAATTACAAAAAAATTAAAAACACATGATTCTACTACAAAGAAGCAACCAGCAAATCTCTCTGTTTTCTGAGTTCTTTAGTTTTTACTTTGACTGCTTAGCATTTTATATTTGTCTTTTCTGTGATAATATTCATAGCTTGGTTGGCTTGTTTTTAAAAGATATCATAATATTTGAGAGTTCAAATGCATCTCATTCACAAAGCTTTTCATCCAGTAGCTAGGAGTAAATTCTTCCTCTTCCTAACTTCCACGTAGCTGACTGTACCTCTATGATGATTTTTTTTGTAGCAGCATATATGCATATATACATCTCACACTGTCTTGTATTCATTTTTGTATTTTTGTAATATTCACTAACTGTTGAGTGAATAAATGAAAAAAAATTAAGACTAATCAGTTGTTAGAGGGTTCTTCCAAAAAAAGATGAAAGATCTGATCCTAATAATTGTTAGTTATAATGTCACTATTTTGAATTAAAAATAATTTTTCTTAGTGGATTTTCACATCTTACCCTATAATGAAAGTCATTCCACCCAGAATCGGTACTTTTTTCTTTTGAAAGAACCATTGGTTCTTAAATTAGATCTTAACTTCTATGTAAGATTGTTACACAGGTAGGGCTTTTGTGGAAATGTGATTATACTAAGAAATCACTGAAGTTTACAAAGCCAACAATTCTTTCTAGATCTAAACATGTACTCAGTGTCCTACTTAATAATTAAGTAATGAAGATTTACTGTGTTCAGATTTGTTAAATCTAATTTGAAGGGTAAATACTGCTAAATATATACAATATTGCATTTCTAAAATGTTGCAAAAATTAATGAATTATTGGAGTGCTTATAATTAAACGATGCTTGGGAAATCTGAAGGAGAAAAATTTTAGAAATGGTGAATCTAGTATATTCAGAATGCTAGAAGTGGATGGGTGCTTAAAAGTTACCTTCTAAAATCTTCTTTGTCACTAGGAAACAGAAGTTTTGGGAGATAAATAATTGGACCAAGTTCATAAGACTGTAGTGTATCTAATGCTAATTACTAATGTGTGCTCAATAATATTTTTATGAGTAAATGAAATGCCTTATGTATAGGGAATTGCTGAAAAATTTGTCACGTATAGTTTAGGAAAGTTGTTGCAAAAACAGTTGCCATGAATGTTCAAATTAGAAAATAGAATTATTGCATTCCCTAAATATATTTATACTTCGAAGAGAAGAACTTAGAAGACGTAATACTTCTAAAAATGTGGCAATGTATAGAAAGATGAAATAGAATGGGTTCTATTTAGCTTTGTTTCTAGCAACACTTTGACTGCATAATTGGAAGGTATCTTTGGATAAGCTTTTTGGAAACTTTTCTAGTTGGAAAAGGATTTCAGCTGGAGTGTCTAAAGGGTCACACACACAAAAAACTCCTCTATATTAAAATAAAATGTGTCCAAGCTTTAAAGAAAAGATCTCAGAGTTTGCAGATGATCCTAAAATTGGAGCTAGGGGAAATAATGAGGAACAATGCAATCAGATTCAAAAAGATTTGGATTGTTTAGGTGATTGGGCCAGCAGATGGCAAATGCAGTTCAGTGTAGACAAATGTAAAATAATTATCTTAGGAACAAAGAACCAATCATACAGCACACTGATCAGGAAAAAATTTGTGAGTTATTGTAGGAAAACCATTGAAACAGTTAACCCGGTGCACAGCTGCAGCAAAAAAGGCAAGCAAGAAACCAAATTAGCAGACGGATAGAATATAAAGCAAGAGGCAATACTTATAGTGTATTAAGAAACTTGCTAGACCCCATCCAAATTACTCAGTCTACTGTTGGTTGATAAAACTACTTTAGGAAGAGTACGTTTTTTGCCTTGGAAATAGACTGGAAATGGCACCAAACAAATCTAATAAATGATATTAAAAAGATTTACACTAATTTTTATCAACTTTCAATTTGCAAACTTTTATGGATATGGGCAAGACACTGAGTGAAAGTAAAGACACTTCAGTTCTACTACAAAGAGTAGATGGGAAGACCTTCCTAGAGGACGTGTGTGGTTTTCATTGCCTGGGGCCTTACTAAGCCCCTTTCTAGTTAGGTAGGAGACTGCCTCTCACCTCTCAAGATAGCCTAAAGGCTAGCACGAGGCCCTTCTGTAGTTTAAGAGTTCCACCTTGACAGCTAGAAAAACCGTGGGCATGACACTAAGGGGTGCCACTGAGATGCTTCTTTCTGACCTGTAACTCTTTTTTTCTTTCTTTTAATTTATCAGGGCTTCCTGGTAGAAACCAGAAAGCCTGCTAGACAAATTATGAAAGAGCCTGTAACTCTTGATGCGGTAACATAAGTTCCAAGTTTCATTCAAGGTTGTGGAGGCAAACATTTTTCTGTGATTTGCCTTCCTTGATTCCTGTCCAAGCAGATTATCCAACTTTGTCTCAGTGTTCTGAACTATCCAGTGCCTAGCCAATAAATTCCTTTTTGACTTAGATTCACTAGAATATGTGTCTGTTGTTTATAATCAAGAGCCTTAACTGGTACAGTAGTAGTGTTCTGTTTTTTTTAGGCTTGTTCCTTGTGTTGTTTTCTTTTGTCCTGTAATGTGTTTGCTTTGTTTGTTATGGTGTCTTAGATGAAATCATTTTTTGAATGAGAAGAAAACTGATCTGCAAATTGTCCTCTTCGTCTCTCTCTGCCTCTCTTTTTGTCTGTCCCTTTCTCCCTCCCCATCAGAATTTAAAAGAAGTGAAAAGAATTTGTATCTGTACCATCGGCATCTGTAATTCTTTTGTAAAATTTAACTTTATCCGTGCAATTGGATATTCAGTGTCACTGTTAAAAAATGACCTTTGGTATCGAAACCTGTTGTAAGAATGTTTACATTTTTAAATACATTATATTAGGTATCTCTAAAAATCATTTTTCTGTTTTACTTTGGAGGTAGCAAATTCATCCAATTCCATTATTTTTATAGTATCACATGAGCAATGATAGGTGGTTGGATTGGGATTACTGTCCCAAGGTTTCTGATTCTTCCATTATTGCTTTTATATTACCGTTGACTAATGAATATTTGTTTAATGAAATTTTTTGAAAACACTCATGAATTAGTAATTGTGATTTATATTTTAAGTTGATGGTGAATTAATTGATTAATACTTAGAATTTTTAAAATAAGCAGTGTCTTAAACAGTGGCTAAGTTTTCCATTTATAACACATGTCATATTGACTCATATTTTAGTTACATTGCTAGTCCAGCATATAGATGCTTAAAGTATAGCCATATGCAGAGTAAAGTAGGAAGAAAAAGTTTATTTTGGAGAGTAGTGTGTCAGGGGTATTCCCTGAAAGAATTTGAAATAAACAGGAATTTATTTTTGGGACCCTTTAATCATTCTTAAAAATCAAATGGAACCTCCCTTCCAAAAGATATTCTTGAGTTTATTACTCTCACAACTGTGCCTTGCCAGAACTCATATCCTATCTTATGACCTATATATAGCATGTCATCCATGGCATGCACTATTTTCCAAAGTAGATGTTCCATGATTCACATTTGGTACCCCCCTTCCACTCTGCCCTTTAGTATAAATTATAGGCAGTGTTAGGAGGTAAAACTTCCTCCTTTCCTTTCCTCTCTCCCTTCCTCTTTTGATAATTTTGGTTATTTGTTGCTTAAAGAAAATGATTGTGTTAGAAAATTCAGCATACAAATACATTTGTCCATTTATTCTAAGGATGTTAGGTTATTATAAGAATGGATTCAATGTGTTTTTATGAGTTTTTTATGTGAAAAATGGGATTTTTTGCATCTATTACTTTTTTCTTTTAATAGTATATTGAGAGCAGGAAATATAAACCTACAGTACCTCTTTTAATAGTTACATAACATTCTTTTATTATATAGATGTACTATATATTTTTTAACCAGTTCCCATTGATGGCTATTTGGATTGTTACAATTTTCCATTATTATATATACTGCTGCATTTAAACTACTTTTGATAATGTTTGTATATATATCCCTCATTATTTCCATAGGCTAAATTCTAGAAATGGACTTTCTGGATAGAAGGGTAATTACAAGTCTTCTGATACTTACTGCCAAACTTTACAAGTTTCATTTCCACAGCAATTTTGATTCCTGGATTTTTTACATCAATACTGTATTAATACTTAAAAAGAAAACATCTTTGCTCATTTTATAACAGAAAAGTAGTATCTTGTTGTAATGTACCCATTTTTAAGGATATTGACTGTTTATAATTTACCTCTTAATACCATTTACCTGTTACTCAGATATTTTTCTTATATTTAATTACTATATTATATATTAAGAAGATGGGTCTTTTCTAGTATATTTATCAGTATTTTTTTATTGATTTTTGTTTTGTTTTGTTTTGAGATAGAGTCTTGCTCCCTTTCCAGGCGCCAGGCTGGAGTGCAGTGGCGTGATCCTGGCTCACTGCAGCCTCCGCCTCCCGGGTTCAAGCAATTCTCCTGACTCAGCCTCCCGAGTAGCTGGGACTACAGGCGCGCACCACCATGCCCAGCTAATTTTTGTATTTTTAGTAGAGATGGGGTTTCACCATGTTGGCCAGGATGGTCTCAATCTCTTGACCTTGTGATCCACCCGCCTCAGCCACTAAAGTGCTGGGATTACAGGTGTGAGCCACTGCGCCTGGCCGATTTTTTTAAAAACTAGTAAGTTGAGGAATTTCGTTTTTTTGTTTGGATTTGTTTTATTTTTGGGTCATATAACCATTTAAAATTTTTATGTAATCAAATACATATTGTTTTACATAAAAATTTTCATCTTTATTTTTTAAAACTTAAAAGACTTAATAAAGTTTTAATTGATGTAGGATTTAAAAATAATCAGTTTTGGGGCATGTATTCTGTATTTTCTATGTATTGGCTTTGCAGACCTCAATGTACATACAAACTTCAAATCATGAATATAAAGGAAAGAACACTGGAACTGCTTCCAGCTGACTGTGACCTTTAGTCTTAGCTTCTGCATCTGAGAAATGAACATATTGGTTGGGCACAGTGCTGTTCATTCTGGTTTTTTTTTGCCCATGAATCCCAGTAAGAAATAAAATTTAAATCACAACTACGAACACACATGTACATAAACATATGCAAGTGTATGTATGTGTAAACATACACATACACTGTGTGTTCTGCTTTTTGTGTGTCATGCCTATCATGCCATGCAGTGCCAGATTATTAAAAAAAACTCACTAAATTGCTTTCATTACCTACTAAGGGATGTTACAATTTGAGAAACACTTGTCCAGTGGACTTTAATTGGACACTCAGATGCCTTCTGGGGCTGACCAGATAACAGTTGCAAATAACTTACCACTTCAGCTAATCAGAGGGCTTGGGTTCTATCTAAAGGCATTTAAATTAAAAGACAGTAAAACAAAGCATCTTGTTAGGTCAGCACACATTTTCAAGTGAAATTCAGCCTTCAAATTCGGGACCCTATCCTCCTATAGAGAAAAAAAATACATTAAATGCAGGCTTGTTACACTGTAAGATTGCTATAAAATATTTTAAACAAACAGTTCATGGTCAGGCAGTGAAATCAGACTATACTTTTAATAGTATTGGTTTAGATGCTGATATTTGAATGCTTTCCAGGTAACGTCCTCCTCTAAACTTCTTTGGCACTGTGACAACTTGTAGCCATGAAAATTAGGAGATAAAATGGCCTAACTCAGTTTTCCTGATTTGATGAGAAATAATGCCTGTGATAGGATCTGAGAAGAGAAATATGAAAGAGAGTATTCCAGGTATCTGAGTTACTCTCGAGGCTGATTAGAGGAGAAAGTGTGCTGGCTGTGGTGGTTCATGCCTGTAATCCCAGTGCTTTGGGAGGCCAAGGTGAGAGGATTGCTTGGAGCTTAGAGTTAGAGATCACCAACCTGGGCAACATAGCGAGATTCTGTCGTTACAAAAAATTAAGAAATTAGCTGGACATGGTGGTATATACTATAGTCCTAGCTACTTGGGAGGCTGAGGCAGGAGGATTACTTTAACCCAGGAGTTTGAGGATGCCATGAACTATGATTGTGCCACTGCATAGCAGCCTGGGCGACAGAGTAAGACCCTGTCTTAAAAAAAGGTGGGGTTGGGGGAGATAGGTGAACTTTGTCCTTTCCATTTCAAATGAAAGTGATGCACTATTCCAGCAACTGTGTCCAAAAACACTTTTAAGAAGATGGTGGCCGGGCGCAATGGCTCATTCCTGTAGTGCCGGCACTTTGGGAGGCTGAGGAGGGCGGATCATGAGGTCAGGAGATGGAGACCATCCTGGCCAACATGGTGAAACCTCATCTCTACTAAAATACAAACAATTAGCTCAGCTTGGTGGTGCACACCAGTAGTCCCAGCTACTCAGGAGGCTGAGGCAGAGGAATTGCTTGAACCTGGGAGGTGGAGGTTGCAGTGAGCTGAGGTTTCGCCACTGCATTCCAGGCTGGCGACAGAGCAAGACTCCATCTCAAACAAAAAGGAATATGCTAATGAATAACCAGTGAAAAAGTTCAATGTCAGTGAAGAAATAAAACAGCATTTGGATATCTACCAAATCTCTTGTGTCTGTGTGTACACACACACAATTATTTTTATGACTTGATTTTCTGGTTTTGGGGATAAGACTACATATACTTTCAAGAGAGATTCTGTGATGTATAACCATTAAGGCTTGCTTTTGGTGACTTGGGTAATTGTAATGGAACCATGGAGCCATTAGGCTCCAGATGGAACTTTAATCTGGCTTCTGATTGAGCAGAGTGTCCTTGTAGAGTTTCTTAGCATCTGTTTTGGAAATATGCGACATTATTCAAAATTTGTACAAATTAAGCCACCCTTGGATTATAATTCAATTTTTCTTTATTGTTAAATGTATTATAAACAGTTTTATGCAATCAAATTAAACTAGCTTATACCTGTTATTTATTTGTCTGTTAAGTGGTCATGTAGATTTTTGTGACTGGATATAAGAAAGCTTATGTTAGACTTCTAAAGATTGTTATTTGTTCATAAAATGTTGTTTATTAAAGCTATTTCCAAGTTACTAATAGCTTTCACATAGGTACTTATATTGAGAGACTATTTAAAAATACTTAAAATTATTTCTGTTATTTGAATAACGGAAACTCCTAAGTAGTCTGCCTTATTCCAGAAGGAAGTTTATTTTTTCCCACAATGGAAACTATAGATAGGAGAGCTTCTAAGGCTTGGTCTCCAAGCACTATACGAGCAAGGTATCAGCCTGACTTTTTCATTTGTCCTCAGGCTGGTTTCCTTTCTTTTTATAGGATAGCTACTATTGTAGCTAGAACAGCAATCATTCTTCAGTTCCAGTAGGGAAACAAGAATTTTTCTCATTATTTTAGGCTAAGAGTTCTTTCCTTCAATTTTATTGGCCCCATTTAGATCACATGTTTATCTCTGGACCAGTAGCAATCACCATGTGCTGTTTGGTTTAAGTCTGGGTTTCTGAACCACTTACTTGCAGGAAGGATGGTCTTACAGTGTTTGGTTCAGAATCTAGCCCTGGAGCTTGAGGGAGTCCGGACAGGTCAGCTTCTCCTAAGTCAGGGGAGGGGAAAGGTAAAAATGCTTGTTGTATTTGCAACCAGTGGAGTCTCTTGTATAAGCATTACAAAAGTTCTAATCCACTCCTCATTTTAAGATTTTAGTTTCTTTCTCTTTTTGCATTTTTATTAGTACTATGGCTTTTAATTATTTTCTTGTTTATAGAACACAGAAATTAAAATCATGTTGTGGAAAGAAATACTAGTTAGGTGTTTTATAGTTGCTTGGGTTTTCTTTGTTATGTAGAGATTGGAAACATTGTAAATATTGCCTGACACAGGTAAAGTGCAAGAAGATTGCATTATTAAATAAATGTTAGTGACATTTTCTCAGGAAACTGTCATATATCATCACTATTTGTCCCTCCCCCAAAGGAATACATTACAGTTCTGTAGGCCCAAATTCTCAATGGTTTGTCTTGCCATGTGTAACTAGGATTTTTTCAAGTATTAAAGTATAATTTATATATTAAAGTGTTTAATGACTGAAAATGCAAGTACTGGAAATGAAGAGTTCTAAATTGATAGCAGAGGGATCTTATCCTGGATTTAAGTTAGGAAGACTAAAAATACTGGTATGTAAGAAAAAATTCTTCAGGGAATATTGGAGCAAATTTAAGTTTGAGGTTTGAATTGTCTGTCCCTGGTTGGTAGTATTTGTTGCAGGTTTTCTTGAAGGATGAAAGGCTATATCCTATCAATTCATCCACTGTTCAAAAATTTCTTTAGCTCTTACATATGTCAGAGTGCACTATTACAAATACCACTAATTTGGAATTTGTAATAAATTGATTCGAAGTAGTTTTAAATTAAAAGGTTGATAAGCAATTAGCAGAATAGAAATCTCTTTTTAGCTTTTTTAGGATTAAAAAACAAGGCGTGGCTGTCGTGGCACACGCCTATAGTCCCAGCTACTCGGGAGCCTGAGGCAGGAGAATCGCTTGAATCTGGGAGGCGGAGGTTGCAGTGAGCTGACATCATGCCACTGCACCCCAGCCTGAGCGACAGAGTGAGACTCCGTCTCAAAAAAACAAGGCATTCTAGATGCCTTTCTCTCCTTTATCCATATGTCTAACAGGTGTTGTTGATTCTTCCTAGATGCTTATCTCTGGAATCAGTTCTTCTTGTTCTGCTTAGACCTTATTTATCATTTGGACTCCCTAATCTCTGTGTGAGAATCTTCATATGATTCATATTATTCAGCACCTTGACTTTTTCTTTTTGAACTTAGCTCCATGTGAGCACATAGATCCATGTGATTACACAAATACACTCATTCAATTTTTAAAGCTTCATAGTATTCCCAAGTAGGGATGTGTAGTGTATAATCTCAAAATAGTCTTTCTCAATGATAGATCTCATTAGGTTTTTGTTCTGGTTAAAGGTTACCTTCTTGTTCTGTCTGTACAATGGTGATTCTCAGTCATGGCAGGGAACATTTACTTCCTAAGGATGGGTGAATCTGAATCTTGCATGGAGCTTTTAAAACTCTATCTCCCAAATTCTGATATACCTTCCTACTTGATGATTTCTCTTGTATTAAGAACTATAACTAGGCCGGGCGTGGTGGCTCATGCCTGTAACCCCAGCACTTTAGGAGGCCGAGGTGGGGGGATCACCTGAGGTCAGGAGTTCAAGACCAACCTGACCAACATGGAGAAACCTCATCTCTACTAAAAATACAAAATTAGCTGGGCATGGTGGCAGGTGCCTGTAATCAATCCCAGCTACTCTCGAGGCTGAGGCAAGAGAATTGCTTAAACCCAGGAGGTGTAGGTTGCAGTGAGGTGAGATTGCGCCATTGCATTCCAGCCTGGGCAACAAGAGCGAAACCCCATCTCAACAAAAACAAAAACAAAACAAAACAAAACAAAAAAGAACTATAATTGGCTTGATGCAGTGACTCACCTATAATCCCAGCACTTTGGGAGGCTGAGGCAAGTGGATCACCTGAGATCAGGAGACCAGCCTGGCCAACATGGCAAAACTCTGTCTCTACTAAAAATACAAAAATTAGTGGGGTGTGGTGGTACACGCCTGCAATCCCAGTTACTTGGGAGGCTGAGGCATGAGAATTGCTTGAATCCGGGAGGCGGGGTGACAGAGTGAAACCTTATCTCAAGAAAACAGAAAACAGAAAACAAACAGAAAAACTATAACTGTCTCAGATATCAGAGCAGATAAAAGGTTGTAAACTCCCTAGTGGTCTTAATTTCTTGCCATAAGATATCATAATTTTGAACAGATTGCCTTTTCCTTGGCTGGGAGTCTTCCCCTTTTTCTTCTTTTCCGCATTGACATGTATTTTTACTTTGCTTTTAATACCCTTCCCTTCCCTTTTCCTATTCATCCTGAAGTTTCATCTCATGAGATTTTTCCTGTTTTGCACTGCTGGGCCGTTTACTAAGAACAACTGTAATTTCTTCTAAACTTTTAACTCCCTTCTACTGGATTTTTGAGCAACTTGAGGACAGAGTGGTGTTATAATCTTTGTATTTTTAGCATGTAGACAGTGTACATAGCAGGAAATCAAGTAGCTAATTGAATGAATGGAGTTAATGGATATTTAAGTATCCAATCATGCTCCACTTTATGATGGGAACAGGTTCTGAGATATGTGTTGTTAGGTCATTTCATCTTTCTGTGAACATCATAGAAATGTACTTATGCAAAACTAGATGATACACAGACTGCTACATACCTAGGCTATATGATATAGCCCATTGCTCTTAGCTACAAACCTGTACAGCATGTTACTGTACTGAATGCTGTAGGCAATTATAACACAATGGTATCTGTTTATCTAAACATATAAAAGGAACAATAAAATTATTAAAATCTTAAGGGACCACCATCCTATATGTGGTCTGACATTGACTAAAATGTCGTTATACAGCACATGACTGTATTTATGTTTTTGCGTAAAATAGCTGAATTTTCAGCAGTGAAATTTACTGAATATGTTTGTTGTTAATAAATTGGAGTTGCAGAAAGGCTTTATTCAAGTAGTTAGTCATAAGGGAAATAAGATAGGTGTTGAGAATGTAAAATCTACACAGGAAAGGAAGAGTAGATGCAGAGATGCAAAGTCTCTAAAGAGACAGAATGACTGATGGGCTTGGAAACCTTGGCCACTTACCCGATTCACTGTATTGATGTAGTTAAAGAAAAATTTGTCCATTGAGGGTGGAGAGTGGATTGGCTGTCATCCCTGTACAAGGAAAGGCCCAAAGATTGAAGTTGGTAGTACTCATCCCAGCTTTTGTTGGGAGATTTTTAATATTCTGGTTTCTACCTCTATGTATAGAGATATATGCAGGGAGTTGCAGATGGATGCTCCAGGTTTTTTTTTTGTGTGTGTGTGTGTGTGTGTCTGTGTGTTTGCTGGTGGAATAGTGATTAAAAGATAGACTTCAGTAGGCAAGGTTCAAATTCGGGCTTTCTTACTTGCTAATTGTGTGTCCTTCAACAAGTTTCTATCAATACCCAGTTTTTAGTCAGTGTGGCTGACGGCTAGACCTGGCACCTATTAAATTCATAGGATAATGACTTTCCCATGACACCTTTGGAGGACCAGCCATCCTATCACCCCTTAACAAATCCATACCTCATTCCAGCCCCAGTGTGGGCCAAGGTGCTTGAACTATTCTGTTTGAATGTGCATTTTTTATATGTATATTCATCTGTATGATTGATGATAAAATAGTTCATTTTCTAGTGAAAAAATATATGGAATTTATGACATGCATTCAGCTCATATTTTAAAAAAGTAGTATTTGACATACACTGGAATGAATTCCTAAAGAGTAGGGTCTGGGTTTGGGTCATCTTTATATCTGTTTTACTTTAGATTGTGTTTGTGAGGAGTGTCTGAAGTTAGTTCATATTTAAAAGATGTGTGTGTAGCAAGAATAGTAGGAGTAGGGGCTCTCATGGGAATCTGAGAATAGGGCCTGGTTTTAAGATTATAGGAAGTGTTTTGGTTTTCAGGGAACATATCAAACAAACTTTTATTATTACTCTATATGCCATCTTTTCTGTCTGGCAGGAGTTTCTGTTTCCGTATCATTTTGGCTTGTATTGTTGCTTTCCTGCTTCAGCAACTAAGGCAGAAGGCAGGTTTCTCCATAGATTATTCAAATTATATGAGAGGCACAGAGAATTTGAAGCAGTCCATCTTTTCAAAAGAGCCAGGTGGTGAAGGTTCTGGTTTGCTGATGAGCCTGGTGCCAACCCAGTGTCCAGTTCATTGTTGCTGGTGTGGTATACAACCAGCAGCCATGGCTCAGAGACTGAATTGAAGGCAGCTTCTTTGACAGAGTAATTGTGATTGCCAGTTTCAGTAAAGTATGCTGGTCTGTAGGAGTTAAGAAAATTGCTCCTTTAATCTAAAAGATGTTCTAGGCAAAGGCTGCTGGAACACAGGAGTACACCGTTTCATTTGCTGCATAATAGCTGTATTAGTGTCCTAAGGTTGCTGTAACAAAGTGCTACAGACTGTATGGCTTGAAATCAAACTGTCAACAGGGTTGGTTACTTCTGAGAGTGAGAATATATGGTTCTTAACTTTATTTAGACATCTCTATTACTTCTTGGCCTTTTGGCTAAAATCAAGTATATTTAAACGTCTCTGTCTTTTTAGTAGAAGTTGAGTATTTCTTATATAAAATGCTTGGGATAAGAAGTATTTCAGATTTTGGATTTTTTTTTTTTTATTTTGGAATATTTGCTCCAATGAGCATTTCCTTTGAGCATCATGTCAGCATTCAAAGAGTTTCAGATTTTGTAGTATTTCAGCTTTCAGATTTCGAATTAGGAATGGTTAACCTATAATCAGCAGATTTAACAAAGATGATTGTTTTCTCATTATTAGGATTATAGTTATGTATCATATTTGGATGCTAGGATGTGAATATGATTAATGAAAGTGGAAATTTATAGAACTTATATTGTTGAGTTTCATTTTTTAAATGATTGGTGCATACATTTTTAAGATAATTATTTTTGATAGAAAGTTACCGCCTACATAATGGCATGGCAACTAAGAATTTTATGTCCAGACACAAACTGATTTCTTAATTATATATCAAAATCTCTCTTAAATTATTTTATTATGTGTCTAAGGAGAAGGTTGCAGATTTAAAGTAAAACTAAATCTGATTATTAAACAAATTTAAGTCAGTATAATTCTAGTCATGTTGATAAAATGAATGTACTTTTCTCATTTTAATATTGTTTAAAATAATAGTAGGAATCATTAGGAATTATAAGTATTTTGTTTTGATTTTTTCCCTTTGACTTTGCTTGTTTTAATTTTGAAGTCTGCTGTTGAAAATGTCAATACTAGTTTAAATTCTGCCTAACCTGATTTTTAAAATTTAATTAAGCTGACTTGACTGAGGAATCTGCTCCCTCACCCCAAAAAGAATGCGTGTCTCCTAAGTAGATGCAAATTTTGTGGATTATTTCTTGCCATTAGAATAACCCCTCTAATCTGTATTCTCTTAATTTATGTCAGCATTTTCTTAATACATATGTTCATGAAGGAAATTAAGGTTCGTTGCTAGGCCTCATTCTTCCATCCTTCTCTCCCTTCTTTTCTTCTTACTTTCCTTTTTATTTTAAAATAATTGAAGAGTTGCAGAAATAGTACCCTTCTCCCAACTCCCCCAAGGTTAACATCTTATATAATCATATTTTAATTTTCAAAACTAAGAAATTAACATTATTATAGTACTATTAATGAAATTACAGATTTTCAGCAGTTTATCCACCATTTCCTTTTTCTGTTTCAGGATCTAATCTAGAAACCCACATTACGCTTAGTTGTGTCTTTTATGACCTTGAGAGTTTTGGATAGTACTCACTGGTCAGTTATATTTTAGAATATCCCTCAATTTGGCCTTGTCTACTATTTTCTGATCAGACTGAGGTTATACATTATTGGGAAGGATACTGTAGAGATGATGTCCTCTGATAACCTGAATGTATCATATCAGTGGTAAATGATGTCTTATTGCTGGTGATGTGGCAACTTTATTATTTATGTTATTTTTTCAGATAATGTAAAATTCACGTAACATAAAATTCATATAACATGAAATCAAGTGTTTAAAAGTGTGCAACCTACCACCTCTATCTACTTCCAAAACATTTTCATCACCTCAAAAGGAAATCTGTATCCATTAATCATTTTCACCTGTCCTTATACACGTCCCAATCTGTGTTCTGACTATGTAGATTTATCTATTCTGGATATTTCATATAAGTGGAATGATAGAATAAGTGACTTGTATGTCTGGCTTTATTCACTTAGCAGTGTTTTCAAGGTTCGTCCACATCTAAGCATTTGTCAGTATGTCATTTCTTCTTATGGCTGAACAGTATGTCATTGTTGAATATATCACAGTTTATCCATTCATCCCTTGATGGACAGTTGGGCTGTTTCTATCTTTTGGCTATTGTGAATAGTGCTGCAGTGAACATGTATATGCATTTACTTGTTAAATTGCTGGATCATCATATGGTAATTCTAACAAACTTCCTGGTTCAGGTAGCCTTTAATTTTCTGGCTTTCATTTGATTTAAAAAGTCTAATTCTGTTACAGAATAATTAGGGTGCTGCAGAAATATTATTTGTAGATTTTAAATGTCACAGTTATGTTTTAAAACCTGGAAGTATTTGTCATTCTCATTAAACTGCTTTTTTCTGGACTTGATTTTTGACAGAATGTACCTATTTTTCCATCTACAATGATAATATATAGTGCTAGAGTCCATGAATTTGTTGTGTTATATGTATTATCAGTTTGTGTTACATCCGTGTTGTCCTTATTTGGGATACTTTTTCTTCCAACATAGAGGAAATTTTCTAGTTTAAGGAAACATCTGTAATAAATACCTGAAGAACAGTTTAAGGAAGCTTTTTATACTTTTAAATATTTCTTCATTTCAGACTTGAAGTTTTATATGTAGTTTTGAGCCTTCCTTTGTAAATAATTTGTTTTCACATGATAAATATAATGTAGTATTGATTTTTAAAAATGCTTTATATTTTACATAGTAGGACAGAGAAAGGAAGAAAGATTCTTCTATTAGAAACTTGTGATAAGATGGTAAATGAGAATAGAAAGTCCTCTACTTAGGACTAGATCAGGTCTAGAAAGGCTCTTCTTAAATTAATTTTCCTTAATCTTAAGAGACTAAGAAATTTGTCTATAGTCCTTGAATATATTTCCACCAAATAGGAGTATGAGTTAGTTTTTTCTGTGGCTTAAAATCAAGACTTTGGTCCTAGATCATCTTATTTTAAAAAGACAAGAATTTCTTCTATGCTGACACCCTTTCAAGCCAGGAAATTTTTTCCTTATGTGGTCGGATGCTCTGGAAGATCTGATGTCCCCCTTATTGTTTCATTGTCATTTTGAGGTTTTCATGCAGAATCAAGGGGCCTTGAACCTCTGGTTTTGGTTAGAGTTTCTATTCTTGCATATTCACTTGCTTGAGTTTTAAGTTCTGGAACAAAACTCTTGGTCTTCTCCTCACCTAACAATAGATATATGATATTGACACGAATACTGTAACGCAGTGGTCTCTCCTGGAGTGGGGAAGAAAATGTAGAATTTTTTTTTTTAGATGGCGTTTTGCTCTGTTGCCCAGGCTTGATTGCAGTGGTGCTATCTCAGGTCACTGCAACCTCCACCTCCCTGCAACCTCCAACTCCCTGTTCAAGCAGTTCCCCTGCCTCAGCCTCCCATGTAGCTGGGATCACAGGTGCACGCCACCAAGCTGGCTAAGTTTTTTGTGTTTTTAGTAGAGATCGGGTTTCACCATGTTGACCAGACTGGTCTTGAACATAGACAAGGAGTAAATTAATGGACAAAGTATTGAACAGTTTGAAAATGCTGAAACCTTCTCTTTCTCTTAACAGTTCTCAAAAATCAAACATTACTGTAAGGACCCACACTAATAAAGGTCTGATGATGTCACTTATGTTAGATACTTTGGAAGAACAGCTATATTCTGGGATGCTTATTGATGTTAAAGACATTTTCTTACATTATAAACATTCTCTTTCCTGTTCTTGGAAATATTTTTTTTATTTTCCTTAAAGCTAGAAATGTGTTAATTTTTTGAGTGTTCAATTGTTAAATGAAAATGTTATGTATTTATAGATATGGGAGACTTACATGATATTTAAGTTTTTTTTTTGATTCAAATAAGTGAGTGAGCTCACTTTTAAGAATAACAAACAATTGAATAACAACTTTATCCAGCTAAGTTTTAAGGAAGGAAAAAATTTCTTGATATTTTCTTTTCCAGGAAAATACATGCAGTGATCCCAATAATAGTATTGTTGCCATATTTTTAATTGCTATAGTGAGTGATTAAATTGATCTGATAGCACTGGGAGTGCTCTAGATTAATAAAATGAAATTCTCACATGTGAATGCAGTGTAAAATCTGAATGTTCCTTCCGTCAAAAGGGATTGCCTCATATAAATGAAGTTTAAAAGAAATGTGATAATCAGAGCTACTGTACCCAAAGTCACTGTTTTAATACATTCTCACTACTTTACACATTGTATTACTAGCTAAGATTTTAGAACTACATCACTAGATAGAATACATTAAAGATGATCCCTAGAAAAAGGTTTTTTTTCCATCCAAAATGATTCTTTCAGCAACTTTAAACCAGGTGAAGGGAGGGGAATACTTTCATAAATACAGAACCACTATGTGAAAGCTCTACCTTGGGGGAATCCTACCAAATTCAAAAATATGCCTTTTTTTTTTCTTTAAGAAATCCATTTGGCTTCTAGAGCGTCTGTTCTCTCTCTCTCTCTCTCTCTCATGAATTTTTTCTTATGAGTAGGAGAGAAATAAAGATCGTCTTTACCCATTTGAAATTATTACTTTGTTATATTGTTGAAATTTATTAAACTAATAAAAAGATATCCTATTTAATTATTGGCCTGTCCATATACATATGCATATGTTGGTCATCATTATTAGAATCCAGCTATTTCTGACCACTTCTACCCCATTTCTTTTATTTCATTTTTTTCTCTTTGGCATACCAGTTTTATTTTTTAAAATTTTGAATGCATTATTTTTATAATTTAGATTTGGAGGTACATGAAGGTTTGTTACATAGGTAAATATGTGTCATGGGGGTTGTTGTGCATATTATTTCATCACCCAGGTATTAAGCCCAGTACCCAATAGTTATCCTTTCTGTTCCTCTTCCTCCTCTCACCCTCATCTCTCAAGTAGACCTCAGTGCCTGTTATTTCCTTCTTTGTGTCCATAAGTTTGTATAATTTAGCTCCCACTTATAAGAACATGGGGCATTTGGTTTTCTGTTGTGTATTAATTTGCTAATGATAATAGCCTCCACTTCCATCCATGGTCCAAAAAAGACATGATCTCATTCTTTTTCATGGCTGCATAGTGTTCCATGGTGTATATGTACTACATTTTCTTTATCCAGTCTGTCATTGATGGGCATTTAGGTTGATTCCATTTTTTGCTGTTGTGAAATAGTGCTGCAGTGAACATTCATGTGTCTTTATGGTAGAGTGATTTATATTCCTCTGGGTGTATACCTAGTAATGGAATTGCTGAATTGACTGATAGTTCTGCTTTTAGCTTTGTGAGGAATTGCCATATTGCTTTCCATGATGGTTGAACTAATGTACATTCCCACCAGCAGTGTATAAGTGTTCCCTTTTCTCTGGAAATTTGCCAGCATTTGTTACTTTTTGACGTTTTAATACTAGTCATTTGACTGGTGTGAAGTGGTATCTCATTGTGGTTTTGATTTGTGTTTCTCTAATGATCAGTAATACTGAGCTTTTTTTCATGTGCTTGTTGGCTGCATGTATATCTTCTTTTGAAAAGTGTTCATGGTTTTTGCCCACTTTTTAATGGGGTTGTTGGTTTTTCTCTTGTAAATTTAAGTTCCTTATAGATGCTGGGTATTAGACCTTTGTCAGATGCATAGTTGGCAAAAATTTTCTTCCGTTCTGTATGGTGCCTGTTTACTTTGTTGATAGTTTCTTTTGCTGTCCAGAAGCTCTTAAGTTTAATTAGATCCCTCTTGTCAATTTTTGCTTTTCTTGCAGTTGCTTTCGGTGTCTTTGTCATGAAATTTTTGCCCTGCCTGTGTCTTGAATGGTACTGCTTAGGTTGTCTTTCAAGATTTTTATAGTTTGGGGTTTTATATTTTAAGTCTTTAATCCATCTTGAGTGGATTTTTGGGTATGGTGTAAGGAAGGGGTCCAGTTTCAGTCATCTACATGTGGCTACTTATCCCAGCACCATTTATTGAATAGAGAGTCTTTTACCCGTTGCTTGCTTTTGTCAGCTTTTTTGAAGATCAGATGGTCATGGTTGTGTGGCCCTATTTCTGGGCTCTTTATTCTGTTCCATTGGTCTATGTGCCTGTTTTTGTACCAGTACCATGGCTGTTTTGGTTACTGTTGCTTTGTATAGTTTGAAGTCGAGTAATGTGATGCCTCCAGCATTGTTCTTTTGCTTAGGATTGCCTTGGTTATTTGGGCTCTTTTTTGGTTCCATATGAATTTTAACATAGTTTTTTCTATTTCTGTGAAGAATGTTATTCAGAGTTTGGTAGAAATAGCATTGAATCTGTATATTCTACTCCATTTCAAGCCACCATTGTCACCTGGACTTTGCAGAATCCTCTTAGCTATCTTCCTTTGGACTAACTTTCTTAGTTCACAGATTAGCTCTCTACCTAGGATTGAAGTCATTTTTTTGTATTGAATATCAGATAAGGCTACTAAGAAGTTCTGCTGTTGTCCCTTTTTTGCTCATTATTTTTTAAAAGTTTACAATGGGCTTAAGACAGTATATTATTTGACTCCCCTAAAACCTCGTCTGCACTAATTCTCCTTCCCCCTACTGCAGTCACAATGGCCCAGTGATAGTCTTTCAGTACTGCAAGTCTGCTCCACCTCACGGTCTTTGTGCTTGCTTTTCCCTTTGTCTGGAAAACCTTCCCTCAGTTATCCACAGAAATTTTTCCCTCACTATCTTTAAGTCTTTTCTTAAGTGTCACCTTTTCACCTGAGCACCTTAAATAAAATCATAATCTTGTTCCTTTTCCTGTATGCCAGCTTCTCTTATTCCGCTTAGCTTTTTTAACTTTTCTCTAAAGCACTTAATAATTTCTGAGTTTGTATATATTAATTTTGTTTATTAGCTGTTTACCACCCTCTTTAGAATAGTAAGCTTCATGAGGATAGGAACTTTGCTTTGTTTTCTGTGGTTTATGTAGCTTCTGAAACTATACTTGGCACATGAAAGATATTCACTGTGTTTATTTGTTGAATGAGTGAATGATTCAATAAGGGGAAGAGAGTTATAGTCAGATGTAAAAAGCATTGGTGTGTTTCAGAACCTGAAAATATTTCCCTATTTATCTGAGGTGGGAGCAGTGAGCGATGGTCTCTTTCTTTCTCTTTAGTTTTGGAGGCCAGAACATGTAAAGTTTTGTCAGCCATTATAAGGAATTTGGACAAAATACTGCATGTTCTACTTACAGTTGGGAGCTAAGCAGTGGGTATGTATGCATGGACATAAAGATGGAAATAATGGACACTGGAGACTCAAAAAGGGGAGAAGGTTGTAACAGGGGAGGGCTGAGAGATTACCTATTAGGTACAGTGTTCACTTATTTGGATGATGGGTACACTAGAAGCCCAAACCTGCACATGTACACCCTGAATCTAAAATTAAAAAAAAAAAATCAGACTTTGTCCTGAGATACCAAAGATACTACTAACCATAATCCACTGAAAGTATGGTCAGATTAGCATTTTAGAAAGAGTCTGGTCGCTAAGGGTGAATGAACCAGAGAAAAGCCAGACACAGGGATTATTTTGTGACCAGTAGTCCAGGGGCATGATGATGATTGCCTGAACAAGATTATTGATGTAAAAATGGAAAGATGAACAGATTAAAGCGATGCGTAGTATTTAGGGAGCAGGCCTCAGTAATTGAAAGAGGAGCAAGAATGATGCATAGGAATCTGCCATGACAAAATTGGTGGATGAGATGCTATTCATAGATAAGGAGTGGGAATGATGGTATGGGGTTATGGTGGAAAATTGAGTCCAAATTCAGTTTATGGTGCTGTTTAGTGTTTTAGGGATACCATAACAAATAACCCAAAACTGAGTGGCTAAAAACAAAAGAAATTTATTGTTTCAGTTCTAGAGACTAGAAGTCCAAAATCAAAGTGTAAGCTAAAGGCTCTACAGAAGAATCCTTTCTGCTGTTTCCAGCTACTGTTGTTTCCTGGCAGTCCTTGGATTGTGGATGTATTATGTTACTTCAGTCACAAGGCCGTCTTATTTCTGTGTGTCTTCACATAATCTTCCCTTTTATAAAGACATCACTCATTGGATTTCGGCTCCATCCTCATGACTTCAGTTGAATTTGATTACCTCTGTAAAGACCCTATTTCCAAATAAGGTCTTACTCTGTGTGTGACACTAGGGATTAGGACATTGATATATCTGTCATTGATAGATGCCAGATTTTTTTTTCTTTTTTTAAATGTATTTATTTTTTAATTGCGTTTTAGGTTTTGGGGTACATGTGAAGAACATGCAAGATTGTTGCATAGATACACACATGGCTGTGTGATTTGCTGCCTTCCTCCCCATCACCTATATCTGGTATTTCTCCCCATGCTGTCTCTCCCCAACTCCCCACCCCCCGCTGTCCCTCCTCTGTTTCCCCCGGACAGACCCCAGTGTGTGATGCTCCCCTCCCTGTGTCCATGTGTTCTCCTTGTTCAACACCCGCCTATGAGTGAGAACATGCGGTGTTTGATTTTCTGTTCTTGTGTCAGTTTGCTGAGAATGATGGTTTCCAGGTTCATCCATGTCCCTACAAAGGACACGAACTAGTTGCCAGATTTTTAAGGAAAAATGAATAGGATTTGTTTCTTTGAATCAGTATTAGATAGAGTAGGAGATGGGGAAGGGGAAAGAGCAAAGGTAAATCTTGAGTTTTCATGTTTTTCTGAGAAAATGCTGGTGCTACCAGAGAAATAGAAAAGTAGGGGGGAAAGGGAAAGAGTTTTGCAACAAGGTGAGGGTGGTGGGAAATAAGTTTCATTGTAAGCATGCTGAATTTGGAGTTGTAGTCGGTAGTAGAATTGGTTCATGATCTAGTCAGAATTCAAGGAGATTTGTACCTAGATTATGACTTTGTTCTTAGAATGTTTAGGTTCTTTGAGGGAGAGGATAGAAAAAGAAGAACTAAGCCTAAAAAGGAAACTAAAGAGAGAGGGTTACTTTGTTGAAATGGATGCTTTCATCCATTTTAGGGAAAAAAAAAGTTTCAGGAGCAGATCTATTCCTTTACTCTAAATGTCAGTTCTGGTAATGTCTGGATAGTGGATTTAGTTGCCAAAGTGGTCGCTGCATGAGCAGAAGTAGAGTTACCAGTTCCTGACAGCTGCGAGTCAGCCTCTGGGCATCTTGCTAAATTTTCAAATATAATTATACAGTAGACTTCCTTTAACAAATTCCGTGTTCCCGGCTATAATTATAACTGCTTTTCTTGCCTATAGCCTGTTCTTTGTCTTACTACACTCCTCTGTATCTCCCCCTGCTGGCTAGACTTTTCCTCTGGTCATTTGGGATCTGAGAAAATAGGAAGCTGTTTTTGTTAAGCATTGCATAACCAATTTCCTCCTTCCCACTCTGCTATAATGGACATTTACTAATAAGCAGTGTTTTAAAGCATAGGCTAGCAATGTTCTATATTACATTTATATTTATCTTCAAAGAATATGCAGATACAAATTAGGTACCTTGTAAACTTCCTATGCAACTCTCAGAAAATGACTACCACAACTTCCCCAGTGACCCCATTTAATCGTTAAGACTCTGAAATAAAATATTGCTCATAGCTATACTTTAGACCAAAAGAGTTTTGTTTTGTTTTGAATAAATTAAAAATTTCAACCAAAAATGAAGTCATCATAAATCCTACAACCATAATCCCGCACTAGTTTCCAGGACTCATCATGACAGTAATTTGTATCAGAATTATGAGTGGGATTTCCTGCTTTCTCATATATTTTTATCTCCAAGATATCCATCATGAAAATAAATCACTTTTAAAAATGACTTGATGTCCTTTACAAAAATATTGTAGTTTTCGGATGAGAAAGTTTAAGAATATATTTCCACATCACTTAGATTAGATTCTGAGTCATTTCAGTGTCTTTCTTAAGTAGTAATTAAAATTTGTAGTTTTTCGGTGTGTAGAAGGAAGCTTCAGCTTTTGTAGCTTGCAGTAGAAGTAGTCCAAAAGAAATTATGGATTGATGTTAGTACTTATACATTAATACATATTTGTTATGTGCCAGGCACTGTGCTAGTTGCTAGTTTACTGAGATTTTAGTTTGAAGAATGAGATGAGATTAAATAGGTTTTACTTATAATAGTTGAAATATACCTGGCAATAAATAATGTATCAAGATTGCCTATTAAAATAATTCCACGTATTCTGGGTGACGTTAAATACTAAGAAGTAGGACTTCTCTTACATAGTAATTGGTTGACATTCTTTGACCTCAATGTAAAACTGAAGTATTTAATTAGCAAACACAGAGAATAAAGTTTCGATAAATAAAGCACTTTCTTTAAGCCTTTAGAAATAAACTTGAAGTCTTTTCGCATTGATTGATGGGCTTTCCTTTTGTGAAAGAGTGAGTGAATAATTTAAGCTTATAATTCATATTTGCAGGTCCTCATCCTGTCACAGGAATAATAGTCTTGAAAATCGGAGCTCTGGAATTCACCATTCTGAGAGATCTCTCCTTACTGGTATAATTTTATGCTCATGTGGCAAGGTTTCAGGTTGAGGAATGAGAGGAATGAGATCAAATTTGCAGGGGAAGAATATTTGCTGTCCTCGTTGTTTTGGTTCCCGAGGAATGCTTACCCCTTAGCCTCAAATGTGCTGTGGTATTAGCTACTTTAAAATAGATTGCTCAAGACTCTTTATTTGGAAAACCTTAAATATGCATCGTGATGCATTACTTGCAATAAAAAATGAGGCTACAATTATATAAAACAAAACACTACAGCTGCTGACAGATGTCATTAGCGACTTACTCAAACACAGAACCTTCAAAAAGGAACTGCTAGACGTCGGATTCAGAGAGTTAGGGTCATTATGACTGAAGATGAAATACTGTTGCCCAGTACATTTATTGTTGTTGATTTTTTGCATTTAACTTTTTGATAATTTTTTGGAGACCTTGATATTTGATACAGTTTAATAATCATTCTTTGAAATTGCAATTAATAAATGTATAAGGAATGAGAAAAATAGAAAAGCACCATGAGGCGAACATCACAGTAATAATTACTGCAGGCAAGACTCAATGGATAGCAAAAGTAGGATGAACATTTAAGGAGAAATAGAATATCTGCATAGGTCTAAAAAGTATACTGCCAAGATGTTTAATAATTACAAAGGGAAAAATAGTAACTTTATGGAGAAGACAACTGACAGACACTAAGTGATCAAGGTTAGCATCACCAGTAATAAGATATATTAACATGTAATTTGATACACCAACGAGGGCACAACATCACTTATGTGATATTCTTGCCAAAAATGTATAAACTCAATTTCATCATGAAAAGACATCAGACAAACTCAAATTGAGACACATTCTACAAAATAACGAACTAGCACTCTTCAGAAATATTACAGTCATGTAAGAGAAGAAATTGCGACAGATTGGGGGAGACTAAGGAGACATGACAACTAAAGAAAGGTAATGTGGTATCCTGGATAGGTAACTGATG
This sequence comes from Aotus nancymaae, assembly GCF_030222135.1. Taxonomy (NCBI): domain Eukaryota; kingdom Metazoa; phylum Chordata; class Mammalia; order Primates; family Aotidae; genus Aotus; species Aotus nancymaae. Next base: position 23,212,069 of record NW_026988431.1, read on the forward strand.
AAATTTTAGTAAGACACAAAGTTTAGTTAATAGTTTGAACCAATGTTAATTTTATGATTTTAATAACTATAGTATAGTTATGTATGATGTTTTCATTAGAAAAACCCAATTGAAGGTTATGTGGGAATTCTGCACTATTTTTGCAGCCTTTCTATAAGTATAAAATTATGTCAAAATAAAAAGTTAAAAACCTCCTTCTGGAAATTTGATGTAATACATTCATACTTATCCTGTGAGACTGTGAAGATGCTCTTCTATTATAATGAAGTGTCTTTGGTTTTAGTAATGAAGTGTCTTTGGTTTTATCTTGGGCAGAGTTCCAGTTTAGACACAGTACTTGTTGTAGACCACCATTTGTTATCTCATTTCTCCTAATCATCTTTTGATAACAATTGTAAAGATACCTGACTTGTGTAATTTCTGAAGACATGTTAATTGGTCTTTGCTGTAGTTAGTTGACAAGTACGTGGAAGAATTTGAAGATTAGAAATAAGGTAGATGACCTTCAGATCAAAAGTGAATAAATAGGAGGTATCTGGGGGTATTTGGATTCTAGTTCTGATGGATACTAACTCTGTGATCTTGAGCAAATCAGTTTTTGTCTTTCTCAATATCCCTTCTCATCTATTAAATATTGATGGTAGGAATAACTACCTTATATGATCTGTAAAGTTTACATCAGGTAAACAAGATAATATATATGGTTACATATATAGGGCAGGTTGCCTAACTGCAAATTGCTTCCACTTCAACCCACTGTGAATGCTGCCTCCTGCAACTGTGCCAAGTACTATGCCCAGAACACAGTGGTCACCCTCAGTGAATTGGCTCTTATTAAGTGGGAAAATACCTTCGAAAAGATGTTGAGAGTTGAAATACTAGAAAAATAAAAGTGTAAAATATTTTAAATGTCATAACATTGTTAACCAAATTGATGTAGTTTTATAGGATTTTTATAGCACAAACCCAAAATCTATACAAACTAACCCATTTGGGTCTTACTCAACAATTAATAATAACCTGTTTTTGAATCAATAAAAGAGCAATACTATATAATATTTGTAAGCTACAGAATTGGGGCTATTTAAAATCATTTCATTTTATTTTTTGTGTAGGGGAAAAAGTCATTAGTCTGCATTTATAATCAGGACTAGCTTCCTGTAAAATTATTTATTTTAACTTTTTATTTATAGAATTTGAAATTTACAATTCTAAATACAGCAATAGTAAGGCACTGCATTTTTGCAGGAAACAAAAAGCACAATTAACATAAAGTTAGAACCAGCCACAAATAAAATACTCCAGCAAACTGTGTAAGAAAAAAAATGCTCTGGGAAGCAAATGCCAAGAAATGTTACATAGGTGGCCTTATTACACTGGAAAGAAAAGAATATAGAAGATTAGTAACAGTAATAGGAGGAGGAAGATATGTAGCAAGTGATAGTGAATAAGCACTAAGTGTTACGTTTCTAAGCACTTTATGCAGATCGTATTATTTAATCCTCCCAATACCTTTTGAGTTAGGTCCCCACTTTATATACGATTTAGCTGAGGCTCAGAGAGGTTAAGTAATTTTTTCCCCAAAATCTTACAGCCAAGATTCAAAGGCAGGATGTTTGGTTCTAGAACTCATGCTGTTAACCACTAAGCACATGAAACCAATAGCCACCACTGGCTCCATGAAACCAATAGCCACCATCTATTGATGTACAGAATGTAGTTTGTATATTTTTTTGTGAAGAATTTTGTTAATGGTACCATGGGATTTTCCTGGATCAAGGGCATGATTTTAATAAATAATGGGCTAATTCATAGGACCTCTGGTGTCCTAATAAATCAAAACTCACTCAAGAATACCTCAGCAATAAGCACATTAACTGCCTTCCTAGATGGAATATTTAAAAAATATTCCATATCTGCATAAAATATATTACATAGGATAATTTCACTTGTTCTAACTTTTAATAACTGTCAAGACAAGTAGTAGATGAAAGGAAAGCAGAAAAATGGTAAAATGTGGGTGTGGAATTACATCACTTTTTTTTTTTTAGGTAGAGTGATTTAGAATTTTTGTATTTCCTGGAAGAATACTTCTTTAATAGATTCTCACATAGTGGGACCTAATATCTAGCTGACTGAATTAGTATTATTCTAGGTAAGAAATAATGAAACTCCATAGTTCTTTATGAAAATATTTCAAGATATTTCTTTCTGCTTGACAAAAGGGCATTACATTTTTGATTTAAAGAGAGACTTGTTTTGTTTCATTTTTTTGTAAAATAGACAATTTTTTTTATAAGAAAAATTGTAAAATTGGACTGTGGCAAAATCAAATGAGTAGTAGTCTTTGATGACTAACGCTTGTTCATTTTTTTTCACTGTAAAATCTTTAAAAAGGTATAATGTCTAAATTAGTTTATTCTTAGACATTGTTTTCTTTTTCTTCTTTTATAATGTTCTTTTTTAAAAACATTGTCCTTCTCAGCCCTAAAACCTAGTAATGTTCTTTTTTTAAAACATTGTCCTTCTCAGCCCTAAAACCTAACTTTCAAGTTCTAAAATAATTCTTACAAGAGGAAATTGATATTTTGGGTGGAAGGATTTGGCAAAATCTGAGATTCCCTATCATAATTTAAAAAAAATCTTTGAAGCAGTTTTTATTAGTTACTTTAATTCAGATAAACTAATTCAGACTTATTTTCTCTTAAATGGATTTTTTAAAATAAAAAGATTATCTCCTTTAGCTACACCAAATGGCACCTGATTTAATAAGAATGTTCTAACTCTATAAAGTTAAAGAGAGTCAGGAGATACCTTTGTGGAAATGTGGAGTTTGGCATTTATTGTTATTCTGGTGGACTCAACCCCCACACCTTGCATCCTCTGTATTATATTTCTCTGTGGCTATCTCACCGTTGTCTTCTGTAGAGGTAAAGGGGGCTGTTTGTATAACTGTGCTCTCAGCTAAGTATAGAGTGGGCTAGAGCAGGGATGGCAAATATAACTCACGTGCATTCCCTCTCCTATGCTTGTTGTGACATCAGGTCATGGTATACTTTCTTGCTTAGCCATAGGGCAGTTTCATAATTTTCTCCTTTTCAGGGAGCCAGAAGTTTCAGTGTGAGTGAAACCTATTTGCTATTCCTGGAATAGAGAGTTTGGGATGATTACCAAAAGTTCTGTACCTTGTTTTCCTTCAAGTCTAGGATTTGATGTAGCTTAAGAGATGTTACTTTCTTAGGATGATGTGTGCCAGTAGTTTAGTGACCTTCAAAGTGTACTCAGACACACTTGAATTTATTGTGACAAAATCAATCCCCTCAAACCCCCTTTTCTGAAATATTTTGTTAGGAAACGTTTTTTAGATATCACCACAGTTTATTTTTTGACAACTCTCCTATAAATTTATACTAAAAAAGTATTCTTGGTGAGAGATGGGGAATAGGTTGTGTCTTGTGAAAAGTGTAATTCACCTTTCAAGTATACAATTAATAGTTGTTTTTTTAACTAACCAAATTGTGTGGTTGTCACCATGACTCAGCTGTAGAAAAGTTTCATTACTCCACTCTGATTTCTTATGTACATTAACTCTTAATCTCCATTCCCCCAACCCAAGGCAACTATTTATTTATTTATTTTTTAAATAAATAAAGCCTTGCCTTTTCTGGATAGTTGATACAAATGGAATAATATAATACTTGATCTGTGGTGCCTGACTTAGTTTGTCTGTTTTGTAGCATGTATCTGTAATTTCTTCCACTTTATTGGTGAATATTACTACATTGCTAGTGTGTCTTGTCAGTACATTCATCATCTGTCAATCCATTCCATGGACATTTATGTTGTTTGCAGTTTTGGGCTATTATGAATAAATCTGCTAAGAACATTTGTGCTCCAGTCTTTGTGTGAATATTTCTTTTCATTTCCCTTGGGTAGATACCTAAGAGTAGGATTTGTGGGTCATATGATAAATTTATGTTTAACTTTTTAAGAAAAAAAAGCGATTTTCTGAAGTGGCTATACTGTTACATACTCCCATTAACAATATATGAGGATCCCCATTTTTACATCCTTGTCAGTTTTTATTATTGTCTGTATTTTTTATCATATATATCCTTTTATAACTTAAAATTTTCTCTCAATATTTTGTTTTTAAGATGTATCCATGTTGATACTTGTAGCTCTTACCTATTCTCACTACTATGAAATGTTCGTTGTATGAATATATTGTAAGAATCTAGTCATAACATGAAAAATGGCTGCTTCAAATTCAGTTGTATAAAATATAGAGTTGCATTTTTGTGTGGTATTGAAAAACAGTACTTTTAGTCATCTGTACTGTTGCAAAAGGCACAAAAATGAAGATGGTGAAATTTATACTTAATATTACTGCACAGTCTGAATTAGTCACAGGCAATTTTTTCCTAAGTCAATCCCATTTGCTTCCACAGAAAATAAGAATTTTAGCTTTATTTGAGAAATGGGCAGTGAAACTGCAGACATAGAAGCCAATCACAAAAGACCATATATTAGATGATTTTTTTCATATGAAATGTCTACAACAGGGCAGTTTATATATAGAAAAAGCAGTTTTAAGGTTGCTAAGGCAAGGGGGACTGGAGGGAGATGGGGAGTGACTGTTTAATGGATATGGGGTAATTTTTAGAATAGAGTAATAAAAATGTTCTAAAATTGACTGTGGTTATGCTTGCACAACTCTGTATATACTATAATCCATTGAATTATACACTTCAATGGATGAATTGTATGACATGTTCTTTATATTTCAGTATAGCTGTTAAAAAATAAGATGTATTAACCTTTGTAGGACATGTCAATAGTACTAAAAAAAAAAAAAAGAAAGTAAAAAGTACTTTACATCCCCAGTGTTCCTTTGTCAATAACTGTGGCAATATGGCATCATTTTAAGTGACTGCTTAATAAATTTCCTTGAGTAGATGTATTATAATTTGCTTAATTAATTTCCTAATAATAACCATTTAGATGGTTTCCAATAAGAAATGTTGTAAGCAGGATCATTGTATGTATATTTTTATGCACTTGTCTTTTCAGGATAAATTTTAGAAGTGAAATTGTTGAGTCAAAGATTAAGTACGTTTAACATTTGGATCATATTTCTAAATTACCACTTGGTAAGATGCTCCAGTTTGCCTTTCTCCAGTGTTACGTGATAACATATGAATGGCCGTACTCTTGCCACTGCTGGATATTGTCAGTATTTTTATCTTCATCAATTGGGGGAAAATTAACTTATTTTTATTTGTATTTATTTGTGCAACTTGTTACATATCCCTTAAAAACTTTTTTTTTGTTGTTTATTTCTTGTCCTTTTTTCCATTGAGGTAATGATCTATCTTTGTATTAGTGTGTAGTAAGTCTTTTTATATTAAGAATATCTACTTTGGGTCAGTTGACTCTTCCTTTCATGAAAAGTTTCTCTGTAGCATGTGATTAGGTTTGATAGCATTTTACCCACAATGGAACTACTACTTTTTTTGCTTATCCATAGAAGCAACTTCTAATCCAGTCACACTTTTTCATAAAATTGCAACAATTAAGTCATGTCTTCTCGTTCCACTTCTAATTCTTGTTTTGTGACTGTTTTGACCCTGTCCTCAGTTCTTTCCTCCATGGAAATATTGAAAACTCCTACCAGTCATCCATGAGGGTTGAAATAATCTTCTTCCAAACTCCTGTTAATGTTGATATTTTGACTTCCTCCCATGAATCATGACATACTCTTTGTGGCATCTAGAATGATGAATTCTTTCCAGAAGGTTTTCAATTGACTTTGCCCAGATTCATCAGAATAATTACTATTTATGGCAGCTATAGCTTTAAAAAATGTGTTTCTTAAATAATAAGGCTTCAAAATCAGAATTGCTTCTTGACCCATGGGCTGTAGAATGGATATTGTATTCACAAGCATGAACACAACATTAATCTCCTTGTACATCTGTATCAGAGCTCTTGGGTGACCAGGCACATTGTCAATGAGCAGTAGTATTTTGAAAGGGATCTTTTTTTCTGAGCAGCAGGTCCACAGTGGGCCTAAAGTATTCAATAAACCATACTGCAAATAGATATGCTGTCATCCAGGCATTTGTAGATCCTTTTCTAGAGCACAGAGTAGATTTAGCATAACTCTTAAGGGCCCTGAGATTTACCAAATGGTCAATGAACATTGGCTTTAATTTAAAGTCACTAACTGCATTAGACCTTAACAGGATAGTCAACCTTCCTTTGAAGTCAGGCACTGATTTCTCCCGTCTAGCTATGGAAGTCCTAAATGGCATCTTCTTCCAATACATTGAAAGAAGATACTGTATACTGTTTTGTCTACATTGAAAATTTGTTGTTTAGTGTAGCTACCTTCATCAGTTATCTTAACTATTTTTGATAACTTGCTGCACTTACTAGTAAGCACTTACTGCTTCACTCTGCATGTTAATGTTACAGAGAATCCTTTAAAAAATACTATAGAAATCAGTGTCTGCTAGCTTTCATATTTTCTTCTGTAGCTTTCTCACTGCTCTCTCTTATCTTCATGGAATTGAAGAGAATTAGGGTCTTTCTCTGAATTAGACTGTGGTTTAAGGGGATGTTGTAGCTGGTTTGATGTTCTGTTTAGACCACTAATACTTTCTTCATATCGGCACTAAGGCTGTTTTACTTTCTCATAATTCATGTGTTCATTGGAATAACACTTTTAGTTTTCTTTAGGAACTTTTCCTTTGCATTCGGAACTTGGCTGTTTGGTTCAGGAGGCCTAACTTTTGGCCTATCTTGACTTTAAAAGTGCCTTCCTCACTAAATCATTTCTAACTTTTAATTTCAGGTGAGGGGCATAGGACTCTTTCTTTCAGTTGAACATTAAGAGGCCATTGTAAGGCCATTAACTGACCTAATTTCAATATTGTTGTGTCTGAGGGTATTGGGAGGCTTGAGGAGAGAAGGGAAAGATGGAGGAGTGGCTGATCTTTGGAGCAGTCAAAACACATTCATTGATTATCTGTGTTAATAGTTGGGGTTTGTGGTGCCTCAACATACAGCGTAATTATAATAGTAATATCAAAGACCACTGATCACAGTTCACCATAGCAGATATAATAATGAAAACATTTGAAATATTGTGAGAAGTATGATAATGTGACATAGAGACATAAAGACAGCATGTACTGTTGGAAAAAATATTGTATCACACATACATGTAATAGACTTGCTTAACACAGGATTACCACAAACCTTCATTTATAAAAAAAAAAAAAAATGCAGTATCTGCAAAACACAATAAAACAAAGCTCAATAAAAGGAGGTATGCCTGTATTTTCAGCTTGCTTGTGGAGTTTAATTTAATTCTTTTTAGGAAATCAGTTAACAGAATTGAAAAATGACTTGGTTGAAAACTTCCTACTCTTAAGGTAAAAGTTTGCATTCTGTATTGGGGAAACTGATTCCATGTCAAAAACCTGTACTAGTCAGTTGTGTATTTGGGTATTGTGCTGAGTAGAGTGATCACAAGCCCAGTTTCCTTGGTACAGTTCCTCTGTTTGCCTGTCATCCTGCCTTAATTATTTTTAGCCCTCATGTATTAGTTTTCTGTAACTTCTGTGCAAATTATCACAAATTTAATTGTTTAAAACTATACAAGTTTTTAATTCTATAGCTCTATAGGTCAGAAGTCCAGTATGAGAGGTAGCATGCTAAAGTTCAAGTGTCAGAAAATCCGTTTCCTGTGTATTCAGGTTTTTGGCAGAACTCAGTTCCTTGTGATTGTAGGACCCAGATCCCCATTTTCTTGTTGTCTGTCAACTCAGGGCTGTTCCCAGCTTCTTTTGGGGGGCTATGATTTACGTATAAAGGTGCTACGTGTTTTGTAGTATGACTGCTTACATCACTGTTTTACTTCTTTCTCACTAAAGCTTATTTTTCTCACATTCCTCAGTGTGTAGTAACAAGGTAACTAACGAGTCCTGAGTTTGAAGCATCTAAATTTGTATTGCTGCTTGTGCTTGACTCTGTTCTTACACTGTTACGCTTGAAGGAGAGGAATTAAGACAGACTTTTTTCCTCCCTCTACCTTTAGACTTTATTTTATACTAAAGAATTAGCTGGGCATTACATTTATTTAAACAGCTGCTATAGAAACAAATAATTTTACTAGCCCAGCTGCCTATTAATAAAGTATTTGAATGTTTTCACTTTTTAGAAATTTTTTATTAGATTAGATTACATTAATCAAAGACAACAATTATGTATTTTATGTGTATCTTATGGCTACATTACCATTTATGTCTGTTCTTCAACTTAAATTTGAAGTCTGGAATTTCCCCACAGCAGAGAATATAATTTGTTTTCAAATGGATTAACTTGGTCTTTGGACAGCCTAAAAAGAAGACTGATTTGTGCTCGCTTCAGCAGCATATATACTAAAATTGGAAGGATACAGAGAAGATTAGCATGGCCTCTGTGCAAGGATGACACGCAAATTTGTGAAGCGTTCCATATTTTTAAAAAGTCCAGGTCCAGACAGGTTCACAGCCAAATTCTACCTGACGTACAAAGAGGAGCTGGTACCATTCCTTCTGAAATTATTCCAAACAATACAAAAAGAGGGAATCCTCCCTAACTCATTTTATGAGACCAACATCATCCTGATACCAAAACCTGGAAGAGATACAAAGAAAACTTCATGCTAATATCCATGATGTACATTGATGCAAAAATCTTCAATAAAATACTGGCAAACTGATTGCAACAGCACTATCCATCACGATCAAGTTGGCTTCATCCCAGGGATGCAAGGCTGGTTCAACATATGCAAATTGTGAACGTAATCCATCACATAAACAGAACCAGAGACAAAAACCCATGATTATCTCAATAGATACAGAGAAGGCCTTTGACAAAATTCAACAGCCGTTTATGCTAAAAACTCTTAATAAACTAGGTATTGATGGAACGTACCTCAAAATAAAAGCTATTTATGACAAACCCACAGCCAATATCATACTGAATGGGCAAAAACTGGAAGCATTCCCTTTGAAAACTGGCACTAGACAAGGGTGCCCTCTCTTACCATTCCTATTCAACATAGTATTGGAAGTTCTAGCCAGAGCACTCAGGCAAGAAAAAGAAATAAAGGGTATTCAGTTGGAAAAAGAGGAAGTCAAATTGTCTCTATTTGCAGATGACATGATTGTATATTTAGAAGACCCCATTGTCTCAGCCCAAAATCTCCTTGAGCTGACAAGCAACTTCAGCAAAGTCAGGATACAAAATCAATGTGCAAAAATCACAAGCATTCCTATACATTAGTAACAGACAGAGAGTCAAATCATGAGTGAACTCCCATTCACAATTGCTACAAAGAGAATAAAATACCTAGGAATACTAACTAACTAACAAAAGATGTGAAGTACCTCTTCAAGGAGAACTACAAACCACTGCTCAAGGAAATAAAGAGAGAGGACACAATCAGATAAAACATTCCACGCTCATGGTTGGGAAGAATCAATATTGTGAAGAGGACCATACTGCCCAAAGTAATTTATAGATTCAGTGCTATCCCCATCAAACTACCATTTACCTTCTTCACAGAACTGGCAAAAACCTCCTTAAACTTCATACGGAACCAAAACAGAGCCCAGATAACCAATACAGTCCTAAGCAAAAAGAGCAAAGCTGGAGGCATCACACTACCTGACTTCAAACTATACTACAAGGCTACAGTAATCCAAACAGCATGATTCTGGGACCAAAACAGAGATACAGAACAATGGAACAGAACAGAGGCCTCGGAAGTAATACCACACATCTACAACCATCTGACCTTTGACAAATGGACAAAAGCAACGGGGAAAGTATTCCCTGTTTAATAAATGGTATTGGGAAAACTGGCTAGCCATGTGCAGAAAGCTGAAACTGGACCCCTTCCTTACACCTTATACAAAAATTAACTCCAGATGGATTAAAGATTTAAATATAAGACCTAACACCATAAAATCCCTAGAAGAAAACCTAGGCAATACCATTCAGGACATAGGCATAGGCAAGGACTTCATAACTAAAACACCAAAAGCAATGGCAACAAAAGCTAAAATGGACAAATGGGATCTAATTAAACTTAAGAGCTTCTGCACAGCAAAAGAAACAATCATTAGAGTGAACCGGCAACCAACAGAATGGGAAAAAATTTTTGCAAGCTACCCATCTGACAAAGGGCTAATATCCAGAATCTACAAAGAACAACAAACAACCTCATCAAAAAGTGGGTGAAAGAGATGAACAGACACTTCAAAAGAAGGCAGTTATGTTGCCAATAAACATGAAAAAATGCTCATCATCACTGATCATTAGAGAAATGCAGATTGAAACCACATTGAGATAGATATCTCACACCAGTTAGAATGGTGATCATTAAAAAAATCTGGAGGCAACAGATGCTGGAGAGGATGTGGAGAAATAGGAATGCTTTTACACTGTTGGTGGGAGTGTAAATTAGTTCAACCACTGTGGAAGACAGTGTGGCAATTCCTCAAGGATCTAGAAATAGAAATACCATTTGACCCAACAATCCCATTACTGGGTATATACTCAAAGGATTATAAATCCATCTATTATACAGACACATGCACATGTATGTTCATTGTGGCACTGTTTATAATAGCAAAGACTTGGAACCAACCCAAATGCCCATGGATGATAGACTGGACAGGGAAAATGTGGCACATTTACACCACGAAATACTATGCAGCCATAAAAAATGATGAGTTTGTGTCCTTTGTAGGGACATGGATGAATTTGGAAACCATCATTCTCAGCAAACTGACACAAGAACAGAAAACCAAACACCACATGTTCTCACTCATAAGCAGGTGTTGAACAATGAGAACACATGGACACAGGGAGGGGAACATCACAGATTGGGATCTGTTGTGGAGTGGGGGACTAGGGGAGGGATAGCGGGGGTTGGAGAGATTGGGGAGGAATAACATTAGGAGAAATACCTAACGTAGGTGATAGGGGGATGGAGGCAGCAAACCACCATGGCATGTGTACACCTATGTAACAATCCTGCACGATCTGCACATGTACCCCAGAACTTAAAAAAATAAAAGACCAATTTGTGATTTTCTATATTTCGTTTTAATAAACTAAATAGATATTTGATACTTGCTAATTTATACACACTTGGGTCCTTAATTTAATAATCCATCTGCATTTTGATTAATTAATGCGTAAGATAAAACCAATGCTACATACTTCTAACGTTAATTTCTTTTCAGTTTACAACACGAGTTTTACACTCCATTTGCTGTCAGTGAAAATGTAGGCAGCAGACACACCAGGTAGTTATTATCACTGAGTTCCCTATATCATACAGGGAAAGTATATTTATATGCCATACAGAAAATCTAACACACATAAAGAACCACTTAGCACTTTTAAGAACATATCTGACATATTGGTTAGCTTAAATATTTTTTAGTAGAGTTAGACCCCCACGTACAGTGCATACATTCACATAAAATATCAGAACAATTCCTTGTGCTGATGAGTGAGCATCTCTCTTCTTTGTGTATGATGGTAAAGATCAGGGTTTATAAAACTTTTCCCTTTCTGTTGGAATTCTAAATCTTGATACAATTAAACCATTCTGAGAGTTCTTCAGATAAAGTTACATTCTGGAAAATGTTTTTTTCTAAAGCCTTATTTTACATCTACATTTATGTTTCATCCTGAGTCTCTTTTCTTGAAGTTTATGTTGCTATTCTCTGTTCTAGGCCCACGGTGAAGTGGGGGAGGGGTGAGGACTTTTCTTTATTTCTGTTTTCCCTGTGAATTCTATGTTTTTCTGCAGGCTCTACCGTGTAAATTTGTGTGTGTGTGTGTGTGTGTGTTTATTTTTTTTTTTTCCTGAGATGGAGTTTCACTCTTGTTCCCAGGCTGGAGTGCAGTGGCGTGATTTTGGCTCACTGCAACCTCCACCTCCTGGGGTTTAGCGATGTTCCTGTCTCAGCCTCCCAAGTAGCTAGGATTACAGCTGTTTGCCATAACACCTGGGTAATTTTCTACATCTTTAGTAGAGATAGGGTTTTGCCATATTAGCCAGGCTGGTGTTGAATTCCTAGCCTCAGGTGATCCACCTGCCTCAGCCTCCCAGAGTGCTGGGATTACAGGTGTGAGCCACCACACCTGGTGTGGTGTATTTTTAAAAATATGTACAGTACTTGTTAGATTTTTTCTCATTGTAATATTTTATAGCATTTAAGAAATATAAAAATATAGTGTATAGTTTATGTGGATACTGGCCTAAACTTGAGAGAGTAGTAATAAGAGCTAATGCAAATGTGAAATAATAGGGAAGTGAATATAATTTAATTGATATATAAAGCATAAAGAGCACACAAAAGTGTTTCTTTGTTTTTTGTTTTTTTTTAATATTGTATCAGCATTTATTTTACATGCTATATGAAATCAGGACATTTTAAAAAGAAAATGTCCTAGCTTTTTCCTTTAGTGAAACAAAACAATAAGAAATAATATGTTTAAAAGTGTTTGTTTCCTCAGATATTTAGTTTTTCTGTCTTGTTAATATACTAATATAGCCTCTATCTCTCAAAAAAACACCAAAGAATATTTAAAAATTATTTTTCCTTGCAGTATATTCTAAGATCCTGCATGTTTAACAATGTTGGGCAAAGTTTTTGCAAGTACTCTCTTTATGGCCCATGTTCTCCTTTTTTGAGTTATTCCTTCCCAACTGGAACTATCTTATATAGTCGTTCCATTTTATTTTACTTTAATTTCCTCAAGTGTATTTATAGATTTTGTTAGTGTAGTATAATTTTTAGTCTCTGCTCTTTATTCTTCCCTTCATTTTCAAGATTTTAAATCGTTACATCTTCACGGAGAACTCTAAAATCTATAGCTCTACATTTGACCTCATTTTTATGTTTCCATCTCTCTGTCCCCTCACAGTGAATGTCTGGAACCAGAAGCGTCATCTTGCCACTGACCTGTTTGCTGCAATCAGATCCAGCCATTCTTTGTTCCCCACTATTATCCTTTAGGCTCTTTATCTTAGATCTAGGAATTCCTTGTCTTGTTCTCTCTTACCCATGATATCTCATTAGTCAATGTGTTGTTTTAGTGGTTTTTGCTTCTGCCAGTTCTATACCACTCTCAAAAGCCTAGATGACTCCTTTGCAGCCTTATTCCTGGAATACTTTAGAAGTCTCTTAATTTGTATCCCTGCTGTACTCAAAATCTGTCCTATGCATTGCTGTCAGATTAATCTTCCTATAGCATTGCTTTTACCCAGACGATCTCCCACTTAGGAACCTTCATTGGCCCCACTTTGCCTAGAGTTTGCAATTTAGAATTTTCAGCCTGGTATTTAAGGTTCCCTCATACATTTTTCCTAATGTTCAGCTTTAGTTTTTTTCCTCCTGTGGCCAGTAACAAAAACACTTTTACTTCTGTCAGGATAGTCCGAACATACTGAGAATATTTTTACATTGGCATATCCTTTTTCATTTCACAGTGTTTTATGTCTTTTCTACATTTTGCTCTATGATGTCCTTTCTACTTTTTTTGTCCACCTAAAGCTTGTGTAGTTTTTCCAACATGCAGCTGTCTTGCTTCCTTTGTGAAGTCTTTCTGCAGTGGTTCTGCTGTGATTTCACCATCTTCTGGATTGCTGTTTTGCTTTGTTGCTACTCACAAAGCACTTTCTGTTCAATATTTTGCACTATTACTTACTTTTATTTTTTGCATGGGTCTAGGTCCTATGTTGCTGACTGGATTTTAAGTGTTAAGCAAGCAGGGACCGTGTTGTATTTCTTTACATCTTTCCTAGTCAAGAAATGCCCACTTACTTTTTTTCACATAAGGTTGTCTACACTCAAGCACCATTGATAAAAAGTTAAATAAGAACGATATGGATTCAGCTTTCATGGACTTTATATTCTGGAAGAGAGAGAAAGATGTTCTGCAGCTAATTTCATAATTACCTACTTAGTTACAGTTGAGGAATGTGGTTTGTCATTTTTTTTGACAAGCAAAAAACCTAGAAAATCGCCTCCTTTTTTCCCCTCTGTCATTGGTATTTATAATTTTTCCTCACAAACAAATTTTGATAGGGTAAATTATTCTTGAAAGTGTGGGTTTTCAAATGGTCCAACTTAATTCTTTTCTTCTAAATATACATAATGCTGTATAGCTGGGTAAATTCAGTAAATGTAATGGAAAGAATGATACATGCCTGATATTAAAATAATTGTAAATTTTGTGTCATTTATGTGATACATAAACTCATAAAATAATTAAAAGATAATGAAAATAATTCCAAAAGGAAGATTTTCTAAACTAAAACCATTAGGAATTGTTAGTTAATGTACTAAAGCTCTCTTTTTTAGGAGAATAAGATTAGATTAAAAGTAGACCCATTATTCTTAGATATGTTATTTTAACCTCAGGATTTTTTTCTAGTGGCTTGAACAATGTCATGTATTTCATAGATATGATTTTTTGAGATTGTAATAACCTAGAGAGTTAATGTTGAAAGAATGGCAAAATATGCAGTAAAACTAAAAATCATTGTATTTGCAAATGTAAAAAACATAATTTACATAAATGGTATAGTTAGGAACATTATGAATGTAAATATGCTTTCTCTGTTTTTCATCTTGTAATGCCCAATTCTTTGTCCAGTTAGAGATGGAGAATGGTACTGAGATGACTGTTTAAGCTGTTACAACAGCTTTAAGAAAGTTAAATATCGTTGATGTAAATATGAGGAGAGAAGAGAATATTTATCTCCAGTAAGTGACATGAAAAACCATGATAAGAATAACAGGCAGTGGGTGTACCTTAAGTAGTAAAATCCCTGAATTCAGATGCTAATTATAAGCACAAGGACACTTTGTATATTGTCTTTAGTCAAAGTGTAATTCAGAGTTCTTGAAGTGCTGAATATGGCCTTTGTTTTTTTATTTCCTCTTAGCATATATATTAAAAAAAACAGTAAGACACTTCTGCTGGACTGTGATTTTGATGGATATAGGTGGAATATTAAACCATATGCTATAAAGATAAATTCAAATGATTGCTCTTGGGTTGTCCTTATTGTGTGAATTCCCTGCTTCCTACTATTAAAAACCAAGTGTTTAGTAGTAAAGGTAAAATTATTTAAACATATTTGAGCACATTTTACTTGATATCTGTGGTTTACCAAGGACTTTAAGGCTTAGATTTTGAAAGGTTGTATTAATACTGGTATTAAGTGTATATCTGTTTAGATTATTCTGGACTTTACATTTTATTTTAGACATCATCTCTGGCATCTTGTCATAAAAGTTATGTGTTGTTTTACTTCATTAGCAGTATTAACATTTGTAAGTATCTGAGAAGAAAACTTCTGCATTTTGAACAGTACCTTTCATTGGTGGTTTTCTAACATGTTATTCAGTTGTTGAAAGGCGTGTAGTACAGAGATACTCTGTTCTTAGAAAGTAATGGTCTTTTAAGTTGTAGAGTAGTAGGAAAAGTCTGATAGACTTAAATTATTTTAAAAACTTTGTTTTTAGAAATAGAGGTATAAGAAAACCTTTTGTAATCTTGCCCTTTTTTTTTGTTCTTAGGTATGCTTTTTATTTAGCTTTTAGTAACTTGTAATTTAAGATCACAGTTATTAGGTGTATTTCTGCATTTTACATATCACTCCCAGATGCTACAGTATTAGTTTTTATCACTGCATATTTTATGAAATGTCAGCCTTCTGTTGGCTGTTCAGGCAGCATTGTTAGTGATCAAAGACACAACATAAAGGAGAGGAATCTAAACAGTTGGCTTATCTTTGTCCTTCATTGTGACAAAAGTACTCTAAAATTACTTAATTATAAAAAGTCAAATAAAGGCATCATGTAACATTTAAAGAAATAAATATCTTAGTGTTTAAGTGAAATAAAAACTCAATGTTTAATATCAAAAACATAGTTATAAAGAGAAATACTATCTAATTTACAAAGTTTTCCTTGTAAAGGAATGAGGGTAATATGTCATGTGTAATTTTGTAGTACTTTGCTAAAAGACAATGCTGTGCCTAGGAAAAGCCACACAGTGTTTGACATCATAAGAGGTTACTCAGTATAAACCCGTAATTTTGTTATACAAAATATGTTCTAGAAAATTGGTTATTAGCTTTAGTATGTGCATTAAGTTGTAGGTGAACCAGTTTATTAAACTGTTTTCTTAAAGTGACCTACTTTGCATTTAAAAACTACTTCATAGTGGGAACCATTCTTTAAAAAATAAAGTAAAACAAAAACTACTTCATAGATTTAAAGATCCTTTTTTTCCTTTATTTCAGTGATATCAGTATCAAAATAAAAGTATGGAATGGGAGAAAAATTCTGAAAGCCCGAAAGAAAATCTGTAAGAATAAAATTCTTGAATGATTTTGATCAGCTGTTGTGTATGCCCTACACAGCAGTTGGTTCAATCAATTTTATGTTTTGGGATGGTTTTATTAAAATGAGCTGCTGCTTTCAGTAAATCATTGAGAAAGATGCTGGCTTTATACATGTCTTTTTTGGTTGGGGGCAGGGCTTACAATTGTAGCCTTGTAAGTCAGTAAAATTGGAGAGAGTTCCTGGCTGCCATGAAAGTCAGTGTGTTGTATGGGCATTTGGAAATAGAAGTAGAATGAAGATTTAGACTAAAAATGATTTTATATAAATGTACTTTTATAGCTCTCTGCAGGAAACTGCCATTTCTAGTAAAAAGTAATCATCAGCAGATAATAAGGATTTAAGTGTATCTTCAGTTTTGTGTACAGTTTCTGTTTTTATAAATGAATGAAAGTTAATTGTTTTCCAGTGTAAGAATTAAATCTTTGGAAAGCAATTTGAAAGACATAGCCATTGGATATGACTTAGAGGCCTCAAGATTTTGTCTTGGTATGCTTTATGCACTTACTACCCAAACTATGGTCTGTACATAAACAGTATTGGTGTTACTTGAGAGCTTCCTAGATATGCAGAATCTCAGGCCTAATCCCATACCTGCTAAATTAGAATCTGTGTTTCATCAAAATTCCTAGGTAATTCATATGAATATTAAACTTTGAGAAGCACTACCATAATTTAGACCTCTCATTTTCTCTGTGTGTATGTGTGTTTTAGTTGTGGGGTGCTTATATTCAGTTCAAGAATTGGAAGAGGAAGTGGAAACTCACACCAGAATTTTAGTGGGTGCCCGGGAGTAGACAGAGAGTTAATTTAGAGTTCACAGGCTTTTGGTCTTTAAGAAATTGCAGTTTGATTCAGTAGCCACTTTGTGTATTATATAGAAAGCTTCATGTTACTGGTAATATTAATCAGTTATTTTCCTTTGAGCATGTCAGTATCCTCTCATGTTCTCAGATACTTAACGATGTTTTGTGCCACTCATAATGTAGTAACATTTCCAAAGTGTGTTCTATGGTATATTTTTTTCTAGGAGATGCTTGGAGTATAAAGATCCTATGGTCACATAAATCCAGAAAGCACTGAATACTTTCTTTCCCATAAGAGAATTAAAAGACCCGAGAACCTGGTGTAATTTAGTTCAATTCAGTGTTTTCCAAATTTACTTGACTATAGCATCCTCTGTTGTTTTCTTTTTTTAAACAATCTTTAAATTTTTTTAAACATGTGCACAAACTGACTTCTTTCCACATTTATTTATCTTAGTCAAAATAAGAGATATGGACAACTTCTGAAATTGTCATGATGTTATGACACATAAAACATTCTTTCTGGTATTTCTACATATAAATGGTACTGGTGTGGCTCTTGTGTACTGAAGGGGCTAAACATGCAGACATTTTTGAGAACTGGAGTAACTAAGAAGTCATAATTTAGAACAGGAGTCCCCAGTTCCCCGGTCATGGACTGGTACTGATCCATGGCCTGTTAGGAACCGGGCCGCACAGCAGGAGGTGAATGGTGAGCAGGCGAGCATTGCCACCCGAGCTCCGCCTCCTGTCAGATCAGCAGCAGCATTAGATTCTTGGAAGTGCGCAAACCCTATTGTGAACTGTGCATGCAAGGGATCCAGGTTGCGCATTCCTTATGAGAATACAATGCCTGATGATCTGAGGTGGAACAGTTTCGTCTTGAAACCATCTCTCCTCAGCTCCCTCCTGATTCGTGGAGAAATTGTCTTTCATAAAATGAGTCCCTTGTGCCAAAAAGGATGGTGACTGCTGAATTAGAAAGTGAGCATTGAACTGATTCCAGTCAGATTTGATGGATGAATGAAAGGGAGAAAATTGACTATTCTTAGTGTTTGCTGGAAAGAGGAAAACCATGAGCAATGGAATAAATTAAACATTTCAGTTGAATAAATGTTTACTGAATTGCTATTAAAGAATAGGCTCTGTACTTGGCCTTGGGCAAACAGTAGTGAAAAATATAGTCTGCCCTCTAGTTGCTTATTGGAGTGAGCATAGTACATTCTGATAAATGTACAAAAGCTGGAATGCAGAACATAGGATTTTCCTTGTGGATTTGTTAAAAGAAAAAAAAAAATTGGCCAGAATACTATATCCTGGAGTACTAGAGACAGGACATAACTGTAGTGATAGATGTCTCTGGTTAAGGGAAACAGGAAGGGACAATTATGGGGCAGAATTTCAAAAGGTAAGATTGGGAAGACCAAACAGCCTTGGAAGACTTAGAGCTTTTGGTACTCAATTGCCCAGATTTGGTTAGTTGAAGTGCATGACAGTCCTCCATCACATATTTGAGACTTCCTTAATTTCTGCCAAAAGAAGTTGTTGCAGGGTTATCTTTTATCTGTTCTACTTCAGCTCTGGAAGTAGCCATTTCTCTGAGGAACTCTGATTATTTTTAGGGGGGAATAATATTAACGATCAGGATCTTGGCACTAGTGTGCTGATTGCTACTGGGTCTTGGCTTTTAGGCCCTTTTAGAGGACAGGTAGGAAATATATAAGCTTTATGTATACACATACATCTACCTTTATACATATATACACAAATGCATCTTGCAACACATAAATGGACATACACATCTGCAATTTTTTTTTATTTAGAGATACACCAGTATCTCTAATTCTAAGCCATTTACACAGGTTTCTTTCTTACTTGCTTTCATATTTATATGTCCCTTTCACAGTGAGAACCTTGACTTCCAACGGCATCAACACATTTATTTTTTTGTTCATCTAAATAATAGATCTAAAACAGTTTCAAGATTGTTTAATCATATCATTATAAGAACAAATATACCAAAAAAAGTTGGAAATTTGTTTGAAATTCTCCCTCCTTTCTGTACTCAATTCTTTGGGTATGTAACCAAATACTGTTCTCATAATTACTTAGCTCATTCTTTCTTATTCCTTAAGTGTGGCTATGTATTAATTTGAAATACAGTTCACTTGTTTTAGTTTTCTTTCAGCTTTTGTGCCCCCTTTTCATTACATCCCTGTTGATTTAATTTTTTGACTATGTAGAAGATTATTTTCCAAAAAGCGAAACTGTACAAAAAAGTATACTCAGAAAATTGTCACTCCCTCCTCCCCATTCCACCCCATACTTTGTAGGAAACCAATTTGATTGTTTTCTGGGCTTTACTCATTTTTATAAAGATATGCAGAGATATTTATGTTTTCTTATTTTCCTTTTTTATCTAAAATGTAGCATATATGTTCTTTTGCGATTCACTTTTTTCATGTATCAGTATCTCTTGGAAATTACCTCATAACAGTTCATAGAGATTTTCCTCATTCGTTTTTACAGGTGCTTACTACTTTCTGTGTACCATAGTTTGTTCAACCAATCTCTTATGTTTGCACATTTAAGTAGTTTCTAATATTTTAGAACTACAAATCTGCTGCAATGGTATGTATTTTTCATAGTTTTACAGTTGTGTATTCAGGGCAAATTCTTGCAAGTGGGATTGCTAGTTGATAGGGCAAATACTAAGCCCGGTGTGGTGGTTTGCACCTGTAATCCCAGCTACTTGAGAGTATCCCTTGAACTCAGGAGTTCAAGGCTGCAGTTAGCTATGATGGAGTCATTACTCTCCAATTTGGGTGACAGAGTGAGACTTTGTTGCTAACAAAAACAACAAAAAGGAACAATGGGCAAATACTTACGTGGTTTCATTAGCATATTGCCCGGTTCCCTGCATGGGGGTTGTAACATTTTGCCTCCCCCACTGCAGTGTATGAGAGTGCTGTTTCCCTACAGCCTTGCAAACAGGGTGCATTTTGAAACTTGAATTTTTGCCAATGGTAAGTGAGAAATGGTATTTTGGGTACATTTAATTTGCATTCATCTTTTATGTGTGGAGTTGAATGTCTTTTCATGTGTATAGGAGCCACTTTCCATAGGATATTTGGGCTTCCCCCCCCTCAGTTTTAGAAGTTCTTTGTAGGGATATTAGGAATTTATCTATGATACATGTTGCAAATGTTTCCTTCCAGTTTGTTACCTGTTTTTTGATTTTGCTTATGATATATTTTTGTCATGCAAAAGTTTTATAGTTGTACTTTAGTCCTAGTGAGAAAGTCTTTTCTTTTATAAATTCTTAGTTTATAGGAGGAATCCCTCTCTCCTGCCTCCCCACCAATTTTAAAAAGTACTAGTAGTTTTCTTACAATTATATCTCTGATCCATTTGCAGTTTATTTTTATGTATGGTGTGAGAAACATTGAATTTTATCTTTTTGTCTATTCATTTGTTTAAAATGACTATAACTGTGCTAATGATTTTTTATATCGCCTTTACAGATATTAGATTTCTATCTGTAGTGGAATCTATTTCTGGATGTTCTGTTCAGTTGCACTCTTCTGCCTCTTCATGTAGCAGTCCTGTACTGTTTTCATTATAGAAGCTACAGTATGTTTTAACGCCTGTAGTATGTGTTAATGAGGTAGTCCCCTCATGTCTATTTATTTTAAGTGTTTCCCAGTTTTTCTTGAACTTTTCTTTTCCATTCAAACTTCAGTATCAACTTGTCTAGCTCCATCAAAAGCTTTATGATTCGTAAGTTTATGACCTGTTGATGTTGAGATGTCCTAGATAGGTAGGACATCTCAACATCAATAACCTGTCATTGGTTATTTCTTTTCAGTTGTACAGTCCTACTTTTCTATGTTTTAAGAATGTTTATTTTTCTTCATGTAGGTTTTGAACATTTCTGTTTATTCCTTAGTATTTTACTTTTTAAAATTACTATTTAAAACGGGGCTTTCTCATCAATTATGTATTCTACTTAACTGTTATTTGTACATAGAAGTGGGACTGATTTTTTCATGTTGATTTTGTATCCTGCTATATTGCTGAATTCATTTGTTTCTTGTGTTTTATTTTCAGTTTTCTAGGATTTTCCAGATATTCCCTCAGGTCATCTGAAAATAGTTTTATTTCCTCTTTTCTAGTTCTTTTGTGTATAATTATTTTCGCTACTTTTTTTTTTTTTTTTTTTGAGACAGAGTTTTGCTCTTGTCACCCAGGCTGGAGTACAATGGCGTGATCTCTGTTCACTGCAAGTCCGCCTCCTGGGTTCAAGTGATTTTCCTGACTCAGCCTCCCTAGTAGCTGGGATTGCAGGTGCTGCCACCATGCCCGGCCAATTTTTGTATTTTTTTTATTAGAGACTGGGTTTCACCATTGTTGGCCATGCTGATCTCAAACTCCTGACCTCAGGTGATCCACCCAACTCGGCCTCCCAAAGTGCTGGAATTAGAGGATTACTGGTGTGAGCCACTGCGCCTGGCCTAAACTAGTTTTATTTCTTTTCAATTCTTTTTTCTTTTTTTTTTGAGACAGAGTCTTACTCTGTCACCCAAGCTAGAGTACAGTGGCATGATCATGGCATGCTGTAACCTAGACCCCTTGGGCTCAAGTGATTCTCCCACCTAAGCCTTCCTAGTAGCTGGGACTACAGGCACACACCACCACACCCAACTAATTTTTGTGCTTTTTGTAGAAATGGGGTTTCACCATGTTGCCCATGGCCTCCCAGTGTGCTAGGATTAGGGGAAAGCCACTATGCCCTGTCTTCTTTTCAATTATTATTTCTTAATGTTTTCATTGTTTTCTCTAGTCTAATTGTGTCAACAAATATATTCAGAATAGAGTGGTATTGGGCATACTTGCCTTGTTCCTGAACTTAGTGAGGATGAATAATGTTTAGGGAGAACTGTCAATGGGAGAAAAGATAGAACTACTTGAGATAATGCATTATTCATAGTGCTTTATAGGCATTATAACAGAATCATCTCTACTCTTTCTTTTTACAGCCAAATTTTTTGAAGGCGTTCTTTCTACCTGGTAACTTTTTACCTTCATTTTCTTACCTTCCTTAAACCATACCAGTCACTCCTTAAACCATACCAGTCCACTCTGGTTTCTCAGTTGTCCAAACAGGTACCAACTAAAGTTGCTATTGAGACTTCCATGTTGCTAAATCTAATGGACCTTTTTCCCCCCCTATTTTCATCTTACTTTTCCTCTTAATATTATTCAACATTGCAGAGCTTGCCTTCAGCTAAGTATGCATTTTCTTCTTAGCTTCTGTAACATCACGTTCTTCAGGTTACTACTTCTTAGTATTCTCCATTAGTTCTTTCTTCTCTGCTTAACTTCCAACATTGGCATATTCTAGGTCTCTTAAAATTCTGTTCTATCTTCTTTTAAACTCTATTTGTTGTAGATCTTTAAGCAAATTTGAGGCTTAAAGTATCATCTATATTACATTTATTCTAAGAGTGACATCTTTAGTCTATTACATTTATTCTAAGAGTGACACTTGCTGAAATCAGGATTTATGTCTGCCTATCTGCTATCCATTTTCACTTTGAGATGTCAAAGTCACTTTACAATGTAAGTTCTAATCCCTCCTCAAACACCTCCAGTTTTTAGTATCAACATGTAATCCAGTGGATAAGCTAGAAATTTAAGATTCATGTTTGATTTTTCTTTTTCATTCATCATCTTTATTCACTTCATTATCAAGTTCTATTGAACTTCTCTTTCCATTCCCTCCAATTTTCTCTAGTTTTATTGATTGATTGAGACAGAGTTTTGCTCTTATTGCCCAAGCTGGAGTGCAGTGGCGCAGTCTTAACTCACTGCAACTTCCACCTCCTGGGTTTAAGTATTTCTCCTGCCTCAGCCTCCCAAGAATCTAGGATTACAGGCACCTGCCACCTTGCCTGGCTAATTTTTGTATTTTTAGTAGAGATGTGGTTTCATCATGTTGGCCAGGCAGGTCTCAAACTCCTAACCTCAGGTGATCCACCCGCCTTGGCCTCCCAAAGTGCTGGGATTACAGGTGTGAGCCACCATGCCTGGCCCAATTTTCTCTAGTTTAAAAAGGAGACTTTTCTGCTAGAAGAAACATCATGACTTATATGTCTCTATGTGTTCTACCAATTACAGCCATCTTTACATAGAGACATAAAAGTAAGATTAGAATTAACCTTAAACTATCTTGTTAAAGGCACTAATTGCAAGAATAACAAATTTGGGTGGTCACTGAGTGCTTAATAGTAAGTGAGATCAGATTACTTTTGCAGCACTTAGTAAGACTGAAAAAGTGGGAAGAGGCTGGGTGCAGTGGCTCATGCCTGTAATCCCAGCATTTTGAGAGGCTGAGGTGAGCATATTGCTTGATCCCAGGAGTTTGAGACTAGCCTGGTCAACATGATGAAACACTGTCTCTACAAAGCATACAAAAAAATTAGTCATGCATGGTGGAGCATGCCTATAGTCCCAGCTACTTGGGAGGCTGTGGTGAGAGGATCACCTGAGCCTCGGAGGTTGAGGCTGCAATGAGCCGTGATCACGTCACTAAACCTAATAAAGTGCCTGTAGATCCTCTTGGGTATCCTAAAGGGACGATCATGTCAGAAAATATGGCAACTTTTTCCCCCTTTTTGCTCATTATGTATTTTGTTTATTTTTTTTTATCTCACTGTGCTATCTTGAAGTTTTAGTATAGTTGAGTAAAAGTGATGATAATGAGCATCTATGTCTTACTCTTTTCCTTTTTTTTTTTTGAGATGGAGTCTTGCTCTCTTGCCCAGGCTGTAGTGCAGTGGCAAGATCTTGGCTCACTGCAACCTTCACCTCCCAGGTTCAAGTGATCCTTCTGCCTCAGCCCCCCAGTAGCTGGTATTGTAGGCACTTGCCACCATGCCCGGCTAATTTTTGTATTTTTAGTAGAGACAGGGTTTTGCCATGTTGGCCAGGCTGGTCTTGAACTCCTGATTAAAGAGCAGTGCTTCTAATATGTCACCATTGTATATTATGTTGCCTTTTGGATTTTTGGAAAGATATATTTATTTCCCTTTATCACATTAAGGTGGTTTTATTCTAGTAAAAAGTTTTTCTTCAATTAAAAAAGTCATGAGTGGTGTTAAATGTTGTCTGACTACTTTTTCTGAAGTTTTGAAATGATGCTGTAGTTTTTCTCCTAATGGGTTTCCTAAAATACAGTATTTAATAACAGAAAACCTCTAGTAAACTTCAGAAAATAACTGCTTACCTGTTGTTCAACAAGAGAGCAGTTATTTTTCTTTTTGATTACTGTAGATCCTATTCTGGATAATGTAGACTATGGTGTGTTTGTGTGTTTTTTGGGGGAGGGGGTTGGGGGTGCCAGAGAATTGCATCTCTTCAGAAGTCAGCAGGAATGATGCTGAATAGGGGACTAAGAGGGCCTATTATGAATTTGCATATGTACTGAAGTTTATTTTTTCTTTAAGCTTAACATTGGTTTCTTTCCTTCATAGTCTCTGATAACTGAAGGTTTCAAATACAAAAAAAAAAAAAAGAAATTTATAGTTAGATCTAGGTGTATTAAGTTATTCAAATTTATATTGAGTTGGAAGTAAAAGCTGGAGGGAGACTACAAGCCACCACCTGTCATCATGTAAAGCTTTAAAAAGGATTTGTATTCTAGTTTTTATTCATTGGATATGACAAAAATATCTATATGGATATTTCTGTTAATTTTTTGCAGTACACACTAGTTCTTATTGAGAAAATATTTTAAACTGCAGTTTGTATTGATGGATGGTATTACATTCATCTAATGCTACCTTTAAATTTCTTGTACATAATGAAGGTTTAACAGTTTTTTTTTTGGTAAATAGTCATCTGACTTTTTAGATCACTTTTCTTCTATGAGATATTATCTGCATATTACTTTCAAAGGGGATATTCTGGAAAATAGCTGATTTTAATTAATAGAGCAGATAACTATATCTGGTTAGTTTAAATGATGGCTAATTATTTTCTTTGGTAAAATTGAACTAATTGTTGTCAAGGAATTAGATTAAGCCATTTCTTACCAGTTTTTTCCTCTTTCTTGTTATGTTGCAAGGCATATCTTGAACTGGGATTTTCTGTTTTATCTGAAGCTGTTGGTGTGCATCAAATCCTTTTTTGGGAGCTGTGATACTATTTACCGTTTTTTGTTTTTTTTTTTTGAGATAGAGTTTCACTCTTGTCCATCCCAGGTTGGAGTGCAGTAGTATGATCTTGGCTCACCGCAACCTCCGCCTTCCGAGTTCAAGTGATTCTCCTATCTCAGCCTCTTGAGTAGCTGGGGTTACAGGCACGTGCCACCACGCCTGGCTAATTTTTGTATTATTAGTAGAGATGGGGTTTCACCATGTTGCCCAGGCTAGTCTTGAACTCCTGACCTCAGGTAATCTGCCCACCTCAGCCTCCCAAACTGTTGGGATTACAGGTGTGAGCCACCATGTCCAGCTGGTTATTTTTTGTTGTTGTTTATTTTTTTCAGTATAGAAATGACCTCTTTGTCAAAGTGTGTATTTTGATCCTAACAAAACAATTTTAAAAACCTGTGAATTGAACCTTGTTAAAGGTTTAATATTATAAAATGCTATATTTAACTTTTCTCTCCTGAAGGATATTCTCTCATATTTAATTATATTAAGCATTTCTTATGCTGCTAATTTTTATTTTTATATTCTAAAAATTGTTATAAAAAGTCACCAGTATCATTATTACTTTTCTTTTGGATTATCATTAATTATACTATTCTTCTTTTATATGTATTACAGATAGCCAAAGGTTTGAGTAAAAGAATAAAAAATACTTTCCTTTTTTTGGACAGGGTTTAACTCTTGCCCAGACTGGGGTGCAGTGCAATCACTGCTCACTGCAGCCTCACATTCCTGGGTTCAAGCAATCCTCCCAATCCCCTAGCAGCCTCCTGAATAGCGGGAACCACAGGCGCATGCCACCATGCATGGCTAATTGTTTAATGTTTTTGTGGAGATGGTGTCATTCTTTGTTGCCCAGGCTGGTCTTGAACTTGCTGGGCTCAAGCGATCCTCCCTCCTTGGCTTCCCAAAGTGCCTGAGATCACAGGCATGAGCCACTGTACACAGCCCTAAAATACTTGTAGTGAAAATATTTTTGGTAAAATAAATTAGACTCTTCTAAGGAGCTTCTGATTGACTTTATCAGGAGAGGGGATGTGTGGGTATTAGGGTAGTCATGAAATGAGAGACCTACTTTATTTGTGTTCTAGTCTATCACAGTTTAGGCAAGGCCAACTTGCAAGATAAATGTGCCTAGAACTAGAGCAAGCTTAAATGATTTACTGATTTTTTTCAGAGTATAATACAGACGTTAGTAACTTGGTGAATGGGTCTTTATCTTTGTATGAAAAAGTCTGTTCATTATTATGAAAACATTTATTACACATAGCATAAATATAATTTCTGTATTGCATTATTGGGTATTATTGAAGCCTTTATTTCCCCCTTAAACTCAGAAGTCTCACAATATTTGTCAGTCACAATGAGCATGCTAACGTGTATGTGCTGATATTTACTGGCGTGCTTCCTAAAAATGAAGTATACTTTCCTGATCTTTAATCATAGAAGTTGATAAAATGAAACTTAGGTGAACTTTGTTTTCCTGCATGATCGAATATTCTGGTTACCAAAAAAGACTGTCCTTTTCCTCTTTTTAAATATTTGTTTCTAATGCCCAGACTCTTCAAAATATAATTTAATGTTAGTGTGATGATTAAATTTGTACTTTAAGTTCTGACAAATCACAGGTGCTAAAACTGCCAGGTTGAACTAGACATTTTTATTTCATGTAATTCAACACATTACTTATGACTGAGTTCAGCTATGACTTGAGGTCCTGAAAAATTCTAGGGTTTTCTGATGTCTGTGGTCCCTAGGGCATTATAAATTTGTGTGTGTTTGTTTGAATTGTGTGGTTTAATAAAAGCAGTTAATACTATGTGACTAATATTTATTGTGGCTTAGGAGGTTGACTCCTTTAAAACAATCATGCTAATGAGTCACTGATTCATGCAGAAATAACCTGAGATTGGTAATTATATGAGTTGGAGAAGGCTTATCAGTAGGAAATACAGCCTAGCTACTTTGCCAAGAGGAGGTTTTGCTCCAAAGAGAGTTGTTTTTTGTTTAAGAACATTATCCCAGAAGAGAACTGTACCAGTGTAAAGATGGATGTTTTGGGGATATGGAAGCCTGAGACTAAGTTGAATTCCAAATATGGTTCTGGCTGGGTGCGGTGGCTCGCACATGTAATCCCAGCACTTTGGGAGGCTGAGGCAGGTGGATCGCTTGTGGCCAGGAGTTTGAGACCTGCCTGGCGAACATGGTGAAATCCAGTCTCTACTAAAAATAACCAAAATTAGCTGGATGTGTTGGTATGCACCTGTACTCCCAATGACTCAGGAGACTGAGGCACAAGAATTGCTTGAAGCCATGAGGTGGAGGTTGTAGTGAGCCAAGATCATGCCGCTGCATTCCACCCTAGGCAACACAGTGAGACACTGTCTCAAAAAAAAAAAAAAATTATGGCTCTTAGCAAATTCGTGGTGAATAAATTTATATGTAAAGTTACATTGTTTCTAGGCACCAAATCTTAATGCATACAGCTGAAAATAGACTAAGCTACTGAGGGTCAAAATAGAGTAATCATAGTTAAAATATTCACAAAATTTTTGAATTTAGGCTTTTAAAAAGGTCTCATACTTGAGAATTAAAATGATTTACCAATCTATTTCAATTTATATATAACATATATGGTAGAGTCTTATTACCCTCTGAGCTCTGTTTTCTGGTCAATATTACTCTTTTGTTCTAAGAGGTAGAAGGAGTAGTTGAACCTGAAACTTACTGCTCCATTTTCAATGTGAAGGACGTCTAGCTTTCTGTTAAGAGTGATGAGTTCTTCATAAGGAAATTCTGGGATTGCTTTTAAGAAGTACCTAAGGGCACAGTGGCTCCTGCCTGCAATCCCAGAACTTTGGGAGTCCAAGGCAGGTAGATTACTTGAACCCAGGAGTTTGAGACCAGCCTGGGCAACATAGTGAAACCTTGTCTTTACAAAAACTATCAAAAAAAAAATTGCAAAGAAAAAAATAGCTAGGTGTGATGGTGCTACTTGGGAGGCTGAGGTTTTCACAGGTTGAACCCCCAAATTTAGGGTTCAGTCCAGGAGGCCATGTGGAATTCAAGAACAAGCTGACAGTAAAGTGGAAGCAAGTTTATTAAAAATGTAAAGAAATAAGTCTGGGCACAGTGGTTTATGCCTGTAATCCCAACACTTTGGGAAACCAAGGCAGGTGGATTGCTTGAGGTCAGGAGTTTGAGACCAGCCTGGACAATATGGTAAAACCTCATCTCTACTAAAAATACAAAAATTAGCTGGGCATGGTCCAGGTGCATACCTATAATCCCAGCTACTTGGGAGGCTGAGGCAGGATAATCATTTAAACCTGGGAGGCAGAGATTGTAGTGAGCTGAGATAGTGCCACACTCCAGCCTGGGCAACAAAGCAAGAATTTGTCTCAAAAAAAGAAAAAAAAAGAAGGAAAAGAATGAAAGGTTTGGGGACTTCCGGAACTCAGGGTTCCTCCCCCTTTTAACCATCTAGGGTAAATTCCAGATGTTGCCATAGCATTTGTAAACTGTCATGGCACTGGTAAAAGGGTCTTTTAGCATGCTAATGTATATGAACCTTAAGGATGACCAGAGGTTGCTTTCGTTGCCAGCTTGGTTTTTGCACGTTTTTCTGGCTTTACAGATCTCATTTTACCAATGGGGTCTTTGTGATCTGTACCTTGTAAAACCAGTCCTGCTGATCCTGTCTCATCATGCGAGAATCTGTTGAGCCAAGGAGGTTGAGGCTGCAGTAATCTGTGATTGTACCGCCGCACTCCAGCCTGGGTGAGAGAGCAAGACCCTGTCTCAAAAAAAAACCAAAAACCAAAAAATTTAAGAATCCCTTTGAAACTCTGTTTGCACATATTTTATTTGGGGAGAGGATGGAGATGGTCCACAGATCTGAGTTTTCTAGGGAAGTTTGCTATTATTTAACCTTAGTATGCTAATTTGGTACTTGAAGACTTACTTAGGCATTGTCTGTATTCATTGCACATTTATACTAGTGAGGCTGAGGATGTATTTTGGTTCTGTCTGGCCACCCTACACATTGGCTTTAAGGATATTAGCGAAGAATGCCATTAAAATATCTGATTCTCACATATGTATGGCATAATCAAGAGTAACATTTTGAAGAGTCTAGGAATTGTCATTTAGAATGTTTAATCTTAATGCTCATCACATTGACTGAAGCACAGAGCTTAGCTATCTACATTTTTAGAGAAAGCTTTCTTCTAGTGCTGAGCACAAGGGATAATGTATTTCAGAGTGAAGATAAGTGAGAGGAAATCAATGTCTAAAGCTCCATGAATCACAAATTTCAATGCTATGAGCCCATAGGTATAGGAGACATGAACTTCAGGTTTCTAAGGTATTCCATTGAGACAGATAAGGGAATCACTTTAATTTACCACATGGGTTTTGATATACATTGCTGATAGGTATACTTAAAGGCATTGTCATGTTGTATAAAGGTTATGGGCTGTGGAATATCACAGACCTGAGTTTAAATACCACTTACTAACTGTGTAATATAAACAAGTTAGTTTACTTAATGCCTACATTTCTTCATTTGTATGATTGAGAATAATGTTAATAATAATGTTTCCCCTCCCCCCAGCGAGTTATGTGGGAATTTAATGAAATGACAAGTTTCTAAAACACAAAGCAGAGTCCAGGATATCCTCCTCTACCCTCATCCCAACCCCAAGCATCATGGACTAAGGAATTAATCTCATTCCACATTGCTCACAAGGGCAGTTATAAGTTTAAAAGTTCATTTTACATATTGGTAGTCTTTAGATGAGGGCATTTCTTAATGTTTCAATGAAAGGTAGTTGTTATTTCAATGATTAAATAGGCTACCATGTTTAAAAGCAACAATAGTTTTAGATTAGGTAGCCAATTTTCAAGGCATTTTTTCCTTCCAACAGGTGTTTAGGAGATGGCCCAGCATTAATTCACTTGTGGGTGATCCTGTAGGGAGGACTGGGAAGGATATTCTTCTGAGTAGGATTACCAGTCTTCTTGAAATTCATACTTGTAGGAGCATGGTAGTTAGCCATGAATTTACTATCACCTCTTTATTCTGTTAACTTGGATAAGAGAATTAACTGTGAAGACAAACACGAAAGATTTTAAAGATTATTTTGAAAAAAGATTGACTTTGGGCAATTTTTTTTCCTGGTCTTTCAAATGTCCTAAGGGCTAGGTGCCTTATTTTGGCTTCTGCTCTTGGAGAGTAATAACCAGTTGTCTCAGAGCTTTTACTCAATTTCCAGTATCCAAAATAGAAAATATTAAACTTAAAAAAAAGTTATGACCCCTTTTGGTTATAAAACCAAAAGTCTTGTTATAGTATATCATTTTTATGATTTCCCCCATTTTTCATTTTACCACTTTATAACAGTTTAACCTCATAGAACATTTTTCTTATGGAAATTTGAATATTATTATTTTTAAACATTTTATTGCAGTAAGACCATAGTAATAATCTTGCATGGAATCTTTAAATATTTTAAAGGTGTTTTTGAAGAATGCCTATAAAAATTATCCTTAGTAGCAAAAAATGACATTAACAATGTAAATTAATTCACTGCTGATTTATTGAGCTAATAGCATTAATAAATACATGTGACCTTCATGTATATATTTTACTAGTTTGTTGGAAACCTACTAAATAAGTAATCAAAATGCAAACCTGACAGTTCAGTTGGTTTATTTACACCTATAACCACTTTAACATGAGATATTATGTGAATCATAGAGATCACAACTTGGCAACTTTTAAGAGAGAGAGTATTCATTTGGAGATATGTCTGGATTTGAAATGCTATTTAGAAGTAAGGAGACTTTCTCAGAATCTCCAATACCTGTGGAATTAGTGGTAAGATCTCTTTTCTCAGCTTCACTTTAGTCAGTGCATTCAAATTAATGTTATAAAAGTAAAAAAAATTAGAATTAATATTATTCACTCATTCCTTTATCTTTAACATACCTTAATTAGGGGTACAAGATACTGAGATAGGTTTGGGGACATATATAGTATGCTGCTTTTTTTCCTTAATCAACCTTTTCCCTATGCCCCTCATTGCCCTTTTATACTTTTAGAGATGGGAGAGTTCCCTTGACCCCTTCTCTGGCCTTGAGACAGGGCTGTGGCTTGCTTACTTGGCTGCCACCACGCTCAAACCCCTTGCGGGATGGGGAGCATGCAGGTGAGTGAGTGGTGGGCAAGCACTTTTGGGCTCCGGTACCAAGACAGGGTCTAGGGATGTGTTACAATTAATACTGTCTTTGCAGTTGCCGTTTGCAGATGGCTAAGTGTTAACCAGCTCAGTGAAGAGTTAGGGTGACAGCCTTTTACACACTGCCTGCTTGGTACCCAGGTTCTTGTTTGCCATCCGGAAGAATCAGGTTACAGGAACTTGAAGGATGCTGAGGTTTTATTGAGTGATGGAGGTGGCTCTTGGCGGGATGGGGAACTGGAATGGGGATAGAGTGGGAAGATAATCTTCCCCTGGAGTTAGAGTACCCCCAACCAAACTCCGACCATCCCCAGCTGAACTTTTGACCTTCAGATGCTTTTTTTTTTCTCTGCTCCTCTGCTGTGTCACTCTGCTCTTGTGTCAGTGGAGTTTGGGGTTTTTATGGGTACATGATGGGTGTGTGTTGGGCCAGGGTGGTTTTGGAAAAAGCAACATTTAGGCAGGAAAACAGGGATAACTGTTCTCATTTAGGGCCTTGGCTTCCAGGCTTGAGGGTGGGGACTTTGCTGAGGAGCATCCCTCTTCTACCCAGTACTTCCCTGCCTCCTGTCTGTATCACTTTTGTGGCACAAATAATCTTCCTAATGCCTAGATTAGAAACCTTGGAAATTTACTAAACTTACTTCTGTTATTTCTCTATATACTACCAATTCTCTGTTCTTTTGTTTCTCAGTCCTCCATAGCCACAATTCTAATTTGGTTATTGGTACTCTACCTGACCCTTAGAGCTCTCTTTCTCACTAAGTACCTGATAATTATTCAGCTATTTTGAAATCCAGTTTAGATTTCCTTTATTTATTTATTTTTTTTATGTCTGAGGGAGCTAATAGGCAGTGAGATCAATAAAGGAAGTGTGGTAGTAAAGTAAGTGATAGAAAGAGATAAAGTGATGGAAAGTGATAAGCCGAAAACAGAAAATATATATCTAAATTACTGCTGAGTTATTTGAAGAGCTAACTTACCTGTTTGTCTCTGGTTTTACATAGTGTCGCCCTCTTCTAAGAAGTAAACCTTCCACAGAATTCCAGAATGACTTGGGACAATGACTACTTTTCAGAGGTTTTCTTGCAGTACAAATAATTATGGTTTCATTTGAGTTTTTCTTTTTACAGTTTGAACAAGATGGATTACAGTGTGTATTGGATAAAAGATGAAAGACAAGTAATATTATAAAAAGGCAATAGATTTAAAAAACTCTGAAACAAATGTAATAATATAAGGAGTAGTTAATGAGATGCAGAATAATAAGTCTGGAACTGAGAAGTTAGAATACAAAACAAAATTATGAACAGTGCTTAAAGTTTCCAGCCCATTTAATCCAAAATAATTTCTTCAAAACTCTTGTTTTTATCTTAGTTACAGGGACATACTTACAAGAAGAGAATCCTTTAATATAAAATATACTTGTCTTTGTATTGTATTGTCAAGAAGTCAGTTTTGAAAAGTCCCGTGCCTTATGCCTACCACAGGAAATAAACAAAGACTAATTCAAGCTTAAGGGAATTTTTCATCTCTTGGAGTCAAGTTGAATCTGCAGCTTCCTCAGGGAAATCATAGTTCCTGGGATTTTCCCACTTCTCAAGAGACAGTTTGACTGGTCTGTAAGATAGGAATAAACCTCAAGTGCCCAAAGCAGTTCTAAAGAATTGATCCAGCCTCTTTTGGTCCATTTAGGTAGAGTGATAGGGAGAGGGGGCGCTAACTTATTTCTTATTTTTAAGCTACATTGAACTTGGTATCTAGAGCTTGAGCCTATATGGAACTAGGATACATAGAAGAGAGGTTATCTTGTTGTCATCAGGAGTAATATTAGAAGGTACAGTGTTTGAATTTCAAAAATTTCTCCTGTTTTTTTTTTTTTCTTTTTTTTGAGACAGAGTTTCGCTCTTGTTGTATCCAGGCTGGAGTGCAATGGTGCGATCTCAGCTCACCGCAACCTCCGCCTCCTGGGTTCAAGCAATTCTCCTACCTCAGCCTCCCAAGTAGCTGGGACTACAGGCGTGCAACACCATGCCCAGCTAATTTTTTTGTATTTTTAGTAGAGACGGGGTTTCACCACATTGACCAGTATGGTCTCGATCTCTTGACCTCGTGATCCACCTGCCTCGGCCTCCCAAAGTGCTGGCCCGGCCAAAAATTTCTCCTTTTATATTATACATGCATTTGTTTTTGTTCTGCATGGAGCTTAGGGTAGTGTGGGATCTAATTTAATACCAACCATAGTTAGTGAAAAATGTCAATATTTGGGATAAAAATATGTTACATATTAATATGAGATGAAGACTCATTTTGGAAATGAAGATTTGTTTTAATTATTAGAATACCTTGGAAGTATTTCATTTAACATAAAAAACAGAGGGGTAGACTTATATTGTGTCATTTGTGGGTATTTGGCTCTATAAAAGTTTATAAGGTTGAAGAAAATTCATGAACAGAGTGGGTAATGATAACGTAAACCAAGTTTCCTATAATTACAATTCCTTTTAAATCAGTATAGCATAGTGTAATGGTTAAGACTAAATGGATACTGGGGTCAGATTGCTTGATTTCAAATCCCAGCTTTACCATTTGTTAGTTATGAGATCTTGGGCAAGCTAGTGTTTCTGAGTTTCTCTTACCTGTTTTTCTGGGGGAGGGGAGAGGGAAGAAGGGTAGGCATTAAGTGAGATACTCCATATAAATATCAATATCATAGCACTCAATTGATGTTCTTGTTACTAAAGTCCATTTTCAAGTAACTTTTACTGTCTTTGGCCTTTTATTCCCTGGCACGGTCATGCTGTAAGTCATAGGGTAAAAACAAACAAACTTAGTGGGTATCTTTGTTTTAGAAGAATACAAGGAAATACTATGCATTAATTTAAAAACTTTAGCTGCCTACATATAACTTCACAAATAACCTTGAAAGAATCATATTCATGTTAGAATTTCAAAATTAAAAAATAAGTCCTGTTAACCTTGGGTGAAAGTTTAGAGTTTTAGAATTTGTTAGAATCTGTAAGCCACCAGAACATTGTTGCCAGACTTGACTTAGTGTGGCAGTAGATCAGGTTAATGGGAGCTGTTGGGTGAGCTGTGTTCCATAGTGACATTTGTGGTTCATGCAAAAGGGAAAGTGGATATCCTTTTAATTTTTTGAGTGATTGGAAGTGTTGGGAAATATGGTAGGCATTTTCTGTCCTGAATACTGCTTTGCTATCAGTGTATGTTAGTGCCCATTGGTGTCACCAAGCAGGGCTGTATGTAAGCTTTTATTCTTAAAATTTTTTTCTTTGGGTAATATATTAGACCGTCTTATGTATAATTTCTGCAGCAAAATTTTCCTTATGAACCATTCCTCTCCCTTAAACATTTCTGTGTCTTCTAGTATGTATACTAATAAATGACTTACTGAGTAAATGAGTTATAGATTATCAGTAAATGAGTTTTTAATCAGAAAAGTAAATTCTGTGTTAAAGAAAATCAAATCTGGTGAAGGCGTTTTATGTATAGTTAAAACTGCTTTTGTTTGATCATTCCTTTTTTTTATTGAGGAGGAACATTGGTAGTGTTACTCAGAGAAATAATCTGAAATTTGCCTATTAAGTTGGGTTCATTTTAATTGGACCAACTGAATTAATATATATGTTCAACAAATAATTTAAAAATTATGTGGCTAAAGAATGCAAAATGGTTTTACTTGGTACATATATTTTTAGAAAGCTGGAAAAGTATTCTCTTCCACTACTGTATCAGAGTATTTGGGAAAATCTGATTGTGAATCTCCATTTTAATAAATTTCTCAAGTGATTTTTAATATGCACACTAAAGCTTTAGAACCACTACTACATTCCCTACTGATGGCTTTTACGCTATTGGCTTCTGACTTTTGTGATAGAACCCCCTGATGGAACCCTCTTTTTTTTTCCATATTGGGAAAGGATGGAAGTAAACTGAATAAGCTATTCTTAATGACCTGCTATTCTCTGTACCATGAAATTTTCAAAGCTCAGGTCAGCCTTAGGACAGTGAGATCTGTGAATAGCCTTCTGCTCTAAGTCTTTCCTCAGCTGGCTCTCCTATGGTAGAGGAACATGTGATGTTAATAGTGATGTACAACTATGTATCTAGTCAGAATCTTCACTTACATTCTCTAAAATGTTAATACTTATAGCAAGGTAGGAAATACTGGTGAGAAAATATTACCAGTAGGAAATATCAGCCAGGATTGTAACCAAGGTTGATTTACTTTAGAGCTCAGGCTCCTGACAGTACACATGCTATCCTACTTTTTAGTGGAAAGGGCTTGGGCTGTAGGTTCAGGGAACCTTAAATTGGAAGTATGACTCTTATCACTTACTTGCTTTTATTTTTTATTATTATTAGTTTTATTGTACTTTGGGCTCTGGGGTATAGGGGCACATCCTGCATCCTGCAGGATTGTTGCGTAGATACATACATGCCATGGTGGTTTTCTGCCTCCATCCCCCACCGCCACTCTGTCGCCTACTTCAGGCATTTCTCCCCATGTTATCCCTTCCCATCCTCCCCGCTCCCCCACACCTGCTGTCCCTCCCCTCCCCTCCACTTACTTGCTTTTCTAACAACTTTACACTTCCCTAACTTCAGTGTCCTCATCTGAAAAATGGGCTTGATAATTTTTACATTTTAAGATTGTTGTGAAGATTGATAACCTAAAGCATATTTTTAGAGTGCTTAGTATACCTCTGTCCCAGAGCAGGCATTTCAATAAATGGCGACTATTATTCAGCATTTAAGATAAGACATAAAATGCAAATAATGCCCCATGGAGTTAACCAATTTTAGGCTAAACGAGTTTGCCAGATTATAAAATATCATATACTTTTTTGTTGTGGCGTAATAGCTAGAAACTAGGAAGTTATTGGATGTGTGAAGAGAGTTTCCTTTGCGAAGAGAATGTATTTAGACCTCCATTTTTTTTGCAATTACCCATATCCTGGCAAATTCTAAATGTATTTCCTTTGCGAAGAGAATGTATTTAGACCTCCATTTTTTTTGCAATTACCCATATCCTGGCAAATTCTAAATGTATTTCTAACTCAGTGTGTTCAGGTTCTCTAGAGGGACAGAACTAATAGAATATATATATAGAGAGAGTATATATATATATATATATAATATTATACATATTCTATATATATATATATATATATATATATATATATATATATATATATATTCTATTAGTTTATTACATGATCACAAGGTCCCACAGAAGGCCGTCTGCAGGATAAGGAGCAAGAAGAGCCAGTCTGAGTTGCAAAACTAAGGACTTGGAGTCTGATGTTCAATGGCAGGAAGCATCTAGCATGAGAGAAAGATGTAGGTTGGGAGGCTAGACCAGTCTCTCTTTTTACATTTTTCTGCCTGCTTACATTCTAGCCACACTGGGAGCTTATTAGATTGCACCCAGATTAAGGATTGGTCTGCTTTTCCCAGCGTACTGCCTCAATGTTAATCTACTTTGGCAACACCCTCACAGACACACCCAGGATCAATACTTTGTATCCTTCATTCCAGTGTAGTTGACACTCCATAATAACCATCACAAGTCCACCCCTTGTCAACTTGAACCCATACATGTCTCCTGATAAAAAACCCATACATAATCCATGCAAAGTCTTACATAATCCTTATATAAAAACAATAATAAAGTTATAATTATGCCTAACATAATACAACTGTTCTTTGTTGTATTATGGAAATACACCAATTCCCAACCCAAATACTATTGCATATAGTTAACAATACTTAAATGCTGATATGAAGTCAGTAAATCTTATGTCACATGATAAAGGAGAAAGGAATTAAAATGAAGATATTTTCTTAGTGTAAGTGAACACATGCACAAACGTCTTTAACAAAAGAAGGAGGAAATACTCATGACAATTACAGTCCACATTTCTACAGCTGGTTACATGATTGTAGCTGGTATTGATTTTGCGCTTGTATTGATGACTGCCTTTTACTGCTACCTCTTCTGTATTCCCTTTGCCTTCAGCAAGCACCTCAACCGGTTGTGGTTTTTTCCCCTGGTGGAGTGACCCAAACCTTCACTCCTGAGGGTTCTAAACCATTCGTAGTCCTGCCTTGATTGAGCTGTTTCCCACTGACCTTAATCACAAGGCATGGTAATACTAAGAGACGCCCTAATGGATCTCCTGTATTCCATACTCTTCCTTACCTCCATTGTGGAGTAGTAGACTGATGTCATCATGATAGTCCAGGTCATTTACCCCAGTCAACACCATAACTCCTTTCTTAGCCTGTTGGCTTGAAGGTAGGAGGAGCCCAAGGTGTCCTGGCGGCAATCTTAACTTCCAGTTTAATGGAATCATTGTTCTATCTCCTGGTGCCAGTATTCCTCCCTCTGGAACTAAGATCTCTAGGCCAGCAGAATGTAATGTTGTGGGAACAGGAAGCAAAAATTTTGCTAGTGGATCACTAGGGGTGATGGTTAGTGGTGCCACTTTACTTCCACCCCTTGATTCCTGGATCTGTGAATCCTGGCTATGGGAGAAATAGTACCTTATGATGGATGCTGTTTCAAAGCATATACAGCATTCTGGAGAACTTTTCCCAAGCCCTGCAAAGTATTGTCACTTAGTTGACGTTGTAATTGTGACTTCAAAAGGCCATTATACCATTCTGTCAATCCAGCTGCTTCAGGATGTTGCAGAACATGGGAAGACCAGTGAATTCCATGAGCATGAGCTCACTGCCACATTTCTGTAGCTGTAAAATGAGTGACTTGGTCATAGAGTGCTGTGTGGAATACCATGACAGTGGATAAAGCATTTCATGAGTCCATGGGTGCTAGTCTATGCATTGCGTGCAGGATAGGCAAACCCATATCCGGAGTAAGTTTCTAGTCGATTGAGGACAAACCTCTGCCCTTTCCATGAGGGAAGAGGTCCAATATAATCAACCTGCCACCAGGTAGCTGGCTGATCACCCTGAGGAATGGTGCCATATCAAGGGCTCACTGTTGGTTTCTGCTGCTGGCAAATTGGGTACTCAGCAGTGACTGTAGCCGGGTCAGCCTTAGTGAGTGGAAGTCCATGTTGCTGAGCCCATGCTCCATCACTGCCATCATGGCCACTTTGTTCATGGGCCCATTGGGGGAATGACAGGGGCAGCTGGGGAAAGAGGCTGAGTCATGTCCACACAAAGGGTCATCCTAGCCACTTGATTATTAAAATCTTCCTCTGCTGAGGTGACGTAGTCTTCTATTTCTCTGTCAACTGATCATAGGGAACGCCCCATGAGATCATCGGTGCAGGCTAGGGGAGAGAAGGCAGGGTGGCAGGAGTGGAGACCATGGGCATTTGAGCCACTTCCTCATGTAACGTATTTGTGCCTTCAGGACCTACTCGAGCCCTATCATGTATATACCACTTCCATTTGTTGATGGAATGCTGCTATGCATGAACCACTTTATGGCTAGATGTGTTAGAAAGCACCCAGTTCATGATAGGCAGTTCAGGTAGCATGGTGACTTGATGACCTATAGTCATCCATTCAGTTTCCACCAAAGCCTAGTAACAGGCCAAGAGCTGTCTCTCAAAAGGAGAGTAGTTATCCACAGAAGATGGCAGGGCCTTGCTCAAAAATCCTAGAGGCCTCCACTGTGATTCACCTATGGCATCCTGCCAAAGGCTCTAAACAGCATCTCTATCTGCCACTGACACCTCAAGCACCATTGTATCTGCTGAATCATATGGCCCAAGTGGCAGACCAGCTTGCACAGCAGCCTGGACCTGTTGCAGAGCATTCTCCTGCTCTCGACCCCACTCAAAACTGGCAGCCTTTTGGGTCACTTGACAAATGGGCTGGAGTAACACACCCAGATGTGGAATGTTTTGCCTCTGAAATCCAAATAGGCCCACCAGGCGTTGTACCTCTTTCTTATTCGTAGGAGGTACCAAATGCAGCAACTTATCCTTCACCTTAGAAGGAATATCTACAGGCCCCACACCACTGGATCCCTAGAAATTTTACTGCGGTGAAAGGTCCATGAATTTTAGTAGGATTTATTTCCCATCCTGTGGCACGCAAATGTCTCACCAGTAAGTACAGTGTGTTTGCTACTTCTTGCTCGCTGGATCTGGTGAGCATAATGTCACCAATGTAATGGACCAGTATGATATCTTGTGGAAGCAAAAAGTGATCAAGATCTCTCTGAATAAGATTATGACACAAAGCTGGAGAGTTGATATACCCCAGTGTATCAGGACAGTAAAGGTATATTGCTGGCCTTGTCAGCTGAAGGCAAATTGTTTCTGGTGGGCTT
The DNA here is from genome assembly GCF_030222135.1 of Aotus nancymaae. Taxonomy (NCBI): domain Eukaryota; kingdom Metazoa; phylum Chordata; class Mammalia; order Primates; family Aotidae; genus Aotus; species Aotus nancymaae. The sequence goes on from NW_026988431.1 coordinate 23,252,164, forward strand.
TACGAACAGGAATGGAGAAAAAGGCATTTGCCAAGTCAATGGCTGCATACCAGGTACCAGGAGATGTGTTAATTTGCTCAAGCAATGAAACCACATCTGGTACAGCAGCTGCATTTGGAGCCACTACTTAGGTAAGCTTATGATAATCTACTGTCATTCTCCAAGGTCCATCTGTCTTCTGCACAGGCCAGATGGGAGAATTGAATGGGGATGTGGTGGGAATCACCATCCCTGCATCTTTCAAGTCCTTTATGGTGGCAGTAATCTCTGCAATCCCTCCAGGAATGTTTACTATTTTTCTAGGTAATGACAGCTCTAATGGCTTCCATTTGACCTTTCCCACTATAACTGCTGTCACTCTACCAGTCAGCCAGTATAGGGGTTCCGCCATCTGCTAAGTATGCCTGTGCCAATTAGGCATTCTGGCACTGGGGAAATGGCCACAGGTTGAGTCTGGGGACCCATTGGACCCACTCTAAGTTGGACCTGAGCTAAAACTCCAGTGATTACCTGACCTGCTTAAGCCCCTGCTTTAACTGGAGGACCATAGTGACGTTTTGGGTCCGCTGGAATCAACATCAGCTCAGAGCCAGTGTCCAGTAGTCCCCTGAAATATCTGATCATTTCCATTTCCCCAGTGCACAGTTACCCTGGTAAAAGGCTGTAGGTGTCCTTGGGGAAGGATTTGAGAAAGATTCACTGTATAAATTGTTGGTAATGGAGTGAGGTCTTTCCTCAAAGGGACCCAGCCTCTCCTTCATTCATGGGTTTCTGGGTCTGTAAACTGGCTCAAGCCTGGAAATTAATTGAGGGGCCATGATTCTTTGTTTTTATGATTCACATTAGTCTTTTATCCATTTGACCTAGAAGTTTTCTGCTTGTATAAACTAAGTTGGAATGCAGCAGGCTTCCTATCAAATTCACTTCTAGGAATACCATGATTAATTAGCCAGTGCCAGAGCTCTACATGAGTCAGACTATTCTGATCGCTGCTTTGCCTTTGCTTTCCATTATGATAGCTATGCCTACCTTGCCTTAGATGCTTGTGTGCCACCACTTGGCCCCTGCCACCTTGGGATCCAACTATTCCCATTGTATTTCAATTTTGTAGTTGAGTGACTGCAGTTCCCACTGTTAGATCTGACATATAGAGAAGAGCAATTACAGGGCTCTTCAAAGATGCAGGTGCTGTGCTCATAATTCTCTTTCACAAGGCATTGGTCAAGGGTGTATCTTCTGGACCCTCCCAGTTGGGATGAGTAGATATAAAGTCACTAATCCATTCCATCATCGCAATCTCCCTAAGCCTTTGGATCCTTTCCTCTACATTAAACCAAGAGAAATCATGCATTTCCAGTTTGCTCATAGTGGGCCTTATTTTAATCCATATTTCAACCAACCAAGCAAATAAACCAGTAGAACCTTTCTTTAACTCCCTGAGCTGCAACACTAAATGCAGAGTCCCTACTTAGTGGGCCCAAATTAATAAATTCAGCCTGATCCAACTCTGTGTTCCTTCCACATTATCCCACACCCTTAATATACATTTCCATGCCTGTTCTCCACATTTCTGTTTATATAAACTAGAAAACTCAAACACTTTTTTTCAAGTATAGTATACTTCATCATGGGTCATGCTCTCAACCTCACCTCTGGGGCCTGCCGGGACTTTAGTTATAGGCCTAGAAGCAAACGGGTGTTGGGGGGTGCTGGTCTCACACCTGCTTTTGGACCTTTGCACTTGCTGTGCTACATACTGGAATACTTCCCATACCTTTCAGATCTCATTTCAAACAGTCTTTCTTAGACCTTTGCTGATCTCTGGGCTATATCATATCTCCTTATATAAAATCTCGTGGCTCCTTCTTCCCATATTTTAAAATTGCATTTATCTCCGTTTGCAGGTAGGTATTTGCATGGTTATTGGATGCTGTTTGTTTCCCCAATTAAAATGTAAGTTTCATGAGGGCAGAGACAATTTCAGTCTTTACAAAGGTTTAGAATGGCCCTGACAGTAGACAACAAATATTAAATGACTGAAATGCATAATGGGGCAATTAAAATACAAAGTGATTAATTCTGAAGTGTATTAGACTGTTTTCACACTGCTGATAAAGACATACCCAAGACTGGGCAATTTACCAAAAAAGAGGTTTATTGGACTCGCAGTTCGATGTGGCTGGGGAGGCCTTGCAATCATGGTGGAAGGTGAAAGGCATGTCTCACATGGCAGCAGACAAGAGACGAGAGCTTGTGCAGGGAGATTCTAATTTTTAAAACCATCAGATCTTGTGAGACTTATTCACTATCACAAGAACAGCATGGGAAAGACCTGCCCTCATGATTTAGTTACCTCCCACTAGGTCCATCCCTCATCACATGGGAATTCAAGATGAGATTTGAGTGGCGACACAGCCAAACCATATCATAAAGTGAGCTAAGTATAAATGAGATCACAGTGTTGGCATGTTAAGCATTGTTATTTGGGAATACTTAAGTTATTGTAGCACTGGTTTGATAAGCTGTTGAAGCCAAGAGCTTAAGACCAGCTTGAGCAACAAAGTGAGACCCCCATTTCTACAATAAATAAATAAATAAAGGCATAAGTAGTATTTTGAATTACCCAATATGCTTAAAATCTTCTCAGAATTTCATTGTGTTGTACTTGAATGAACTTTACAACAAAAACTTGCCCCTTTTATTGAATCTGCACAATATTTGAAGTTTATAATTCAAAAAGGTTATCACTGGTTATATACAAATTTATGTTTACTTATATTACTTATGTTTACAATTTGTTTATTTCCTTTATGTGGAATGTGTTTATTTTAGTTGTCTAAGGCATAAAACCTTTAAATTTCTACCAACTTGTTAAAACAAGGAATAGATATTTTAGTAGGTTACTTAGCTCTTATGAAAGTTAGAAAGAAATCAAAAAGGTTTAAGTAATATTGAGATTATGCTTTTATGTTGACTTTTTATATTGGGCCTTTACTACATGACTATTGTTGGCAGATTGAAGTGTATTTGTGAAAACTCCTAAGACTTTAGTATTTCATTGAAAATTGGTTTCGCGCTGTTGTTTGCTTTTTAAAATTAGTGCTCTCAATAAGATTTTGGTTTTCATCTATCCTGAATTCTCCCTAAGAGTGCACAACTTCAAAAAAAGAGGCATAGTCAGCAGAAAAAAGAGGTGGTCTGAGCATTTGTGTGTTAAATATGCATGTTAATTAGGAAAACAATTAGAAAAATATGAAAACAGATGTTACATAAATTATTGCAGTCCCAGGGCAGCAGTAACTTATACACTGACAATAATTTTTATATGTGCACGTATATATCTATTTCTGGATTTCTCAATATTTATGTAATTCCTAAGAGAATAACTAGAAAAAGAACTGGTATATCCTTTCAGTGAGACTATGGTAAACATTCCTGCTGCATATGGATTTTTGAGAAAGTTTAGTTGTTTCATATAGTCTTACTGTAGAGGTGGTTTTTTTGCGTTTCCTAATTCTGCCCATAGTGTTCTTTTTTTTCCTCCTTTCTTGGTTTCTCTGATGGTATGTCTATTTATTCTTTGATTGGCTATATCCTGTCACAACAGGGAGGTTAATTAAGGATCTTGGTAGTGTAAGAAATTGAAAATCGGCCTAAAATAAAAAATTGGTCTAAAGTATGTATTTAGAAATAAAACACATTATAACTATTAATTATAGTGTTACTTTTTCTTCTTGTTACATCTTCTGTTGGCCATCTCTCTGAAGAAATGGCCAACAGTAATGACATACTACTATGACAACACATATTGGTACTTAAATACAGATTTCATCAAATACACATGTTGGAGTAGTTGAAAGCTATTTGAATATCTTTTATTCTAAACAGCCATCCAAAGAATAAAAATGGTCTATATTTTTACAAAATTAAGATGAGAAATAGTCATGCTTTGTTTTAGTGGTATAGCAATTTTTAGTTTAGCCATACATGAAAAAGCATGAATATAGTGCTGTGCAAGAACAGCTGATGATATTTAGATATTTTCCATATGTGTAATATAATTTAGAAAAGTATTGTTTGTTACTTTTCAAATTACAGTGGAAATTAAAATAAAATGCAACATCACAATGTAATGCATAATTCTCTTTACCAAGCAGACAAACAAAATATGAATTCTATTCAATAAAATGAGTATATCTAAAAGGGCAAAAAACTGTTTCTGGAAATCCCGTTTTCAGAAGTGTGCTTTTGTTATTCGATTTTAGTAGAATGTCATACTAAAATGTGTTTGAAATAATTAATTCCTATCGAATCTCAGTAAGTTTCAGTTAGAATCTGTCATCTTGTTTTTCAGTTACATGTTATTGATTTATGTTTTACATTATATTAGCGAAGTCCTGCTATCTTTTTGTACATGCACGAAGCCACCAGTAAGCTCTTAACAGGTTGTTGAACCTTGAGAACTAATAAGAGAATGAAATCTAGAGGAAGTTGATGTTTAGTAATTTTTGTTATTAAGAGGATTTTTACTTAAATTGGATAGCCTAGTGAAGAAATTTAGTTATTATTCTTAGAGATTTTATGTAAATATATCTATGTCTATGATTATTTATGGAGGTGTATTAGTAAAGATGATAAAAGTTTTTTCTTTTTATCTAGAAAAAGGCTGTGAAAATTAATTTTAGCACCTAAATAATATTCACTTGTCATCACTGATGCATCTATATTCTAATTTTATATTTTATTAATGCTTTGGAATCCATTTTCAATGAAATTTCTTTCACATTTGTTTTCAAATGTCAAATTTCCATTTTTTATATTATGTGATTTTAAAATGTGATACTATTTTACTATGTGTTAGAATAGTAGGTTCCTTATTTCAACACTTTTATGTCATTTCAGTGCAAAGTTAAATGAAGTAAGAAGTGATTGTTTTATAGTGAAGTCTGTTGTTTTTCTATGATATCTGTAAAGTGCCGTTTATTTTTGGTATTACAAAATGCTTCTCTTTCTTCCAGGAGTCAAAATAGGCGAAGGAAAGAGTGATTAATGAGTAGTCTAACATTTGTCCTCTAAGAACTTAAATATTTTGATAGGAATTTTTTTTTTAGACTGCCTTTTGAATTGTTTAATATTAATTAGTGTTCCTCCTGGGATTAGAGCATTTGAAGCTATTTTATTTATTTGTTTTTCTAGGGAGATGCTGTTTTTCCAGCAACTAAGTTGAGGAAGGACTTAGCTCGTCTCTGTTTCTTGATTCCTCTTCAATTCTGTTTGCTAACCAAGACTTGTGTTTGGAGAACTCTATTGTACTGAGCCTAAGTCAACTTCGATCTATAACAAGAACATGCATTTTCACATGTCAACCAGATTTGTGGACCAGTAAAGTTCTCCTGAAAGGTAAGCATACATATATATTCAAAATATACATTTTAAAATAGAATACTCTCAGTACCCTTACCACAATAATGTGTTCCATAGATATTTGTGCAAAAAAAAAAAAGTATTTGTGTGTACTTCTGCCAAATTTAGATTGAAGACTTCTTCAGGGAATAGTGTTGCTCCTGCAACACAGTTATTCAGTTTCCTGATCTGTTTCTGTCTTACCTCCTACTTTCAGTCACCAGTTTCCATTCTTTTCCCTTTGCTCATTGTTTTTCTTCTCAGTTGGCTGGATCTTCCAGGTGTCTTTTTAAAATGTTTTTCCAACAGCAGACTTCAGCACTTTCCTTAGGGAACACTTTTTGTATCCGCAGGCCTTTTATTTTCTATTCTCTGCCCCACAACATTTTTTAAAGGAGTAGGAAATTAGAATAATTGAACTTAGAGTTGAAGGTATATCAGATAACATTCACAATTGTTTTCCCCATTACAACCCATAGAAAGGAATAAAATGTATATTTATGGGCCGAGTCCTATAGGTATAAATGAAACTGAAACAAAAGTTTAATTCTTACCCCAACTACCTGGGATATGTTGTATGCTGTATTATACTATGTTCTTTGTATATTTTATTTAATGCTTCCTGGTATGTGTCACTTAAGCAGTTTCAGAAACCCAGCTTTAGATCATTTGAATGTTTGTTCATCAATGATTTGTTGAGAGAGTTAAAATAAATGAGACAATTTCTTTTCTGCATCAATGAAGCTGCCTTTTCCCTTGTCTCTTCTGTGCTTCTCATCTCTTTCCCCATTCAATATAAGCGATTAAATGACTTAAGAACTGGGTTACTGCTGGGAAACTCAGCAGTCCTTACTGGGTTCTTTTATAGTAAGAAGTACACAAGTATTGAGATCTCAGAATTTTAAAGAAGAATAAATCTTTGATATAATCATATCTTTATAGTAAAATGTATATTTCTTTATTCTCTTCTGGTTTGTTTTGTCTGTCTAAATTGTATGTGCATCCTGATGCCCTTAAATCATTCTTGGTCTGAAACATGTTTAACTTTTTACATCCTTATTATCAAGTTAGAATAACCCAGATCCTTTCCCAAAGTGGTTTCTTCTAGTACCCATTCCCATTTTATTTAACACTTGTCTCCTTTGAATAAATTATAGGCATTTTTTTTGGTGATTTATTTTTTGTTAGAAAGTTTGGTAAATATAGGAAAACATAAAAAATATAAAAATTACCCCTAATCCAGGCCGGGCATGGTGGCTCACACCTGTAATCCTAGCACTTTGGGAAGCCAAGGTAAATGGATTGCTTGAGCTTAGGAGTTGGAGACCAACTTGGGCAGCATAGCAAATCCCCATATCTGTCTAAAAAATAAATGTTAACTTAAAAAAATTAAAAGAAAATTATTTTGAATCTTATCATACAGAGATGAAGTGATATACCATTTTAAAAATCTATTACATTTAGCTTTACTTGAATTTAATAGAGGAAAAAAAAACCTGAAACTTAAAGAATTACTAAACCTTAGATAAGCTCCCCACCTCCAAACCATAAATACTAGTTTCTGAGAGACTTCCAAAGTTAAATTAACATTATGAACATCTTTGGAAATCTTTACTCTGGAAATAAAAAATAGAAAGAGTGAACTGAAAGGAGATTGTCTTTTATTTTAAGGTAATCTATTGAGGTGAAATTAATATAACACAAAATTCACCATTTTGAAGTGAACAATTCCATGGCATTTAGTACGTTGACAGTGTTCTGCAACCTTCCATCTCTGTCGAGTTTGGAACATTTCCATCATGTCATAGTAAAGTATTACCTGTTAAGCAGTTTGTCTTCATTCTGCCTTAGCCCTAGGTTCTGACAGCCATCAATTTATATTTTGTCTCTATAGATGTATGTGTTCTGTATATTTAATATGAACATAACCATATAAGATGTGATGTTTTATGGGTGGTTTCTTTCATTTAACATAGTATTTCCAATTTTCACGTTGTAGTACTTATTACTTCATTACTTTTCTTGGCTGAATGCTATTCCATTTGTTTATCCATTTATTCGTTCATATACATTTGGTTTGCTTCCACTTTTTGGTTTCTCTAAATAGTGCTGCTATAAATGTGTGTACATGTACCTGTTCAAGTACCAATTCTCTGTTCATATGAGTATGTACCTAGGAATGGAATTGCTAGGTCATATCGTAATTCTATGTTTAACTTTTTGAGGAACCTCCAAACTGTTTCCCATGGCAGTTGCATCATTTCACATTCTTGTCAGCAGTGTATGAGGGTCCTACTTTCTTTGAGATAAAGTCTTGCTCTGTTGCCCAGGCTGGAATGCAGTGGCGTGATCTTAGCTCACTGCAACCTCTGTCTCCCAGGTTCAAGCGATTCTCCTTCCTCAGCCTCCTGAGTAGCTGGACTACAGGTGCATGCCACCAAGCTTGGCTAATTTTTTGTATTTTTAGTACAGATGAGTTTTTCCATGTTGCTAAGACTGGTCTCAAACGCCTGAGCTCAGGTATTACTCCCACCTCAGCTTCCCAAAGTGCTAGGATTACAGGCATGAGTCATTGCACTTGGCCAGGTTCCACTTTCTCTACATTTTGCTAACACTTATTATTTTCAATATTTTTGATTATCAGGATATCTTATGATTACTGATAAATGACTTTTAACAAAGTAGAGAAATAATAATATATTTCTTATATATTTAATTAATTTCTTTCTTTCTTCTTTTTTTTTTTTTTTTGAGATTGGGTCTCACTCTGTCTCCCAGGCCAGAGTGCAGTGGTATGATCTCAGCCCACTGCAACCTCTGCCTCCTAGGCACAAGCAATCCTCTCACCTCAGCCTCCCAAACAGTGGAGACTACAAGCATGAGCCACCATACCTAGCTAATTTTTGTATTTTTGTAGAGATGGGGTTTTGTCATGCTGCTCAGGCTAGTCTTGAACTCCTGAGCTCAAGTGATCCACCTGCCTTGGCCTCTCAAAGTGCTGGATTATAGGCATGAGCCACCACGCCTGGCCCGTATTTTATTTCTTATTTAGCAATTACATTTCTCATATAGAGATTACACATCATTTTAGAATATCACTTGGTTCTGTTTTCTCTCCAGAACTACCTGACCAGTAGACATATTTTTCCCAGAATAAAAGTTTCTTACTTCATTTGTTCAAAATCATTTATTTTCTTTCACATATTTATCATTTTTTTGGTATATGTGTAATTTTTTTAATCAGAGTTTTAAATTGCCATTCTTTTTGTTTACTGCTCATGAGAGATTTATGCCTGTATTTTTTTTTTGATAGTGCACCATAGTTGTACTTTTGGGCTCCTAAATCATAAAGTAACATTTTCGTAAAGTTATTTACACTCTTTTTGAAGAAATTTCTCAACCTTAACCTTCTATTTAAATTAAACCAGAACTTCCTTGGCCTTTTGCTGGCATGTCTTTCTGAGATTTCTTTTCACTGTACTACTGAGTTAGTTGTACTGCTTTTTGTATCCCATTTTGGTCATCATCCATAGATTCCTTTCATTACAACTTCAGAAATGCTAAATGGAAAATGAATTTTCTGAGTTGTGCATATTAGAAAAATTTTTAATTTTATTTTCACAGTTGATTGATTATTTAGCTGGGTGTTATGTTTCTAGTTTAAAATGATTTTCCTCTGAACTTTGAAAGCTTTGCTTTAATTTTTTCTACTATCCGTTATTCTTCCTGTGAAATTTGAAGCTGGTCTTACTCATTGAGGACTGTTTTAGGAGTTATCACACTGAAAACAAAATGGATAAAAATCCTTAACTTGATTAAGCTTACATCCAGGGTGGAGAAGTTGATAACTAGCAGGATAAATAAATAAAATATGTAGTACCTTATATAGTGATTCTGTGAAGGAAGATAAAGCAGCTGGTCAGAGAGAGTTTGGAGTATAGGGAGAAGAGTGGAAATTTTAAATCGGGTGGTCAAGGAAAGCCTCACCGATAAGGTAACATGTGAGTAAAGACCTCAGGGAGGTGAGAGAGTGAGCTGAAGGATCATCAAGTGCAAAGGTCCTGAGGCAGGAATATTAACGATGTATTCACAGAACAGCCTCGAGGTCAATGTGGCTGCAGCAAAGTGAGTAGAGAGTAGTACGGAGTAAATAGAGTTGTAACTGGGAATCTAGGTCTTTTAAGAAATTAGATTTCATTTTGAATGAGATAGGAAGCCATTAGTGAGTGTCATTATCTGCTTTGTAGTTTAAAAGAAATACTGGCTGCCAGCTTGAGAATAGATTTTCAAGGAGCAAGGGCAGAAGCAGAGAGACCATGTAGAGGATTCAAGGTGATAGATAATTTTGGTTTGGATAACAGTATATGCTACTGGATTGGATTTGAGTTATGCAAGAAAGAGATGAGTTAAGAATTACTCCAAGAGTGCTTGGCCCGAATAACAGAAAATGTAGAGAGCTTCATTTAATAAAGAAGGGAAAGATTATATGATAAAAGGAGTACATTTGGGGGAGAGGATCAGGAGTTTCATTCTGAATATGTTAAGTTGAGATGTCTGTCAGGTAGAAAGCTCAAGGAGACAGTTAGACACATTGGTCCAGAGTTCAGTAAAAGAGGTCTGAGATGAAGGAAGAACTGTGGAAATTGTTAATTGTAGATAGTATTTAAAGGTATGTATTAGTCCATTTTCATACTCTGTGAAGAAATACTTGAGACTGGGTAATTTATAAAGAAAAAGTGGTTTAATGGACTCACAGTTCCTCATGACTGGAGAGGTCTCACAGTCATGGCAGAAAGTGAAGGAGGAGCCTGTCTTAACATGACGCAGGCAAGAGAGCATGTGCAGGGGAACTGTCCTTTATGAAACCATGAGGTCTCATGAGACTTACTCACCATCACAAGAACAGCATGGGAACAACCCTCCCCCATGATTTGATTACCTCCCACCAGGTCCCTCCCATGACACGTGGGGATTATGGGAGCTACAATTCAGGATGAGATTTGGGTGGGGAGACAGCCAAACCATATCAAGATGTAACATTGATGCTGTACAGTAAATATAGATAGAGAAGATTTAAAATTTTAGCCTTGGGGCATCTTTAGTAAAGGGGTTAGGAGAAGAGGAAGAATTAGTAGAGGTTAGAGAAGAAAACTCAGTGAGGTTAAGAGAAAAAGTCATTTGTCTTTCAGAATATCTGAAAGTGATGTAAATGTTTGAAGGAAGGAAGAGTGCTCATCTGTGAAAATCTTGTTTATAGGTGAAGTTAAAGATGGACTACTAGGTTCAAGGGAGAGTGGAAGGAGAAACACATGTGGCAGCTTAAAGGGGAAGTTGGAGTGAAGAAAGGATTTTTTTAAATAGGAGAGATATAGCATACTAATAGGAGTGTTCCAATAGAGAGGAATAAACTGATGATGCAAGAAAGAGTGGAAAATTGTTAAAGCAGTGTGTGCAAGTAGATCACCTTAAGTAGCAGCATGGATGGTTTATTCTTAGTAAGAAGGAAGGCAGAGGTTACGGCACAGATCCATTGTTAAAAAGCATTCGGTTGAGCTTTGTGCTATCTCCAGGATACGTTATGTACAAGCAGCGTGATTACTTGCTTCCCACTTCTTTAGGCTTATCCTGTAATTCTCCTTTATGGCTTTTTCTTTAATAGGTTATGTAATGTATGTAAATGTATAGTGGTTCCTAGTTTGGGAATTCTGTGGTTAAAAAATTCTGTTAATAGAATTAAGGCTTACAATAGTCATTTATGAATTATACACCTCTTGATTTTTTAAAAAGTTTCAAGTTTGTAAATATTTCTGTAAAATGCTCTAGAGAACCATCAAACACTCTAAGAGCAGAAACAGGGCCATCAAAATTCTTTCTTATACCGGGTTGGGAAGTTGATGGTTCAAATTCACTTACCAGAAAATGATAAAGTACTTCATGTCATGGATTGCTTGAACAAGGGTAAAATTGTAATTGTAAAAAACTCTATGGATGCCAAGTGTCTATTGTTCTTTATGATTCATATTTCTCCTAGTCACCTCAGCCCTGAAGTACACTTGATAAATATGGGATACAATAATGGCATTAGAATTCTCGCATTTTCCTGTTGGTATAATGTGATCTCTGCTATTTCTCTCTTGTGCTTCTGAGTTGTAATAGTGTTGCCCTTCGTATTTTTTTTTTTTTTTTTTTTTGCGACGGAGTTTCGCTCTTGTTACCCAGGCTGGAGTGCAATGGCGCGATCTCGGCTCACCGCAACCTCCGCCTCCCGGATTCAGGCAATTCTCCTGCCTCAGCCTCCTGAGTAGCTGGGATTACAGGCACGCGCCACCATGCCCAGCTAATTTTTTGTATTTTTAGTAGAGACGGGGTTTCACCATGTTGACCAGGATGGTCTTGATCTCTTGACCTCGTGATCCACCCGCCTCGGCCTCCCAAAGTGCTAGGATTACAGGCTTGAGCCACCGCGCCCGGCCAGTGTTGCCCTTCTTACCCATTCTTGCTCAAGTTCCCAGCTCTCTATAGTGATACAGTAGTTCCCTCTTATCTGTGGTTTTGCTTTCTCAGTTTACTTTCCGCAGTTTCACTTATCCACAGTGGTAAGTTTCACTTATCCATAGCCACTAATTATGCGGTCAACCACTGTCTGAAAATAGGTGAGTGTAAGATAAGATATTTAGTGGGGGGAGGACTGCATTTACATCATTTTTACTATGCTGTTTTATAATAATTGTTCTATTATTGGTTATTATTTATCTCTTACCTGTTATAGTGCCTAATTTATAAATTCAGCATTATCATTTGTATGCATATACGGGAAAAAACAGGTTTCTGGCATCCACTGGGGGGTCTTGGAATCCCTTATGGATAAGGGGAACCCTGGCTGTAGATAATGCTCATGGTATCCAGTGACATGATTCAAGTTGTATGTTCACTGTGCCCTAATACTGTAGTGCTTAAGAATGATAATAGGTGGTATAGGAGCAGTTAGTTACAAGGGGAAAAAGAAAAGCAGCCTTGTAATTACTGTTCCCTGTAGTGCCTCTAGTGATTTACTTCTTGGGTTTAACTAACTAATTTCAATTTTTTACAACTCCCCACTTTTCCCAAAAACCTGGCAAAATTTCCTTGGTTGCTAAGCTGGAAAACCTTTTGAGTAATACTTCCTATACATCTGTACATTTGCTTGTCCACTTAAGACACCTTTACTAACAGTCAGTATACTTGGCCAGTTTACTTTGCATTCTGTCTTTGGGAGCACCTGCTGTTATGAAGTAATAATTAGAAATAAGATGTCTTAGGCCTCTTATAACCTTATTTTAATTCCCTCTAAATTTAGATTCTAGCTTATTGCATCCCCATTTTAGCAAGAATCATGTTCTTTCTCCAAAAGGAAAAGAGAAAGAACATGATTCTTGCTAAAATGGGGATGCAATAAGCTAGAACCTAATTATTTAGCATCTTATAATTTATCTTCCTCCCTTGGCTTCACATATACATTTCTCCAGTGAGTTACCATTTTAACATCTAGAGCCTGGTTTTGTGATTAGGTTGCTAACCTATGAACCATTTGCAATAAGTTTTCCTTTGTAAACACACACTTGTTTGCAAAAATCCCAGCTATCTTCTGATATGTGCATATTCAAGCTGCTATTTATGTTGATCATTGGACCTCCAAACCCATCATAACAGTTTTCTAAGTTAAACAAAATAAACCATTATTTTTATGAGTTTTTTTTCTACTGGTGATGTATTTTGAGTAACACATATAAAAGTTGATTCTTCTAAAGTATTTTTCATTGAATTGAAAATTTTTAAGTGGAGAAGATATTTGGGAATATAGAGAAAAGGTGAACAGATAATTGTTTGAAGAGTCCCTGCAATGTTGGCAGTTCTGAGAGTAAAATCAATCTGAATTCATCTTTTCAGTTAATCAATAAATATTTATTAACCATTTACTTATGGCAGGTACTCAGCTAACTGGATAATTACTTTTAAAATAATTTATCCTTTATAAGAAGTTTTGCTTTTTTAAATTGGATGATATGAGGAAAATTCTTCTCCTTTTTTTTTTTTTTTTGGCCAAATTGATTGTGATTGTTTTTAGGTTTTCACTATATGTGCAGTAGACATAGCTCTACTGCACATATAGTGACTATCACTTTTGTGATAGACAGCCAACCCTAGATAAAAGAGAAATGTGGAAAATACAAAATCTGTTTCACCTTCTCTTTCTCTTACTCACTTTTACAAGGGCTTAATGAACAGTGAAATTGACCAACAGTTTCACCTCCTTTTCCTTGCAGTTCTAGTAGTCTGTTGTGGCACTTAGTACACCCGAAAGAAGTAGCAGGAAGGTTGATAGACTGAAAGGGAGAAGTTATATGAACATATAATCAGACATTTAGAAAACCCATAGTAATTGAAAGGTGGCTGTATTTCTAATTTACATTCACCTGTGTAAACCACATTTGTTAGATATTTCTATTTTACATAGATATTTGAAGTTTTTACTTCAGATTATTCCCACTTTAGGAGTATTTGTGTTTGTACTGGTTTGTGGTATGAACAGCTGACCCATTTAAAGGAAATTAAAAAAATTTTAATTTGTAATGATTTGACAGTTATGCCATTAACATTACACTCATTAATGAGACAGAATAAGATTTCAGTTCTTAAAAATATGTGCCCCACATTTTATAAGTGGTATAAACAATACTTTTGCCTCAACTTAAGAGTTACTTACTTTATTCGGTGTACTGGTAAACACTGGCTGAAGATTTTTTGAAAGCCCAAATTATTTGGAATATACTTGAAACCTCTGCTCTTAGGTACTTCTGGGTTTTTGCATTATTTAGGCTTAGAAGTTTGGAGTTTGCAATTTCTGTCTTCTAATGACTTAATATATTTATATTAGTATTATTGGAACCAAATAGTTTTACCCACATAATTGCCATTCAGCTCTATCAGTGTGGTATAAAATTTATTGAAATAAGTCATTATTTCCTATGTGAGATAGCCATTTAAAATGTTTTTTACCTGATGAGCATGTATTTTAATTCTCACAGTAGAACGGAGGAATTAAAGTATTTCTATAGCTAAGGGAGAGTGTCAGCTCAAGTTCAATAGTATGATGTTTGACATTAGGCCAAGGATGTTTTCTAAGTTTTAAAAAATGTTTATTGTTACTTTTATAAAATACATGTGCTTTTATTATATCTTATGTGTTAATCTAATTTGCCGTTGAAGTCACTGATTAAGGGGAATTGTGTACCAGTAGGGTTCTAAAACCTTGACATTATTTTAATCTGATAACAAATGGGTTTAAGTTCATGTTCTTTCAGTTGTTGGCAACAAATCTAAACCTGTATTTTTGGGATTTATGAGGATAAGTCCTGCTTTGGCAATCTTGTAGATCCCCAAGAGAATAGTTAAACAGTGATTAATCATTGTTTCTTCACTGAGTGTGCAGAAAAGAATGGAAAAGCTGCATTTCACACTTCTGAAGCAATTAATCCCCATGATCTTAGCCAGGTTTGTCTTGTAGATAAGTTGGGATACAAAATGGTACCTAATTTATCAATGTATGCATGCCATAAAGTATAAAACACACAATTTATTTCATATCATTTATAGTCAAATGTAAAAAAAGAGTGACTTTGCCATATCCAAGAGTGTTTCCTACATTACCTTCATATAAACTAAGTACCAGAGATTACAATGGGATTCCTGTTTATTGTGCACATCTGGTGCAGTCACTATGCATTTTCTCATTCACTTGCTGGCATTTTTAGTGATTGTGGCATAAATCACCTTGCTAATCAGAAACATAAGTGACGGGAAGTCATCTCCTTTTTTTGAACAATGAGAAAAAACATATGGCTTCTAAGACAGTACTTGGCTGTTATACTATTTATGTGGCATTATATTCTGTATTTAGAATTTCATGTTAATTGCAGTAGTTTGGTTGAACGCATTGAACATTCAGGGTTTGTGGTCAGAGTATTTGTTTTATACCTCTTTCATAATAAATAAGCAGGAAAGGTATTTAGAAACTTTTAAAAATTTAATTATCAAGGGGTAGTGAATATAACTTTTTAATCCTTGGCTTTATGATACTTACCCACCTATTCCTACCACTTTCATTTTTCTTATTATTGAATGACAAGAAAAGATTCCTTTTAAATACGTACATTCAAATGAAAATTAATTTGTTCAGAGAAGTTTTTAAAAAATTCTAAATACAAAGCTGGGAAGAGTTTTTGAGATGAAGATGAATTAAAGACAGTATATATTTAAAAATGCTTCTGTGTGTGTTTACTTAGATGCACTGATACAGTAATTCCAAGTTAAAAGTTAGTTTTTAATTATATCTATTTCAAAACGCTGCACTGATCAGAGTAAATATTACTGTCTTTAAAGTACTAAAATGTAATTGATAGTAGTTTGCTTTTGCATTTTTGGTGAATTGCTGTTTATTAGTTGGAATAGCTTTTTGCAGACACTACAGCTTAAAGTAAAAGATGAAAGTAAAGCTTTGTAAAACTCAAGAAATTCTTATATGCAGACTTTAAAGACTGCCTTTAATATCTGTGCTAGAAGGCTTGCTGTAGGTATGATTCCCCGCCCCTCCCTTCAAAGGGTTGTAAATATAATAGCCTTTTATTCTCGATTTTATAATACTTACCTACCTATTCCTTACCAATTTCATTTTTCTTATTATTGAATGGCAAGAAAAGATTCCTTTTAAATGTGTAAATTTCAAATGAAAATTAATTTGTTCAGAGAAATTTGCGTCTTTTACAGTTTTTTCCTATATTACATGTGATTATAAATTAGGCAAATTTTTAATAAATATATCAGCGCTTATTTATTAAAATTTGTGTTATTTCTTTTGAAGTGTTCCCCTTGGGAAGATGTACACATAATCCATCAATCAAAGTACTTTTGGAATGCCTGTTTTTGAAATTTCTGTAGTGGAATTGATGTCTAACTGCTCAAAATAGATGTTTTGAAGGGAGATAAGATTCATTTTGTGTATATATGTTCTAGTATTTTTCTTAAAAAAATCAATCAATCATTCATAATAGCTTGTCTTACACCTTGTGTATACCTTGTAGATAATTGGGCACTATGAATAGAAATACAGTTTTGAAAAACTGCCTGGATTTTAAATAAATGGCCATATTTATCCATTTTGTTTTAGAAATCTTCTGTGATATTGTCTCAAGGACCACCTGCAGCAGGAGTCCACAAATTGAATAAATGCAACATAAGGAGAGGATTTTTTTTTCTGTTGTTGCTTGTTTCAAAAATGCAACCATCCAGATTCTCTATTAAGGTATATTGTGCTATTTTAAATATTATAGTTATAACTGAATTAAGACCTTCTTTCTAGATTAAAATTATCCGTTGCTTAGAATGGACTGAAATCTGTAATTTACTGCCTCACTTCTTGGCCGTTCTTACTTTTTTCATGCTCTTAAAATCTCCATCACCTCTCACCCCTCATTATTTTTTTAAGATTGAGGTGAATTTCTTGTAGAGATCAATTTAAAAGCAATACAATTTTAAACCCATGTGTATGTATTTCCTTTTTCTTCAGCAAAATGTAAAAATTCTAGGAGGATTAGATGTTAAAATCCAAGAATAGTCAATTTAAGGGATGGCTATGAGTATCAAAATAAATGAGGAAAAATAAAGAGTTCTATTCTTAGTAACTGAACATTTTTTTTGGAATTTGTCGGTAATGGAACTTTGAGGAAAAATTTCCTGCATAAAGCACTTGATGGAAAAAATACATTAACCTAAAATATTTGTGTATTCATTATGTTTACAAAGCCAGGAATTTAATTTCTAAATGTTTATCAGTTTTTGAATGAAATTGAATTGCCAGTGATGTTGATATTCACTGTACATTTGGTTTAAATTTTGCTTATATTTTTAGAGAATTTGCATTATTTTCTTTTAGTTCATTCTCTGTCTTATTTACATTCATAGTTTGTTGGTGTATATTACCCTCCAAAGTAAATTCTGAACTGAGTACAGAACTTGCAAGAAAAGTTAATGTTCTTTTCTTATATTCTCATGGCATTAAGAACGAATCCTCCCTATCATAGGGATAACCTTACTGATAGTTCCCAGCTAGACAGGTTATTTCCTGCTGCTCGCCTTTCCAGCATCCCTTTCCTTCCTTGTGTTTGTCTGGAAGTGGCTTTTGGAATGCCATAGAGGTGATATCCCTACGAGTGGTGAAGCTAGAGTGCCTTCTAGTCTCTGAAATCCTGTGGGGTAGGTGGTATGACACTGTTGGCCTAATCAAACCAAAATTCAGGTGAAAATTTTATTTGTGAATTTTTTCCAAGAAAGGGAGGCTTGAATTTGTAAATGGAAAAGCTTCTTTGAGTAGCATATGTAATTCAGAATTTTTATTATTTATTTATTTATTCATACTTTTGGGGCAACGTTTCACTCTGTCACCCAGACTGGCGTGCATGTTGTGATTAAGGTTCACTGCAGCATCAACCTCTGGGACTCAAACAGTCCTCCCACCTCAGCCCCCACTACAGGTGCATTCCACCATGCCTATCTAATTAAAAATTTTTGTAGAGATGGGAGTCTTAGAATATTGCCTCGGCTGGTCTCAAGTCTCCTGGACTCAAGCAATCCTCTTGCCTTGGCCTCCCGAAGTGTTGAGATTACAGGCGTGAGCCATCGCACCTGGGATGTTGGAAATTTTTAATGGAGTATATTAAGTATGAGAAATATGGAACAAGAAAGGGTGTTTGTATTTAAATATTTCAGTCTTTTGTTGTAATGTTTAAGACTCTTTCTGGCTAGCATGTTTCCAGCATGGTCTTCACTTGTTGTTCCTGTAGCAATTCAGCCGTCTCTGGGACTATGGAGGTCAACAGTGTATTGAGGAACTGCAAGTAGTTTGGGTTTGCAAATTGAGTAAGAATGAGACCTGAGACTATAGATACAAAGTCTACATTTTTGAAGAGTCTTGTGGGTTATACCAAAAATTTGGGCTTTTTTTTTTTTTTCCTAGAAGAGGAAAGAAGAATGAAGAGAAGAAATAGTCTCAAATTGCAGTGCTAGGCATTGTGATCTACTGCAGAAATTTAGGCCAAGGAGAGGTGAGATCAGATTTGAATGTTAGAGCTTTTAAGTGAAATTTAGCAATTAAGATGAGAGGCACAATTCAAGAGCTCAGATACTTATAAGGAGACTTTATGCTAAATTAAGTCAGGGTTGCAGGTAAGGGAGAAGAAAGGACTAAATTGACCAGATCTAGTGGTTGATTGCATCTGAGAAGACCAGAAAGGAAATACTGGCATTTGACCTGTGGGAGAGGTTGGTTGATGATGCCATCCCTGCAAGAGAATACAAGAGGAGCAGTTTGAAAGAGGATGACTTCTGTTTGGACATCTTACTGATTAAAGATAGGAGATGGTTGAATGTATGGGATCTCTCAAGGCCAGGAGATAAGTTACTGTAAGAGATATGTACTTGGAATCACTAACATAAATGTTGGCATGAACTTATTTAAAAATTATTTGCTAAGCATTTTCCAAGCACTGTGTTTGGCATTGAGAGAACAAAGATGAGTAAGTGTATTTGATGGGTATCTAAGGTTGCCCAGGGATTATAGGTAGAGATGAGGAGAAGTCCTTGGATAAGTTGACTACTATCAAGCCAAGTGATGGGAAAAGAGAAAGTTGTCAAAGAGATGAAGGAAGGAAACAGTGAATAATGGTTGGCCTGAATGCAGAGCTGGAGACAACAACACGACAGTGTGATAAATAGAGGGGTCAGAAGTGAAGTATCAAAAGTGCTCGTCGAATTTGACATCTCTATCTAATGTGCCTTGGAAAGCAATTGGAGTGGTTTGAAGGAAAAATCAGCCCACAGGGTAGTTGATATATAAATGGGACATGAAGCATTATAGACTATCGGTGAGAGGTACTGTGTTACTATTATCTGAAGAGCTGACTGTTAGAGGGGGACACAGGGCAGCAGAAGTTTGTTGTTCTTAATTTAGAAGAGTCTTCAAAGTGTTTACATATTGGTGAAAAAGGCCCAGAAGGGAGAGAGAGAGGTTGATGATACAAGAGAGAAAGCAAGTTAAAATGGTTAAATTTGGATGTATGTATATGAAAAGGTGGAAAAGATTTGGACTTGTTAGTGGAGGGATTAGTGTGGATTTGACATGACAGTTCAGGTCTTCCAGGAGGCAGATGCCAAGATGGAATTAGAAGCTTGGGAGAGTGCTTGAGGGGAAATCTTAGGAAGGTTAAGAGAGAGAGGAAGCAGGAATAAGCAGGGAAAGGCTTCCAACTCATGTAGGTTCAACACCTGTGTTAAGAGAGGAGTAAGGAAGACAGATTGGAGAGGAGGAACCTCAGGTTGCAATGTAGTTTCCAAAAAGTCCAGCTGAGACAATGGTGAGGGGATGGTACAGTAGACAGAGCAAATTTTACCTATTAGAGATGCCTTGTGTTGGCAGGATTGGTTTTCCTGCAGCCATCCCTGTCATTGCCTGTATGGCCTTGTGTGAGTGTGGGGAGAGTATGGCCTTGGCTTGAACACTGCAGAGAATCCTGAAAGTATGAAAGCTGGATATTGTCAGCTGACTGTAACTTCTCACAGCATTTTGTTTCTGAGTAGTATACCTCCTTGGCTGCCACAGTGGATGTAGGTGTTTTAGTTGGGTAAAAGGGTCAAAGATGGAATGAATTTCTGTTGGTGCATTATTTCCTCTCCTTTCAGGAAATTAGGTATAGAGTAAGAGAAGGTGTGTGAGATTGTGAGTGTTGGGAGGTTTTCAGGACCTTATTAACACAGGCGAAAGAGAGATCAATGGACTAGTGAGACATTAGTTGAAATAGTAGCTCATAGAGTCTAGCAAATGATACTAGAAGGAGAGTAAGAGATGTAAATTAAATGAAGTCAAAGAACTAGATTTTTCAATTAGTTTGGAAGTATTTGTACCGATAGTTCAGGAATAAGAGAACTTAAGGTTAGAGAGAATTGTGATGATAAAGTGGTATATTAGTTTAAGATTAATAGCTGAGCTACAGGAAATAGTGATATTTTGACATCCCATCATGTGAATCAAGAATAAAATGTTATCAGCACAAAATGACAATTATATATATGCATCACAGAATCATAGCCATAAATAACATGAAGAAGTATAAAGGTATTGTAGTTGCTTAGTTTTCACAGTGTGACTTTCCTGTCAAGTTTCAGAGTCACTTGTAATAATCAAGTTTCTTAATTGACTAAATCTATTCATTGTCAGGGAATGCAGTGTTTTTTTCTAGAATTTTGTTTTCTTATGTGTTCTTTTTCTCCATTTCTCTTACAGCCTAAGAAAATATTTTAGTGCTTTTGTATTTCTCAAAAGAGAGTTAAGCATGTTGCCCTCTTCTAAAGGATCTGTTTGTGTCTCTAAAGGTCACCTCATAGAAAAACCTCAAAAACCTGCATGTCCAAACATGACTTTAACTGATTAAGGGACTATAGCAGTATTAAATGCATGTAAACAACTTTTCTGTAGCTCTCTCTTTGTAGAGGGGACTTAGAGGTTGCAACAAATAACTTTAGTAATTAAAATAATATAATAAGATGGAATGATGGAAGGGTGAACAAATGGATTGACATGATACTGCAGTACAATAAAATGTAATAGAAGATTTTAGATAATAGACATATGAGTGTGCAATGTAATTTTTTTCTCCTTTTCTGTATATTTGAAAACATAATAAAATACTGAAAACGTAGAACATCTGCAACTTTAAATGCATCAAATATAGGGTGACCTAGTAGATATAGACAGGTAAGTGATAAAATACATATAGCAAAATGTCATTTGTAGAATCTAGGTAATGGGTATGTGAATATTCACTGTAACATTCTTGTAACTTTTCTGAAAAGTTTGAAAATTTTCAGAATAAAATGTAGAAAATAGTATTATAAACAGGTTTTCTAGTTAGAGATCTGAGTTATAGTTGTGTGACGTTAGGCAAGTTACTCTATCTGTAAGCCATGGCTTCCTCATCTGTGAAGTGGGCTTGATGCCTAGTTTGTAAATTGTTTTGAGTGTTAGAGAAAAAAAAAAATCTGTCAAGCTGCTGGCAAATGATAGGCATTTGATAATGCTTCTGATAATACTGAAACCATATACTTCAAATTTATATATTGTATCTTGGTTCTTGCTTAATGTTTTTAGAATTTCTGGATATATGGGCCAGTTAACTTACTGGATAGAACTAGGGATGAGGTAAGGTTAAGGCCTCCACTTTCAGACTCTGTATGTTTCATAGCGGGTAAGTCTCTGAGAGACAGTTTGAGCTCTGCTCATGGAAAGTCAGGACCATTCTCATACCAATGACTTTCTGGTACCTCTAAAAAACACTTTCGATGTACCTTTTAAAATAGTTTTATTTTGTAAATTGCTCATAAGTTATCTAAAATGGAGGGACTGTATATCTGTCTTAATTGATAATTTGATGTGAAAATATGTATACCACATGTCACTGTTAGCTTTTTTGTTGCATTGTTTTTTAGAATATATAGTAGATAAAAATTATAATTACTGCTAAGTATATATATTTATAAAGTGTATTTATATTTACAAATATATAAATATTTATTGCTTAATAATCAGTAGTACTTTCTCCATCGATGACATGCTTTTCTTTTTTCCTGAGAAAAGTCAGTTATCCTTGGTTCCTTTGTAAGAAATAAAGTTGGATTTCTGGTTTGAGCTTCAGCCTCAAGCGCATTTATAATATACAGTCCTCTTGTTTTTTTATTTGCTCTGTTTCATATGCAGGGTGGATAAAAATTACTGAACTTTTTATATTTATGTAAATTTATTTAAAATTAAATTCAAATTTACTACCATATGCCTCATGGGCTAAACATAATATAGACTATTATAATCATTTATATAAATTGATTTTAAAAACCAGTTCAATATGTTGAATCAATATGTCATGAATTTCATATCTATATAGTTGTCATCCTAGTAAATTCCATGACATGTACTTTTACAGCATACAGATTTTAAATAAAATTGAATAGACTTTTCTAGCCTGCATTATGGAGGAACTTCTGTTATCATCCAGTTGACTGATTTAATATTAGAAAAGAACCATGATGCTTAAATGTGAACCAGCCAGATTTTGTATATCTTTCAAATCTTTTAGGATTGGGTTTTTATCTTTCAGTGATATTTGCTGATTATTCTCTGTTTGTAAATTTTTAGATGATGTAGAATAACATGAAAGTAAATACTTACTTCAAAGGGTTATTCAAAGAGTGCCCTTGTTCTCTTTCTGTGGGTATTTGCCAGCGTATGGCTACAAATATTTATGAAACATTAGCGTAGTTACAAGGCATATTTAAACCCATATATCTGTGTAATTTGTCAATTAATGAACAGTACAAGCACATCTTATGTGTATGCAGGGCAGATCTGTGATTTTTTTTTTTAAATTAAAATGCATCAACATATTCACATAGTTGGGGAGAGTACTTTATTAGGAATACCAAATACTATATAGCTACATGAATAAAAATTTAAGGATGAGTAAAACTTGGACAATTTTAAGATAGAAAGAAGAGATAAAAGGAAATATTGGGAGGAAAAAACCAGGCAATATATAATGTTATATGTCAATATTATATGTAATGTTATCCTCGAGCAAAAACCTAGAACAATAGTAATGAATTATAAAATATTAAATATATTTCCTGTTGCCGATACAGAACACAAAGTTCCTTTTCATTCTTAAAAGATCTTTTTATCATTTAAAATTTCAAACAAGGGAGATTTAGTATAATCAACTTACATATTTGTCATTGACCTTGAATCTTAAACAGTGCAATATCTTATTTTACTGTGAAATTATAAAAAAAATTTAATTAGTAAAGCCTAATGGTTATACTACTGAATGCCTAACAAAATAATATTTAATATATAAACAAAAGCAGTTTCCACCAACTCTTCGGCGATGTTCTCTTTTTGTAACCAAACTATGTTAACGTAGTTGACCTGCAGTTAGGCTTTATCGTTATAAAGAATTAGAATAATCTATTTTTAAAAAGTAATAGAATAATCTATTTTTAAGAGTAATATATACGTTTCTTTAGCAGCCTCTCTGTCATTCATTTGCTAAATATAAGTTAGTAATGAAAATATATGTATATTATATATTCTTAGAGAATTTTTCTTAAACAATTGCCTGTTAGAGTCATTTGTTCTGAAATACTATTCCTCCTACATTCAAAAATAAATGAAAAATGTAGAAGGGTGTTCACCTTTACGTTGCCATTCTAAATCCTTTCTAGAACATTATTATCAAAGCCTATGATGCTCCACAAAGAGAAGAGTTAGAATGGAAAGCAGAATTGGTATACTCTTAACTTGTTATTTTGATTCAGTAGGTCAGGGTTTTTAACTAGTTTTGTGTAACCTGAGAATTTTATACCTGGATGCTTATTCTTGAATATCTTTTGGTCTTTTATACTTGTGTGGTTCTTACCTTGTCATATATAGATTTTGTTTATTTAGACCAATTTCTAATTGTCTTCAGAAAGCATCAAAGACTGAAGACTAAGTAATTTATTTTCAATGTGTAGTATTAACTGCTGTGCTGTATATACATTTTATATTTATGTCAGGAAAGGGTTGCAGAGGGGTGCTTTAGAACCACCTTTTCAGCTCTAAATAGCTATTGTGTACATATGGTAAGGTACTGCTGCTTAACAATTAGTAACTGCTTTGATGAAACTAAATTACATGTTTAAGTTCCCATCAGGAAGTCGCTTCACATATCTGTATTAATGTATTCAAGGCTCGAGAAGGAAAGTTAATTTTCCAGCTTAAATATTTAATTCAAGCTTAAAATTTAGTCTGTAATTAGAGCTCCCAAATGGCAGGAACATGGAGTATTTGTCCATTTTAATTAGATTGTTGTTTACCTATTAATTATATATCATATCTTGTCATATAGTTTTGATGGTAACAGATGGTGCTAGGAGTTAGTAAGGGTTTGAACAAAATAAGATTCCACATGATTTATTAAGTTGCACTTTATTAGCGAGTGGTCTGCTCTAGTCAGGTTATTCTCCCAAATAAGGACTGTGAAACATTTCACTAATTTTGGTAATTATTCTTTTGTGGACTCTTAAAAAATATTGAGCATAAAAAGTCAGAGATGAGAGATGTCTATTTAGAAAAAAAATGAATTACTTGAGGCATCTTTATATTTAAGGAATATATATTACCAAATCACTTAATTGGTATGAAGTTGAATGCATTTTGCTACGACAGTATTAGGGAAGCAAAATTTCATTTGTTGGTAAAAATGTAGGCATAGGGAATGTTTTATATATGTATATTCGATTATGATTTAGGATAGGAAAATAATAGGATGATGATTTAGTTATGTATTTCAAAGACATTCCTTCCCTGAGTTTTGAATTTAACAAAAAGGCTGGGTTCTTTGTTTACCAAAATATTATAAGAGCAGTCTCTAGTGTCTAGTGAAGTTGATCAACAGAATTTCCATATTCAAAAAGTAAATGTCAACTAAATAGAAAGGGCTTCTAAGTTTGTTTATTCAAGATTTTATTAATTTTTCTGGTTACCTACTCAGCTTTCTGAAAGGAATAAATTTTATATATGTATATATGCATATATGTATGAAGGGAGATAGTAAAACAGAGGAGTGGAAAAGGGAGAAAAGGAAGGAGGGATTAACATTTTAGACTTTTAGTCTTAAGTGGTTTATTTAAAATTTACTGGAATCCTTAATGTCATTAGGTTAAAAGTAAGTTTGTGTTACTATTTCTTAACTCTTAAGGTTCTTATTCTGAAATTGATTATCAGTCTTTTATAGCAAAAAGTAAACAAAAGACCCTTCTTTTATTTATTTCAATATTTGTTCCAGAAGGGGATCCCTGATTCGTATATATCGGATCTTCAAAACTGTGGCCTCTGTTATCTGTTACCCTCAGTAAGCAGCTTTGTTTTTGTTAGTTGTTGTTATGTCTTGTTTTTGTATTTTAGTTTGTCTCTACTTAACAGTTTTTAGAAATAAAATTTGCCTTTTGGTGTCATAACTATTAATAATTATTTGTAGTGGGGTGGTATTTTAACATAAGTGCGTAATTACACATATTCATAGCAGACTCTTAGGTGTGTAATCCACGAACTCTTAGTGTGTACAAAATGCTCACATAACTGAATATATTAAGCACTTAAGCTTATCTATGTTACAGAATTGAGATCTTTATCACTATATATTATGATGTCTTTAAAACTGTTTGATTTGTTCAGGAAAGAGAACTAAGTGATTTTTTTTTCTCTGCTGAATGAGGAAATTGTCACTTTAATGTGGCTTTAGTTTCATGTTTTTTCCTCCATAGAATACTGACTGCTTAAAAAGCGATCTCAAATATTGTGCTGTAATGTTATGATACAGGAAGGATACTGCAGTATAGTTATGGTAATTAAAGAGAATATTTGGAGGAAAAAAATTGTATTTCACTTAGAATACCTTGTAGCCTTAGCTTGAAAGTTTGAATTTTTAACATTTCTTCCCTGTGTGAAATGTGGACCTCTATTTCCTTTGGCAAAGTTTTTCAAATGTAACATAAACTAATTTTCACAAAAAGAAATAAACTAAATTAAAGCATGTAAATTACTCTAATTTGAAAAGTTATCTTTTATAAAGGAATGAGATTATTTCTTTTTGTTAAAGCATGCAAAATATTGTATACCTTGGTTGTGTTGCTTTATATGAGGCAATAAATATATAAATAAAAGGCTATTTGATGATATTAACAGAAACAGTGGTTGAAAATAAAAATGAGGTTTTCTTTGCAGTTGATTCTTTTTAACTCCTGGCCTATCACTTTGCCCTTGGAAAGACTTTTATTTCAACAGCCAGCCATGTGTATATTTAATTTTTTCAAAGAAAATTATACTGATTACTTTTTCTGTAATTATTATGGTCTTTCTTTTCTTAAAATAGCAATAAATGAAAAATATTTAGGAAAATGTAATGATTGATGAATTAGTCTTACTACTTAATGCTGGTTTTGACCAACAAAATCAGTTAACTGATACTCCTTAAGGACTTTAAACATAGTACTCAAAAACTATTACTGAATGAACAGCTAATGTGATTTGGAGAAGTGTTGCTGAAGTAGTGACAATTTGGGAAAAGATAATTGTAGGACTGACCTCCTAGTGATCTGCAATCAATGCTTTTAGACAGTGTCTTAAAGAAATTAATAGCTTCCATTAAATCTAGTTCCTCAGACATGTAAGGCTCCCTGGAATAGGTCTTAGGAGTAATAAGTATCGGGACAATAACAACTAAATACTAATTATTTCAAACATTAAAGAACAGAGATTAAGAAAAAAAAACTAGTAAAACTAACTTTAGAGTTCTCAACTTTCACTTTTTTTCTACTATAGTCTAGCAAAAGCACAACAAAAATGAATATATGGTATGTTTGATTTAGGGGTCATTTTATTTTTTTCTTCTAATTATTTTCCCCACTCATGGGACTACTGTGTATTGTGACAGGTTCAAAATTAATCTGTAAGCACGATGTTCAGATCATCATGATTTGATGTCTGGATGCTGATTTGTTTTTTGCATATGGGAAAATATGATAGCCATTTGTCTATGCTGAGTACTTAAGAGAGAAGTGAGGATTTGATGAGATACTCAGCAGTAGTGGTGGGGCATACATAGGGTATCATCTAGCATGATGGGTAGCATGGGTGAATGCAGATTCTAAATATATTAGAAGTACTTGTTCTTCTTATACATACTGTATATCTCTCTGCTTTGGCTTTTCTGTTCCTTTTGAATCATATGACCTTGCCTAGAACTACTACCTCCTCCTTTCTTCAAGAATCAGTTCAAATTTATTTCTCTTGTAAATTATTTTAGCTTGTACATTCATTGTCACTTTGTGTGTATACTAATTATGTTGAATTATAATTATTTGTTTACATGTTTGTTTTCTATTAAACTGTAGGTCCATGCAGCTTAAGAGAGGTAGTTACTTACATTTTTGACTCCAGTATTTTCAGCACAGTGACTTGATTCATAATAGAAGTGTAATAAATGCTTGTTAAAAATGAATAAAAATATTTCACTTTATAAGATGTGGCTCTCATGTAAGAGAATAGGTCTGTGAAGACTTTTGTAAAGTTTTTCAACTTTTAAATAATGATAAAAATACTTTTATAAGGCAATGTCTGGAGAGGTTGTTTTTTTCCTCCAATTTACTTTTCCAGATTCAACTATCTTTATTTTTTGCTAATGTACAAATACTCCATGTTTTTGCTAAAATAATCAAACAGTACAGAAATGTATGAAGTTAAAAACCACCTGTAATTCTTTCCCCAGTGATAACCATTTTTTCTTATTTGAATATGTCCTTCCAGACTCCTTTTTAAAAATATCTTCGTCTCTCATTTTCTTTTAAAATTTTTATGTATATAAGCCCTTTCTAAAGATACTGTTTTGAAATCTTAATTCTTTATTCGAATTCTTCACATTGTGAATCTATAACCTCGTATTACACAGAATGTACTTTGATAATTCCAGGTGGCATTTTCAGACCTTAAGTTAAACTTTACTCCATTTTGAAATATATTTTTGCCTTTGCTTCTATGATATTACACCTCCTTGATTTTCCTGATTGTGTTTGTATTCCTCAAGATCTAGTGCTTTTCTCTTCTCAGTATACCCTCCTCTTGGCAATCTGGTCAGTGTCTATGACTTCAATTAACCAATTTGTATGCAAGACTCCCAAGTTAACAGATCCAGCCTAGACCATTGTTATGACCTCCTCCAGGCCCACATATCTAACTAACTATTTGATGTCTTTTTTCTTGGATTCCATGATGGTCCCTCAAATTTGATGAGTCTAAAATTAAATTTATTATATTCTTCCTTTATTCAGTCCTTCTCTGTCTAGTTTTCCCAATTTTAGTCAAGAATATCTTTCCAGTTGTACAACCAGAGAACTCTCTCTTACTCATCATAACCAAACCATCAACAGATATCCCCTTAACATGTACTGAACTTTGATATACTTATGGATTTGTTTAGGATTTAGTTTTAATCTGTTGATCTGTATGTCTCTCTTTACACAAACCTTACAGTTTTAAGTAACAGGATTCATTGTTTTTCTATTTAACAGGGCTATTTCCTTTGTATAATTATTCTTTTAAAAATTGTACATATTCTCAGAAAATTTAGTCTCACAATCCCTTGGAATTTTTATTAGATTTGCATTAGATGTACCGATTACTTGACAGAAAATTTATATCTCACCAATAATGAGCATTCCTATCCAGGAATATGTCATGCATCTTGATTTGCCATTTAGGTCCTTCAAACAAGTCACACATGTTTTTTTATATCTAGGTTTTCACAATGCACCAAGTCTGTTGTTGCTCTTGTGCTGGGTTATTTTAGTTATGATTGGTTTTGGTTTGTCTGGTGTTGAGCACAGTCCCTGGCATATCACAGTAAATATTAAATTTTGAGCAGTGTTTAGTGTATAGGAAATCTTTTTTTTTTTTTTGAGTCAGGCAGTCTTATGATTAAAAAAATTTTTAATTTGATTATCTTGAGTTTTTGTAGATACTATCAGGTGCAAATTATAATTTTTTCCTTTTAAAATTTATACTTCTAATTTCTTTTACTTGACCTTTTGGGTTGGCTAAAATCTCTCTTAACAATGTTGAATTAATAGGATTGGCATTAATAGCTAATATGTTTAGATGACTGTTTTTAAATGTCAGTCTATTTATGTTTTGCCATTATGAATGCTATTTGTGAGGTTTTTTTTTCACCCTAATACTGTATTGAGGAGTGGAAGTTTCATATTTTGCTTGCTTAGTTTCCTTTTATTTTAATTTAATCAAAATTTTTTCAGAGATGGGTCTCAAATCTGTCATTCAGGCTGGCATGTAGTGGCACAGTTATAGCCCATTGTGGCCTCTATCTCAAGGACTCAAGGAATCCTCCCTCCTAGGCCTTCCAAGTAGCTGGGATTACAGGTATGTGCCACCATAGTCTGCTAATTGAAACAATTTTTTTTTAAGTCAAAGGTTTGGCATATTGAGTGACACGTTGTTACGGTCTTTTCTCCTTTAGTTGACTTACATAATGAGTTAATAGACTTTTTAATCTTTTACTGCCCTTGCAGTTTTGTGTTTGTAAAGATTACTTCTTGTTCATGATATATTGTGAGATCATTCCTCTTGTGCTCTCTTAGTCATGTTTTGGTGTTAGGATCATGCCAACATAAAATGAGCTGGGAAAGTTTTGTTCTTTTTGGAAATTTGTCCTTTCTTAGAACAAATGTGTTCTTTCTTATATTTTGTTTCATTTAGATCTTCAAATTTGTTGGCTTAAAGTTGTACATAATCCTCCTCACCCTCCCGCTCCAGTTTTTAAACAGTGTTATTGAGGCCTGGTATTAAATTATTTTTCTTACTGTTACTAACAGTACTTTATGTTTTTTCCCCTTCCAATTGGTCAACTTATCAAAATTTAAGCTATTTTATAGAGCTTGCAAAGAAGGAAAGAAATAGCTTGTTTTCTTCTCTCTTTGCTAATTTATTTGGTTTATTTTGTTTTTCTGATCTTAAGTGCTGGCTTATTTATTTGTTATATTTTCTTTTATTTTACATTTAACAGAGTGTCAATCTATGATTTTTTTTCTCTTACTAGAGCTTAGATTGAACCCTGTAAGTTTTTATGTATATATGTAAAAAAGTGTGTGTATCGTATGTATGTGTATGAAATTAATTTGCTTTAATTAGCTTTTAACCTTTTCGTTATAACATAGAATACAGATACAGAAAATCATTCAAAAGAAATATATGTCTTAGTGAATTACTATAAGGTAAACGTGCGTGTAATTATTACTTCAGTCAAGAAGTAGAACTACCAGCCATTGCAGTAGCTCTTTCATGTGTTCTATGCCAATCACAGCCCTCCTCTTTCCTCCAAAACTAACTTCTGACTTTCAGAATAATAATTTATTTCTGTTTCTTTATGATTTTATCACTTAAGTGTGCATCTCTAGACACTATAGTATTGTTCATTTCAAAAAACTATATTTGCTGTTTTTTTCTTTTCTTTTCTCTTTTTTTAAGACAGGGTATTACCCTGTTGTTCAGGTTGGAGTGCAGTGACACAATCATAGCTCACTACAGCCTTGAACTCCTGGGCTAAAGTGATTCTCCCGCCTAAGCCTCCTGAGTAGCTGGTACTATAGATGCATACCACATTCACTGGCTAATTTTTTTTTTTTTTCTGAGACGGTGTCTCCCTCTGTCACCAGGCTGGAGTGCAGCGGTGCGATCTCTGCTCACTGCAACCTCCGACTCCCTGGTTCAAGTGATTCTCCTGCCTCAGCCTCCCAAGTAGCTGGAATTACAGGTGCCTGCCACCTTGCCTGGCTAATTTTTGTATTTTCAGTAGAGATAGGGTTTCACCATGTTGGCCAGGATGGTCTCTATCTCCTGACCTCATGATCCACCCACCTCAGCCTCCCAAAGTGCTGGGATTACAGGCATGAGCTGCCACGCCCGGCCTAATTTTTAGATTTTTTTAGTCAGCTGTCTCACTTTGTTGCCCAGGATAGTCTTGAACTCCTGGCTTCAAGTGATCTTCCTGACTTGTCTTTCCTAAGTGATGGGATTACAGGGGTAAGCCACTGAGTCTGGTCCATATTTCCCTTTGAAGACTTTCTTTTTTCTTTTTTGGAAGAGAAAAAAGAAAGAGAGAAAAAGAAAGAAAAGAAAGAAAAAAATGAAAGAAAGAGATAGGGAGAACGAGAATCTTGCTCTATTGCTCTGGCTAGAATGCAGTCTAAAAATAGGTATTAAAAACCTCTTTTATGCCAATGATTGTGCTTAACAATGAGGACAGGAAGGAATAAGGGAGGAAAATAACAAAGAAGCAGCCAACCAATATTTCATTTAAGCCTGTGAAATGCTATGCAATTGCTGAGGAGTGATTTACTTCCAATTATGTGGTCACTTTTAGAATAGGTATGATGTGATACTGAGAAGAATGTATGTTTTGTGGATTTGGGGTGGAGAGTTCTGTAAATGTTTATTAAGTTTACTTGTTCCAGGTCTGAGTTCAAGTCCTGGATATCCTTGTTAATTTTCTATCTCGTTGATCTGTCTATTATTGACAATGTGGTGTTAAAGTCTCCCATTATTATTGTGTGGGAGTCTAAGTCTTTGTGTAAGTTATTAAGAACTTGCCTTATGTATCTGGGTGCTCCTGTATTGGGTGCATATATATTTAGGATCGTTAGCTCTTCTTGTTGCATTGATCCTTTTATCATTATGTAATGTCCTCCTTTGTCTCTTTTGGTCTTTGTTGCTTTAAAGTCTATTTTATCAGAGACAAGAATTGCAACTCTGGTTTTTTTTTTTCCTCTCCATTTGGTTGGTAAATCTTCCTCCATCCCTTTGTTTCGAGTCTTTGTGTATCCTTACATGTGAGATGGGTCTGGATGCAGCATACCGATGGGTTTTGGCTTTTTATCCAATTTGTCTCTCTGTGTCTTTTGATTGGAGCATTTAGTCCATTTAAATTTAGGATTAATATTGATATATGTGAGTTTAATACTGCCATTTAATGCTAGCTGGCTGTTTTGCCCATTAATCGATATAGATTCTTCATTATGGTGATGCTCTTTACCTTTTGGTATGTTTCTGGAATGGCTGATACTGGTTGTTCCTTTCTATGTGTAGTGCTTCTTTCAGAAGCTCTTGTAAAGCAGGCCTGGTGGTGATGAAATCTCTGAGTACTTGCTTGTTCACAAAAAATTTTATTTTTCCTTCACTTATGAAGCTTAGTTTAGCTGCATATGAAATTCTGGGTTGAAAATTCTTTTCTTTAAGGATGTTGAATATTAGCCCCCACTCTCTTCTGGCTTGTAGGGTTTCTGCTGAGAGATCAGCTATGAATCTGATAGGCTTCCCTTTGTGGGTAACCTGACCTTTCTGTCTGGCTGCCCTTAGTATTTTCTCCTTCATTTCAACCCTGGTGAATCTAACGATTATGTGCCTTGGGGTTGCTCTTCTTGAGAAATATCTTTGTGATGGTCTCTGTATTACCTGGAGTTGAGTATTGTCCTGTCTTGCTGGGTTGGGAAAATTTTCCTGGATAATATCCTGAAGAGTATTTTCAGCTTGGATTCATTCTCTTCGTCACATTCCAGTACACCTATCAAACGTAGATTAGGTCTTTTCACATAGTCCCATACTTCTTGGAGACTTTGCTCATTCCTTTTTACCCTTTTTTCTCTAATCTTGTCTTCTCCTTTTATTTCATTGAGTTGGTCTTCGACCTCTGATATTCTTTCTTCTGCTTGATCAATTCGACTGTTAAAACTTGTGCATACTTTGCGTAGTTCTCGTATTGTGTTTTTCAGCTCCATTAATTCACTTATATTCCTCTCTAAATTGTCTATTCTCGTTAGCATTTTGTCAAACCTTTTTTCAAGGTTCTTAGTTTCTTTGCATTGGGTTAGAATATGTTCTTTTAGCTGACAGAAGTTTCTTATTATCCACCTTCTGAAGCCTGATTCTGTCAATTCATCACACTCATTCTCCATCAGGCCTTGTTCCCTCGCTGATGAGGAGCTGCGATCCCCTGTAGGAGGAGAGGCATTCTGATTTCGGGTGTTTTCAGCCTTTTTGCGCTGTTTTTTTCCATCTTTGTGGATTTATCCACCTGTCGTCTTTGTAATTGCTGACTTTCAGATTGGGTCTCTGAGTGGACATCCAGCTTTTTCTGTTTCTTAGCTTTCCTTTGGCAGATGCCCCTCCTCCACAGAGCTGGACCTTCCTGGGTTCAGCTGTACTTGCTGCGAAACTCAGTCCTCAGCGTTTCCAAGAGCTGTTTTTTTGTGTGGGGGTGGGACCAGCTGAGCCTGATCACCTGGCTCCCTGTCTCAGAGCCTTTTTCTTAGTTGAACGATTGATTCTCTCCCAGGTGTTCCAGTCGCCTGTTGAAAGGGCGCTGGAATCTGTGTAATTTCTCTTGTGGCGATCCACTGCACTGGCTGAAAACAGCGGTGTTGAGATTCATGGCGCTATTTTGCCCAGGAATCTCCTGGTCTGGCTCCCTGTTTCATTCCCCCTTTCAATCAGCTGAATGGGTGACTGCCTTCCCAGAGCTCCAAATGCCAATTAAAAGGGCACCCAGTTCCGTATACTCCGCACTGAGAACCGTCGCGCCGGAGCACCCGCAAAACAGCCACGCCAGTCGAAAGAGTCACGCTGGCGACCCGTGGGGCTCCTCCGCTGGGAATCTCCTGGTCCGTGAGCAACAAAAATTCATCTGGGAGTGTGGCATCCACTCACTCTCTGCGCTTTCACTGGGAGCTGCAATCCTGAGCTGCTGCTAGTCGACCATCTTGGATCTCTCTCTTGGCCTTTGAAGACTTTCTTATTCGATAGGTTTTTCCTCTATCCTTTCTTTTCTTTATATGTTATTTACTGGAGAACCTGATTTGTTTGACCTGCTGAGTTCCTTGCAGTCTGGATTTTTTTGATTCATGGTGAAGTTAAACATTTTGTTCTATATTTTTTCCAAGTTGGCAGGTAGAGTCAGAGTTTGATTGGATTTAAACTTAATCTCTTAGTTGAGACTATAGATGCCATTGTATTCTCTCATTAAGAAGCACATATATCTTTTTAAAATTTTAAATGTTGGCAGGTATTGATTCTTAAAACCTACATCCATTAGCTCATCATGTCATATGTTATATAGTGTTTTTGTTGTATAAACTAACTAGAAATGAAATCTGTTTCCATTTGATTATCTAACAAAGACTTTTTGTCATTAACAAATTCTAGATTTGTATTGTGGTCAGTGAATTTGGATTTCACATTCTTACAACGTATAAACAGGATTTTTATCTCCTGTTACATATGAAAATTTGCAAATGTCCTGTGATGTTTGTAAAGATTCTCTTTATTTTGCTTGTCATTTAAATGTTTGAGGCCGAGGCAGGTGGATCACTTGAGGTCAGGAGTTGGAGACCAGCCTGGCCAACATGGTGAAACCCCATCTCTACCAAAAATACAAAAAATTGGCTGGTTATGGTGGTGCATATCTTCAATCCCAGCTATTTGGGAGGCTGAGGCAGGAGTATCACTGGAACTTGGGAGGCAGAGGTTGCAGTGAGCCGAGATGGTGCCACTGTACTCCAGCCTGGGCAACAGAGCGAGATATCTTCTTCTTTTTTTTTTTTTTTAATGTTTTATATTTATATAGCTATTAAATGTGAAGTCAAATTTATTTGAGAGAAAGAGAATGGGAAATAGATCATAAAATATTTAGGAAATTGATGTGGAAAATATGGGAATGAAAAATCTAGTTTCTATTTTGTGATTAAAGGCTGAGGGTGTGATTAAACATATGATTTAGAACAAGGGTTGATAAAATCTGGCCCATGAGCCAAATCTGGCCTGGCATTCATTTTGTACAACTTACAAACCAAGAATGATTTTATGTTTTTAAACAGTTTAAAAAATTCAAAGGAGGAGTGCTATTTCTTGACATATGAACATTATATGAAATTCACATTTGTGTTTATAAATAAAGTTTTATTGTAACACAGCCATGCTTAATAGTTTACAGCAAAATTAAGAAGTTGCAACAGGTACTGTATGGCCCACAAAGCCTAAAATATTTACTCTTACTATATCTAGTTCTTTTTCTGGATAATATTGCCAATAACTAGCTGAGAACAGCCCCTTTTTTTCTCATTTTTCTTACTCTCATTTAATTTGGTATTCACAATAAATAATTTCTTGTGGGAGAGCCTTTTGAAAAAGATATTCCCATACATAACTGTATGAATTCAACCTGTTCATGACTGTTAGTTTTTGATCACATTGAAATTCATTGTTTTTTGGCCTTTTTTTAATGATGATTAGATACTTTTAAAATACAAGTTCATTTTATATTGAGTATGTTATTAAATCAGTGGCTTTTCCTAAATGCTCTTCAGACGGTCTTGGCAATGACTACTATTAAATTGTAATTTAAGGTGATAATTTTACATTGTACAGTTGGTTACATTTGTGTTTTTCATAAAGATTTCCTTATTTCCATAAACTCACATTGTACCTTAAGTAAATACATTGTTAAATCATTCAGAGAGCAAATCCTTTCACGTTTTGGGACAGAATTGTGATTTTATTAAGGTTTAAATTTTGGAGTTGACTTTCTTTTCTTATAATGTCATAGTTTGTTGTTTTTAGGAGCTATAAAGTAGAATTATAGTAGAATAAGAGTTCTTGAAAATGTCTACTCTGGTAGTATGTATATAAATAGAGAGAAGAACTTGGTTGTTGTAAACTATACAAGTGGGTTACTCTAATGTGCAAGAGATAGGTTTTGTATCATGAAAATTTCTAATGTTTTCCTAACATCATTGTACTGGGTAATCAGAAATCCTGGACTGACTCATTCTTAGAAATTAAAGATACCCCTGTTTTGTTTGGTGTGTTGCTGTGTCTTTCTCTGTGTCTGTATCTTGATTGTTTTACTTAAATATCTGATATCCATGTCCTGATAAATTTTGAAATATTAATTTTTAACATTAAAAAATTCTTTCTATGGCTGTTGCTTGTGTTCAGATACAAAGAACAAAAATTAGCTAGGCATGGTTGCATGTGTCTATAGTCCCAGCCTCTAGGGAAGGTGTGGTGGGAAGATCACTGGAGCCTGGGAGGTTGAGGTAGCAGTGAGCAGTGATTATGCCACTGCACTCCAGCCTGGGCAACAGAGTGAGACCCTGTCTCAAAAATAACAACAGTAACAGCAGCAGCAAAAACAAACAAAGAATGGCAGAAGGTAGACCACAAATGGAAGTTGTAAGGAAAGCAAGCAAAATAGTATTTCCATTTTAATGCTTGTTACCAGCAAAATTGCCTGGTTAAACTTTATATATTTATTTGAAGGGTTGACGTATTGGCACACAGACTTCTTATCCTCAGCAACACACATCCAAATGGAATGTTAATTTATGTAAGCCATCGTGTGACAAAGTACCTCTGAGTAAAGGGAGCCTATCACTCTGTGTTTTGTTCTCACATACATAGGTTTCATAGCTATCTTGTTTCTAAAATTGTTCGTGGACAATTTTTAAATTTTTATTATGATCAGTTATTGATTTCTAAATATCTTGTATATCTTGTTCTAATTTACCAACAAATAGGTAAAATTTATACCTGTTCTTTAACTAATCAGTTAAACATTTATCAGCACTAACATACTTTTCATTCATGTTAAGCAGTTTTTTTTATTTTTTATTTTTATTTTGTGTTGAGAGAGGAAGGTACTTTAGGTTGTGTGACATGAACTTTATAGCAATATTAAAATGTACATTTGCTTTGGCTCTTCCTACTCTGACTTTTCCTACGTGTGTTTACCAGTGTCTTAAATGTTTCTTCTACTTGTTTATCCTTCCTTTTATTTCTATATGTATTTGTCAAAACAAAAGAAAGTGATCAGTGAGTATAGTTCACTTCTGTATGTAAATTATTGTTCTAAGACAGTTAATGATAACTTCATGCTCTTAAGGGCTCTGTGGTGTATAACAATCATTGATGGAAAGTTTTCCTAAGTAAATTGTTAATAAAAATAATTAAATTATCAAAGTTTGAAAATGAGTTACCCTTTTGATAAAGCTAATTTAAGATTGTCTTTTAAAAATATCACTCATGATCAGTTGCATTCTATTAAGCTATCAGGGATGGGACAGAAAGATATGCAACAAGACATGCCACAATCAAACCTTATGTTCTTGGAGATTATTCTGATACTAGCTTGTAAGATGGCATCGAGGGCGGAGAAACCAAAGGTATAGAGGCAGGCTCAGTAGTTATTGTAATGTCTGTGGTAAGCAATGAGGAGAGCCTAAATGGAGTAGTGAGTGGTTATGAAAAGGTGAAGATAACCATGAAAATACAGGAAATGGAAATGAATTTTAAACCAATAGAAATGTCTTCTTTTTTGTAGGTTTAAAAAAAAACAACTAGGCCAGGCACAGTGGCTCACGCCTGTAATCCCAGCATTTTGGGAGACTTAGGCGAGCGGATCAACTGAGGTCAAGAGTTTAAGACCAGCCTGGCCAACATGGTGAAACCCCGTCTCTACTAAAAATACACAAAAAACTAGCCAGGCATGGTGGTACATGCCTGTAGTCCCAGCTACTTGAGAGGCTGAGGCAGGAGAATCATTTAATCTGGGGAATTGGAGGTTGCAGGGAGCTCCAGCCTGGGTGACAGAGCGAGACTCTGTCTCAAGGAAAAAAAAAAAAAAAAAAAAAAGACAAAACCATTAAATATCAGCAATTTCAATGGTTAGGCATGTAAACCAAAAATAAAATTCTAAGCCCTGAACCAACTGAGTGGATCCTCTTATTGGCCAAGGGGATTCCAAAGAACTCCAAAAAACTCCCTCAGGCCATGACAGGAATGGAAAGGTCCCTCATGGCTCATTTGTTACTCTTCTTGCTTTGGAGTTCAGGCACAAAACTGACCAACATTAACATTAAAATAGAGATTATAAGACTGACAAAATAGACTCTTTGTAGAACCAGGATAACAGATTCCACCCAGACTGTGGTATAGCATCACATGACAGATAGCAGGCCCTGTAAGAAATCTAAGTATTTTACCCCATATTAGACATATTTTGAAATGGCCTTTCAGGGTTGTCTCTTATAGGGGAAGTTTACATTCTGAATAGAATCCCATTCCTATTTCCTTCCCAGCTGTTTTTCTGATCCTGAAGAGATTAGCCGAGAGTTCAGTACCTTTTAAAGATTTGAATAGGAGGCTGGGCACAGTGGCTCATGCCTGTAATCGCAGCACTTTGGGATTCCAAGGTGGGTGGATCACAAGGTCAGGAGTTCAAGCTCAGCCTGGCCAAGATGGTGAAACTCTGTCTCTACTAAAAATATAAAAATTAGCTTGGTGTGGTGACGGGCACCCGTAATCCTAGTTACTTGGAAGGCTGAGGCAGAGAATCGCTTGAACCCGGGAGGCGGAAGTTGCAGTGAGCCGAGATCACACCACTGCACTCCAGCTTGGGTGACAGCGAGACTCTGTCTCAAAAAATAAATAAAAATAAAGATTTGAGCAGGAAACATTTGCCATCTATTGCCTCTATAGGTGGCCACTAAAATCTTTGAATCCTCCTATGACCTGGAAGCCCCATTGCTTTGAGATGCCCCACCTTTCTGGACCGAACCAGTGTATATCTCACATATATTGATTCATGTCTTATGTATCTCTAAAACGTATAAAATCAAGCTGTAACCTAACCACCTTGGGAACATGTTCTTAGGACCTCTTGAGGCTGTGCCATATTTCATGTTCTTAACTTTGGCAAAATAAACTTCTAAGTTGATTGAGACTTGTCTCAGATACATTTTAGTTTACAGAATTGATACATCGTCAACTTGCATTAGAGAAAAAAGGACAAGGCCGGGTGTGGCGGCTCATGCCTGTAATCTCAACACTTTGAGAGGCTGAGGTGGGCAGATCACAAGGTCAGGAGACCGTCCTGGCCAACATTTTGAAACCTGTCTCTCCTAAAAATACAAAAATTAGCTGGGGCATTGTGGCACGTGCCTGTAGTCCCAGTTACTTGGGAGGCTGAGGCAGGAGAATCGCTCGAACCAGGAGAATTGCTTGAACCAGGGAGTCGGAGGTTGCAGTGAGCCAAGATCGTGCCACTGCACTCCAGCCTGGTGACAGAGTGAGACTCCAGCTTAAAAGCAAAACAAACAAAAAAACCCCACAAATATTAAATAGATGAAAGGAAGAGGTAATGGAAGGGCTTTATGAATTACGAGGAAACCGTCAATGACACAAGCATGGAAAGATTTTATGGTGAAAGTAGATGTGTATTTTTTTTTTTTTTTTTTTTGAGACAGGGTCTGCCAGGCTGGTGCAATCTTGGCTCACTGCAACCTTCGCCTCCTGGGTTCAAGTGATTCTCCTGCCTCAGCCTCCCAAATATCTGGAACCACAGTTGCACACCACCACGCCCAGCTAATTTTTGTATCTGTAGTAGAGATGGGAGTTTCGCTATGTTGGCCAGACTGGTCTTGAACTCCTGACCTCAGGTGATCCACCTGCCTCAGCCTCCCAATGTTCTGGGATTATAGGCGTGAGCCACTGCGCCTGGCTAGATGTGGGTGGTTTTTAATACCCAAAATCTACATACGCTTTAGGATCCAGGCCAAATCCCATTTGTGTAAACCTTTTACTCAGCACCCAAGTGCAGAAAAGTGTTTCATGATGGGAGAGAATAAGGAATGTATGTATTATTCGTCAATAACTTTTGTTGGTTTTCTAGAACATGTTCCTGAGCATAACAAAAGAATGGTAAGAAAAAAATGTATCTCTGTGCTTCACCTCTACTAGAGTGTGTCCAAACTAAGCCTCTTAGATAAAACTTCCTGCCTATGGTACTATTTTCTTTTGCCATTTCACTATCCCTTGAAGGCATGTACCAGCTCCACCCCAGGAGAGCTTCCCCACTGTTTTCATTAGCTATTAGCAGCCATTAGAATTCTGACTAGTCTCCCACATTACTCTTCTGTGAGTTGCATTATGATTTCTTGGAAAGAT
Source organism: Aotus nancymaae (assembly GCF_030222135.1). Classification (NCBI taxonomy): domain Eukaryota; kingdom Metazoa; phylum Chordata; class Mammalia; order Primates; family Aotidae; genus Aotus; species Aotus nancymaae. The sequence goes on from NW_026988431.1 coordinate 23,292,308, forward strand.
TATTTTCGAAAGAAGTTTCTGGGTGAGTTCCTTTAAAAGAATGGATTAGTGAAATGGTAAGTAATGGGCTTAGTTAAGGACATTTTGTTTTGACTAATAATCTCTTCACAGTCACCACAAGCTGTTATGTAAATTTTAGGTTATTTAATGCAGTCTTTTCTCACCAAATATGTTATGCTGCTGTAGAGTAGTG